>NC_091483.1:35851058-36173943 GCF_947461875.1 Haliaeetus albicilla | reverse complement strand
ACACCAAGCTAATCCACCTGCAATCTATTAAACTGAGGGACCTATATTCCAAGTTTGGAGCAGAGCTTTCACACAACCCAGTCCGGCTCAAACCTCAATGTTTCCTGGCATACCCAAACAGTTCCTCGTTTTACCTTACTAGATTAAAAATGTCTATTTATACCAATTCTCAACGACTCACTGAAATGTTTAATAGTCCTTAAAAAGATAAGAAGGAATATCTTTTGAGTTTTTTGTTTAGAATTGTTTTTTATCTTATGATATAGAGACACTAGTGCGAGATGTAGGCCATTTAGATTTTTTTAAGGAGATAAAGCGAATTTTGAGGTACTACGTCTTTCTTCAAATTTCCTACAGAAGTTTGTAACTTCAAAGTCACATTTTAAAAACTGTATCTATTTCTTTTCCCTGCAGTTGTGTGACCAAGCAGTAAATAACATGGATTGAAAGACAAGCAAAAGGCAGAAACGACTACTCACAAACTGCTACCGGTAAGACAAACCTGAGAAATAGCCTCCTCTGATCACTGTCAGAGACGCCAGTGTGACGTTCCCCTTGCAAAACTAGGATACAAGGTATTTCGCAGGGAATCTGAGTTTTATTAATAGCGCTCGGCACAGTCCTCAGCAAACAAACGCGGCGGAGTCGCCACGAATGTAAGACACAGCAGGCGCACCCGTTCGGCAGCCGCAGGTGCCACCCCCGCACGCCCGCAGCCAGAGCCCGGCCCAGCCTGCTCACACCGGGGAATGCGGGCGGCCGCCCATTCCCCCGGCCTGCCGGCGGGACTAGTGGGCACCGTGCCCGCCTCCAGCTACCGTTCCAGGGGCCGGTTAGATTTACGTCGCTCGTCAAGAAAGCGGGCAAAGAAACGGCCCACGCCGCGGTAACGCTACACCCTCAGACCCGGCGTCGCGGGTGTTCATCGAGAGCCGTGGTGCCTCCCCAGACCGGGAGCAGAGGGGCTGGCGGACCGGCAGGTCTGCTGCTGCCTTGCGGCCGCTGGGGACGCGGCCCCGGCGGCAGGCGGGCGGCTCCCGCCGCTCTCCCTCAGCGGCCGCAGCGGGGGAGGAAAGGCGAGGCGCGGGCGACCGTTACCCGCAGCAACGGCCGGCTTGCTCCGCCCCCTGCCCGCCGCTGCTGCTGCCGCCGCCATGCCCGCCCCGTCTCGCCGCTCCCTCAGCAGCCCCGCTGCCTCATTCACCGCCCGGCCCGGGCGCGGTACCCGCGCCTCACGTCGCCAACGAGAGCGGGAGGAGGGAGGGCAGGCAGGCGGGTGGCCCCGCCGCGGCCGCCGCTTACCATGTCGCCTCCGGCGCGGGCGAGGCGCCGGATTTGATTTCGGCGCCACCGGGAGGGAAGAGGCCGCTGGGAGGCCGCCTGCGCAGCTCGCAGCGCCGCCTGCCGCCGGCCCCGCCCGCCCCCACAACCCCCGGCGGGCTGCGCGGAGCCGCCGCTCCGGAGCGCCTTCCCCCGGCTGAGGCGGCGGGGAGGGGCCGTGCTGCTGCCCGGCCCGGCGCGGCCCGGCCCGCTGCCTGCCCTGGCCCGGGCTGCGGGGAAGCGGAGCCGGCCGGACTGCGGCGTAGAATAAAATCAAGGAGGAAGAGAGATGCCTGAAGTTTTTATACCTCGTGCGTTTTTATAAAGTGGTCTTGCCGTACCAGAAAGCAGGTTATCCCTTCTCTCTGATGTATTACAATACCCTGTTTGGTTTGGGGTTTTGGGGGGGGGGGGGGGGGGGTTGTTTTGTTTTTTAAAACACGTATCATAGGTGCTCGTAGACAGGTGAAGCTAGGAAGCAAAACTCAGCTTTTGTCACCAGCTACCTACGAGTTAGACGTTGCACACGTTACAGAGGATGTGTTAAGATGTAGGGGCCATACCTACGTTTTGCATTCAGCACTGCCCAGGCTTTAGAGCAAAATTGTCTCAAGTTCTCATTTTGTCTGTGTTTCTCGATACCTACCCATTTTATATTTTGTGTAGAAAGTCCAATTTTCTGGACAGATGTCATTGCCGTATCTTCAATCTATATTTGCTGTATTATTGAAATTAATAAAAATTGACAAAAAGGTTTTAAAATATTTAAAATCCTGCCACCATTGGCTCTAATCATCAGGGGGAAAATACTTGTTTCTGAATCTCTGTCTACAGCTGTGGGTTTGAAAATCTGTGGGATACGTGCTTTATACTGCCAGGTGGCTGCACCTCCGAGATGAGGCACTGGGCCTCCATGCCAGCGCTGCCTGGTATGCGCACTGCATATACTTTTTTCTCCGAGGCCCAGCAGCAAAGGTAAAACACAAACACATTAACGGTGGCCTGAAGCAACGTGTGTTGTACAACTAGCCCATTACAGGAGCAACAGGACGTGGAAAAATAAAACCCTCTCTGCCCATGGAAGCAAAGGACCTGGGCACATCTGGTCTTGCTTGAAACAGTTGTTCATTGTGATGACTATTCTAGAGACTTTAATTACTTACAGTTCATTTTAATTATTATTTGTGCTGCAAATTACCTACCTTCAGCTACAGCAGTTCTGGGAAATTGCTTCGCAGTTCAACAGCATTGGTTTTGTACCTGCTATGCTAATTCTGGAGTTTAAATTCAAGCAAACGAAAACGCGCAGACTGAAATGTTCAGGCTGTCTCCATGAATATTTTCCATCGTCTTTGCGAGGTGCCCCTTTTCCTGAAACCTGAGGTTCTCTTCCATGCAGACCTGGGCATGATCCTGTTTCTTGTTGTGTGCACCAGTGTATTACTAAAAAATGCAAGTTAGAAAGGACATTATTAATATGAAGCTTAATATTAATACAAAACACAATGCTTCTTGTTCTCTCATGCTTTCTTGTGCATCACATTTTCAACTTGCTAACCTGCGACGAAATCTGTTGGCACACCTCCTCATCTGCTGTGAGGGCTCACATTCCGTCCCCCCAGCTTTTCCTTTCCTTTGGCCAGCCCTCACAGTGAGTATGTTCCCACTCTCCCTGTGACAGTTGTTTCCCTCCCGTCACCGTGACCTCCTCTCCCCCAGGACGCAGGCCCCTTCCTGCTCCTTCACAGCCTGAAATAAAACCAAGCTCCACTCCTTTTTTTTACCACTGCCAAGCACACAGTTGCTACGACATTTGCAAAGCACCTGTTGTGGCGTGGGTTTTCTCCAAGCGACACATGTGAGTGGCAGAGTGGGTGTCAGAGCTGAACGTGCTGCTGGGAGAAGAGGAGGAGAGGGAGGAAGGGGTTCAGAGGGACGCTCACTCTGAAGCGAGCCTGGGGCACGTACCTCGGGGCTTCTGTTCAGCACCTTCAATGAGGCAGCATTGCTCCCATCTCCCCGTCACACCTGAAAGGAGACTGGCAGCAAACACCCGGGTCTCACTCCCTGGATGGAGCCAGCACATGGCCAGAGCACACACCTGGAAGGCATTCCTGGTTTCAGCAGTCAGATGTGATCACAGCAACCAAACAAGCCCGGCATATCTGCCTCCGAAACATTAGGTCATGCTCTTAGGCGATAGTGGGACAGGAGGCTCAGCAGGTTTTCTCCACCCATGCCTCCGGGAGATGGCCAGGCTCAGCTGCCCCGAGTGCGCTGGTGGCCCTGAAGCCCTTTCATGGCCAAATCACTAGGCCCGATTTACTCTGTAAGAAAAGGTTCCTTAACACCTCCCAAATTTTGCAGCACCAGATCAAAACTAACTAGCTTGAATGATCATTGGGTGGAAGAGGTCCCAAACAGAGGGAGAATACACAGGACTCTCTCCTGCTTTGTCATAGGAGGGTAGTTTTCCATTACTGGATAAAGTGGAATGAATGACTCCTAAAATACATAAAGGTCTGACATTTTTAATGGGCTTCAGAATGTCTAAATGTGATACTTCACAAAACTGCTATTCATATACTGTTAATACAAAAACAAAACAATGGATGGAAATACTGTGGAAGGGGGACTCATAACTGTGCCTTTCTATTAGAAGGCTGTTCTCTTTTTGCTGTGATTTTCTTAATCTTTAGCAGTTTGGACTGAAATTTTCTATGCTAGGTGTCTGACCAAGGTTTTTCAGTACCAGCCGAAATAGTTTTTTCCTGTTCCTGAGGCAGAGAAAATACATTGCTTTGTCAGTGTTAAATTATGCTTAGACAAGGTTAAATTTGTACCCTCCTTCATTTTCCTCTTACAAATCTGTAATTGAATTACATTCATGAACTCTGTTTTGAAAGGACATTAAAGTGGCAATGGCAGACAGGAATGTTAGGAAGTAGGAGAATGAAAATTGTCTGTCCTACTTTAATTTTGTTCCTTTCGTATATATGTACCATAGTGCAGTCTTTAATTACATGCGCTATTTTTTCATTAGAAGGGAAGAATTCAAGTTGAATAGCAGATGAATTTATTTCCAGAAAAGTAATAGCAAACCTTCTGAGTCCTGCGGCTACCTCCCACAGCATCTGTATGACTGACAGCAAAAAGGTGCTTCAGTAGAGCTTGAGGATGGAGGATGAGGAGAGCTCTAGGAGATGCTCACCCATGGGAGGCGATACCAACTCCTCTGAGGTCCGAGCAGTCTGCGGTGGGATGTGGCCGGGTATCAGGAAGCAATGTCATCCATGAGTAACCCACACAGGCCAGTCTCTGCAGCATTTGCTGCCTCATTGCAGCCTCGGATGAGTGTTTGGACTGTAAGCAGACATTCTCCCTACAAGCATCTAACCCAGTGAGAAATGCTAGCTGACCCTCCACCAAAACTTACTGCTTCCACAGCTTTGCTAGCAGAGCTGCTGAAGTAAGCACTTACCAACTCATTGAGGTGAGGAGCTTAAATACTAATTTACTACTAATAAAATCCTAATGCATTTTTTCATAACTAGGCATTTCACTAAAAGAACAAGCTCAGCCAACAGATCTGAGGGTCATCAGCCTTCAACTGGAGGTAGCAATGAGCAGCAAGAGGCGGGTATCTCTTCCACCAGCACAGCTGGGGCCTGGAGAGAACACCTCTCCACAGAAACTACATTGACTGTTCCAGTTCACCGAGATAGTTTTGTCCGGTGCAAATTAGGGAGGATTCACATGAATTGTCAGCAAAACTATGGGGATGGTTAGCTGCAGAGCAGCACAGCTGGATGTGAGAGAGAACTTCAGCCTAAGGAAAAATGAAACGCTTTTGACCATTGAATGATATGTGAGTGGTTAGCACTCTAAAGAAAGAGATCCTGCTTATCGCAGGATGGGTGCCCAAAATACATGCACCCTTCGTTATTTTGGCATTACTCTCCCTGGTGTTGTTTCTCATTGGTGAGACTGGGCTCTGTATTCTGGTTTACAGAACTTCTAAAAGATCCTGCTGCAGCATTTGAGTCAGTATTCAAACAAGTACCATGGGAGTGCCAAAGGGGAAGTTGGCCATTTACTGCAGAGTTTTCCTGGTAAAGGGCAGTGTTCCCCAGTCTCGATGTCCTGCCTGCCTGTCTGTCTGATTTTGCTCAGTGGTGGAGAGCCTCTGCTGTAATAATCCAGGGGACAGAAAAAATTTCTAGCCCATCAGTGAGAAAAGATTGGGAATGCGACAAGAATCTTGCCTACTCAGCCTGTCTTCCAGGATATCCTGTGCCATTTCCTCCATTCCTCATGGTGTTTTGTGCATGGGAAGGAACGGGTGCTCTGCAACTCTGAATGTCAAACCAACACTGCTCTGCTTCAAGCTGTGCAGTTTTTTTAGCTGGCAGACAAATAAAGTCTTTTGATTCCTTTAGAGGGTTTGGGGAAAGATCCATGAAAAAGGGTAGCTGCTCAGTATTTCAGCTGTCTCATTTCTGAGTGTCCTGCTGGCAAGCAAACACACATCACCAGTCTGACCTCTCTAGTCCCCCCAGCGAGATTGTTTCCAAACCAAATGATGCGTCTGAAGATTCTCTCATACTTTGTGAGTGAGTTCCCAATCACACTGGGTTCTCAAAGGATTCAGCTTTGGAGAGTTCACCAGTGACCAAGAAGACATATTTACTATCTAAACAAAAGGTTAACATAAGATGAAAAATTGTTCTTACATGAAAGGAGTCAGATTGAACTCCTAAGGCAAATTTTCTGTTCTTCTACAAGAATTTAAATTTGGTTTTCTGCAGCAGACCCTTGAAAGGTTGTAGCACAGCATAGCTGAAAGGTACTATGTACTTCCAGGATACAAATTAAAAAGGTTACTACTGATAATCTTACTGCCACCAATGACAATGCTAATTCTGATGACTGAACTGAAGAAGGAAGGGAGAAGACAAGGAAGCTCCAGTTCCCACCTTCTTCCCAAGAAGGACCCAACTCCCTCTTTCCTCTGTGTCTCCATAAACGCTAAACACCCTTGAAACCAACACAGTGTTCTTGGCTTGTGTCCTGTGGTGTCAGGGGTTCCTTTTGGAAAAAATTGCCCATCTTCCTGCATTATGGGGCTATTTTTAGGGACAGTGTGTATGAGACATATGAAAAATAAATCCTCAGTCATGAAAATAACAGAGGAAACAAGCTTTATTTTTATTATTTGAAATTTTTGTGCGTGGTAAAGGTACACATTTGACTCTGGTTTTCCTACATTTCCAAGACAGAGTAATTTTTTTTTTTAATCATCGGCTAAAGCATCAAGAATACTGTGGCACACAGGAAGCTAAAACTACACACACACACAAACACTTTGATGCGCATCTTTCATCCTTGACCTTCAGGAGACAAAGTTTGTATTTAGCCTCACAGGGATTTAAAAAAAAAAACAAAAACAAACCAACAGCAAAAAAACCCCAAGTGAGAAGAATATTTCATTATGAGTGTCAAGAGAGTGCAAGGCTTACACGTACACAAAACATACGAGATTGACATACAAAGATGGAATGTACAAAAACTTTTTTAAAAAATCAAGAAAAAAGACAGACTCACTCCTAGAATTGGAAAGCTGCAGCGTATCAACTGGTAGAGATTTCTAACAGGGGCTACTGCCAATCACTATGCAGCTTAGGGAACATTCCCGTGTCATAAAGCCAAAGCAAAAGTGTCAGGGTTAAGGCCGTGTTGCTCACAAACATCAACTGAAGTGCTGTACATTCATCGGAAATAACACAACCCGTTAGGAATCTTCCCACTCCGTAGCACAAATACCTTTCGCGCACTCTCCACAAACAGGCCAAAACAATCACTGCTCACAATTCTTAAAGAAAATTTTCAATGTACATCATGATTTCATAACGAGCTGTCACCCACAACTGAAAGTCATTTCTTTATAGCAAACACAACATATTGGGCACTTGTAGTTCTCATTATGGCAACACTAGATCCTTAGTTATAAAAATATCAACATAAAATCGAAAGCCCTCTAGCTTTTACAGAACAAAAGAGCATTTACTAATAAATAACTCTCCATCTACATTAGGCAAATGCTTGCCTAAACCATTTTCCTTTTCTTTTTCAGCTATCTTGCTGCTGGTTTAGCCTATGTAAAAATCCCCTACTGTTTATATTGGATTTATCTGAACATATCCTTTTATTCTATTCACAAAACAATGAAAATATAGTTGGCTAGTTTGTCCTAAAATGCTCCAAATTACACAAGATCTGATAACCTTTTGAGATTACTTTTGAGTTGAAGATTAGTTAAATGAAGCACATACTTTCACCATTAATGCTGTGCTGCTAGTCAATTAGCATTCCAGGGAAGTCAAGGGAACATTTGGTTATACCTGAAATCTGGCAGCAGAATGCCTATAAAGCCTTTAATAAATGCTAACAACTCAGCAAATCAAGTAGTGCAATTTTGACGTTCACTTAATTGGATGAGAAAAGAATCTACCAGCTTTTTAGAACAGAATTTCTGCTTTGGTTGCTCTTTGTAAGGTTTGTAAGCCAAGCATTTTAGCCAAATTGGCTTCAGAAGCACACCGTAAAAGCAATGTGTTTCTCAGTTTCCCAGTGCCAGGTGGATAAGGTCAGGCCTTGGAAGACAATGCCCTATGCCACTGAATTTGAAATTGTAGCTGGCAGCATTAGCTATCAGAAGGAACTCCAAATTAGTGACATTTTCATGTGCAGTAAGTGCTGCTTTGGTGATAATGTCGGAAACCTCAATAATGTCTGAAAACCCAAAAGACTATTCAATCTTAAGAAAAAATCCACACCACCCCTAATAGCTGTTAGGTGGGTTCTAAGGGGGTTGTGTGCAGAATTCTGTATTTCATCAGGGTGCACTGGGCTGACATAGGTTATATAAAATCCTGGTAAACAATGCTGAGTCAAAGGGACTGAAAATCTTTTGAAGAAAAGTTTGTACATGGAATAGTACAGTCTTAAGTACATGTTTTGATATATAGGTTAGGGTCTGATTACTGTGGTTCTCAGAGATCCTGGCAACAGAGGATTTGGCAATGTTTCCTGAGTGGAAACCATGCAAGTTTAGCAAAATGTTATTATACAAATCCAAATTTGGAACTAGATTGGATTAATAGTATCCATAACTGACAGCAACAGCACATTTCTCATTTTCTTTTTACATTTTTATCTCAAATAACCCATGCAACCTCTTTTCCTTCATAATAAATACAGTTAAAATGCTACATACCTTTTCTTCATTGATAAATTAGCCATTTAAGGGCATTCCAATGTCAGAAATTGTTTGTTTGCCAGAAGGTTACATATAAGGACACTTAGAGGAAATTACTTGATCATCAGAAAATTTGGTCTACAACTTTGTTAAATTTTGATAGGACAGTTTATTGTGTAATGACTGAGATTCTGAATTTTAGGACAAACTCAGTTCAAGCAGAGGATATTTTGTTCTCTTGGTAATGACAGACTTGATTTTTATCATCTCAAAAATGTTACCACCAGTTTCTTAGCTGCATTATGTAGTCCAAACCTTAAGCCTTATACACAAAATATTTATTCAAATGAAATAAGCAAACTTTTCTTTGCACGAGAATTTGTAAATTGGCTCTATGTGCAAAAAATAAACAAGGGAAAGAAGAGGAAACATCTTTAAGAAACAGTAATTAAAAAACAGACAAACTCCACATTTAAGAATTTCGGGGTCTGCATTTTTACAAGTCAAATGCATCTTTACAAAAAAACCATTAGTTTTTCTCAAAGTCATTGAAACAACAACCTTTTAGAAATAAGACAAATACTTATAACAAGTAATTTAACAAAGATTTCTTTCAATTTTGCAAACATGCTTAAGATACTCCCCTGCTCCTGACCCAATGCCCTTTTGTTTCAAGGCCCTAAAAATGAGAAAAGAAAGACAATACTTCCCAGGCTATCATAGGCATTGGCAGCAAGCTCACCAGTTCCTCAAACGAGGTTTAAGAGTGAGCACTACTCTATCTATATTAGGCTATGGTAGCAATTCATCCTTTGACCACTGGATTTAGAAATAATAATAAAGCCAATGCTACTTTAAAAAGGACGAGTTCACACTTAAAAAAAACAACATTAAAAACAGAACCAAGTCATATGATTGTAAGCATTTCCAATTAAATTAATACTTCAACAAAGAACACAGTAGAGAGATCCAGCAGGAAGAAGGAGGGACATTTTTCAGAGTACTGCCATAGTCAAATGGCATACATATGTTCCAGTTTGCTGAAATAACCTACATTTGCCTTTTTTCATTTTTGTGGCAATCAGGCATACATACATACACACAAACAAATCGGAACAAATCTCACAGTCCTTATTTTGTCCTCTAACAAAATTCCCTTTGATGAAGGACTTCAGGAATTGGTTCAAATTCATTCTTATTTGTAATGTATTTTTTTCTCACGTAAAAACAAATAGCTTTGGTAACCCTTGGTTTTCCTATACAACCTCTGTTTACCACAGTTCCTTTGGTTGTATAATGTAGGTCCTCCATAGGGGTACCTCTCTGGCTTTCTGTCCTGTGTGATGCTGCATTTTATTTTATTGGTTAATACAATGAGTTGCCTTAAGGAAACATGGCAATGAACACATATGAAAGAGTGGCACACATGAGGTTAATTGAGTTGGCATTGTAATAACCCTGATCCTAATGAACTAGTTTGGTGTCAAAAGGTCTGTCGTTATACAGAAATTCAGCTCTCATTAATGTATCACTACAATTAAGTTTTTCCAGAGCTTTAGAAATGTCAGGTCTCTGCAAAGTCCTTCCAGCATATTGAGCAAGAGGAAGAGTGAAAAACAAGCACATGAAACAATCCTTCATTAATCCCACATGAGTAGGGAATTTGCATTGATTCTCATAGTGCTAAACGTTGAGCTGTGTTAGGTCTGACAGTTAGAGCTAGACGGATTTTGTGAGACTTAACCTTATACTAAAAGGACCTACTTGTTATAGATAGTAAGACTGAAGAATGTTAAAAGTGTAATACCTACCATGATAATGAGATCTAGAAGATTCCCAGGATCACTTCTGGGTTAAATAATGCATAACAATGATACTTCTTCAAATTTGGAAGCTCTGAGCAGGAGCCACCCTTCGCAGTCTTCAAAAAGCTTTGGGGATTTTTCCCAAATTTTTCTCATTTTTGCCTGATTAGTTAATTCCAGTTCCATAAGTTGCAGTTTGCATTTAATATCACATTGTCTTTATTAATTCAGTTAAAGAGGATTTTGTGTATTAACCCTTACAACAAAAAGTTCAGTGAGAAACGTAAGAGGTGCAAGTCCTATGTAAACAAGGTAAGTTTGGGAATTAACATGAGAAGTCCATAAGAGACTCCTTCATTATTAAAAATGAACTCAAAGTAGGAGATATCCTGCATTGGATCTCTAGGACCAGTCTTTTCTTAAGGGTGGACGATTATCCAGCTCCAGAGCTCATTGCTACTGTAAGTATCGATAGACCTTGAAGCAGTGATTTCCAGAGTCTGCAACTACAACATGGCCATCTGAAGTAAGGGCCAGACCTTGGGGACCATAAAGTGGGTCAGCAGAGGTGTTAATGTAGGATAAAAATGATCCGCTTCCATCAAAAACCTTTGAGGGTGAGAAAGCACAGAATAAATGTTATGAATAAAAAAGAAAAATAGCGGACACAAGTCTGCTCTCAATTATACCATTATACTTCTTATTTCTGAAACGGCTGACATACACTAGAATAAACAAGGGCAAAATCTGATCTGTTATTCTCATAATATACAAGTTTATATACAAATGTATTTTCTTATTAAAAAGAACTAATTAAAGCTGCCAGAATCTTTGGCAAGAATTAAACATGCAATGAAATAATAATAAAAAGAGCACTCGACTGTTCCTTGTTCTAAAATAGCCAACTACAATAAATCAAACTCAATCAGGAACTCAACCAACACCTTGTTTTCCTAACAAATACTACCGTTGTGGCTAGCATGACTCTTAGGTTCCCACACATAGAAAACCAGGAATTTGTTTACACTGTTGACAGTGCTTCCTGAGAACAGCTCATAAGCGGCTCCCTCATCTTTATATTCAGTGAAAATAATACATACACTTAGTTATTTAATAGATGTTCTTTGGCAAATAAGAAGCCTTTGTGATTAGCACTTGAAAGATAAAAAGAGTGCAACTCTCATAACTTAAAAGCAGAATATTTTCTCAACATTTAAAAAAGATGATAAAAATCTGCTGCATTTGCCTCAGGGTCTATACAGATCATTTGCTTTTTCATATTTTCCACCATGTCTCTAATCTTCTGTTGGTGATTATAAATTACTATCATCTCAGCAATGCTTGCAAGTCTCCTTAGTCATCAAATAGCTTTTGGGGAACTACTTGGAGACAAAAGCCTTGGTCACAGTAACCATCAGAGTTGCTAGCAGTCACACTGGAGAGTCCACGATCTGACACCACCAGTTCTAAAACTGGACAGACAAGCAATGAGGCATATAAAAGGTTGTGTTAGAAACCACATCACTTCCAATGCTGCTATCCTGTTTCTTGGGAAGTCTGAAGACTTCAATGGCCAGTTATCAATCCATTAGTTTTCCTAATCAAGCACCTTTGAAATACAGACATTTCTACCTGTATTCGGCTGTTTCCCCAATCTGCTACGATAATATTTCCATTAGAATCTACAGCCACTCCAGTTGGTGCATTAAATTGTCCATTTCCTTCTCCATTTGATCCAAACTTCAGTATGAATTCTCCCTCCTGGTTAAATACCTGTATGGGTTAAAACAAAAACCTGAATATGGCATCGTATCAAATATTAGTAATCTACTACACACACACACACAGAGCTCAGACACAGAGATGGAGGTCCCCAGGAACCCTTCTGCAGCCTGTGCATCTTTCAAGAAGAGCTGAGTGCAGATACAGCACTGGGAGTCAGTCCTACAGAAACACAACTGAGCAGATACACTCTTCTCTGACTTTCATAATCTTAACACATATTGAGAATCATGGCACGCTGCTCTCTGTATAGACAGTTCAGCAACTGAATTCTCTGTGATGTTAACAGGTTTAGATAGCAGAAAGATGGAACCAGTCAATGACTATTCTGTCAGTGACCTGGATGCACCAATGGAACCAAGTGAGATAGAGGATGTGTAATTTACATATTACCATAGCCATCTCTATTTATTTTGGTCCATCTTGGACCCAGGCCCAGCTGTGCCACAAGGTCCAACAGCGTTCTTGGAGACCAGCTGTGGCTTGCACAAGAAAATGCAAAGACCTGACGAGTGCCAAATGCACACTGAAGTGCTAAGAAGGGGAAGATGTGAGGAAATCATCACTCACAGTGAACAGAGAAAAAGCATTTGGGGGAGAAAATTAATGAAGTACCAGGTTGGTGCGTCAGATGATTAAAGAAAGTAGAAAAAAGTCAACTAATAAAAAAAACAGGCAAAGATGTATTGCTTTCTCCCTGGGTTAAAATGGGGATGGCAAGTGACTGAATTAGAGAGAAGATTACATTGAGTAGGATTTTCCATAGAAGGTGCCTGCAGAAAGGAACGTGCTTGAAGGTTAATGGGGGAGGAAGGATAATGTTGCCGAGTGAGGATGTTTCATTCAAGACACTGGTGGCAGGAAGAGGCTTTGGGACCCGTAAGAGTGAAATTTATTTATTTATAAATGTATTTGTTATTTAAAATGAAATGTACTCTCTGCTCTTTTCCCCACCATCTAACAAAAGATAACAGCATCACCCAGATTATAAATTACTCTCCAGAGTGTCAACAATTATCTGTACCAATTTAGAGAGCACTACAAAAATAAGAATGTTTTCCAGTTAGTACCAAGTTGTAACAAGTAACATTTTTATCCCATTGAGTCACACCAGAGACAGACGGGAACGCTCTGTTCTCATTAGGAACGCAATAATTATAAATTTGCTAAGAAGCCACACTTCTTACATCTCTTCACTTGCTTTTTTTCATTTTAGTTTGCCCTTGTTAACTTTCTCCAGGCATTCTTGTTACCATGGTAAATCCTGCTGGTAGAAGGGTAATTTATGGATTCATAGGCCTCCTGCAGCTAAACCACATAAACAATCTGCTTTAGGGCTCCTGGAGCAGTCTTGGTTTCTTTGTTGTAATCCAAACCACATGAGTTGCCACTTCCTTTCTAATTCCAAAAGGATACAAGAGCAAGGTCATCATTCAAAAACTAGATGATTCAGCACTGCTCAGGACATGAGGGTGTCTATGCTTAGACAGGGATTGCCTATTTCAGGTGAATATATAAGATTCATCATTGCAATTATGAACACTTAAGAACTGGACTGAGGGTTCATCTTTGTGTTCAATCAGAACAGGCAGCCATTAGGTAAAATCCCAGGGATTTCACTGGTGTGTGGGACCGGCACACATGGCCTGAGAACCCGGGTAGGACAGCGTTCTGCTGCCTGTGTCCTCCTGGTGCTGCTGCTGCTGCTGCTGCGTGTTGAGGGAGGGAAAAAGAGCACAGAAAGTGACTGAAAAGGAATGTCACAGCCTGAAAACAAACAAGCATAGGTGAGTAATTTCTGAAATGGCCGGTAGCTCCTTCATATACATTTTCCACCACATGACATCTCAACATGTATCCTTGGTTTGGTTTATTATTGGGACAAACAAATATACCACCCTATCTTACCATGACTGTTTAACAGGCCACGAATCAGGACGTCCCATAGGTCTAAGGACTAGTGGCCAGTTCTGCCCAGTGCAGGAGGTACTGGGTGAAAACCGACGGTCTGTGTTACACAGTTGTTAAGAGTATCAGGTTGTAAATGGATCCAGTAATCTTAAAGCTTACAGGTATGGAATTAAAGATTGTCAGCTATCTTTACTTTGTTATAATTTTATTCGACTAGAAATGTGGGAAGCTTTTACTGGGAAATTCAAAAGCAGTTACCAGACTTACTTAAAATAGGAAAGAACATAGGGTAAAAAACAGGTTTGGCAGAGAGCTAACAAAAATAACTAAGTTGATATTATTTATCTCAGGTACAACTTATGTTTAAGCAACTGAATTAGAGAACATTATAGTGGCACCAAAGGCAACAGATTATATCTCCATTAAGCAATGTAGTGCATGCAAAGGTCTCTGAATGTGCAGTCTTTATATCAGACCTCATACATACAGAGTGTGATCTCTTTGTTTTTAACGATACTTTATTTTCCCTAAGAAAGTACCATGACAAAATAAAAAGCTTTCTAAGTTGCCATTAAGTGACAGTACCTTGACAGAATGGTTATGAAAATCCGTAACGATAATTTCATTGTTGCTGTTTACAGCTGCAAAATGAGGACCTGCAATGCAGAGGAAGAAAAACAAATAATAAAAATAATACCACTAAATAAAAAAATTGGCTTAAAAAAAAAATTATTCAGCCTGCCAGAATATTATATTTGGCTTCTGAGCAATAATTGTCAAACTGGGAATATCAATTTCATATTAAGAGTAATTTTGTTTCATGTTTTAAAAAGCTCAGCATGCCTTTTTATAAACATGAATAATTTCTTTTTCAACCAGTTGTCACTGTTATCAGTAAGAATTGTTCATTCCTTCTTCTCTCATATACAGATGACCATGTAGATATTTATGTGCTTATTAACAGGACAAAACGTGTAGTGCTTAGGCATAAAGTTGTGTATACACTGAAAATAGTTCTCAAAAAAGTTAATGTAAAGTCTTAATTGAAAGTGTCTCTGCTTTGTGTGCTCACTTCTTACAAGCATTTGAGCAACCAAGTTTTAGGATAAATACAAAAGTTACTTAGAAGAACACAGGGAAAAAAGTGTATTTTTTGCTTTATTTTGTGTATTGAACTATGTGCACAAACTTGAATAAAAAGAAATGGTAGCTTGGAAACAGGCAAGTATGTGAATCAAAATACTTGGTCCTATTTTGAGTTATTAAACAGATCAGAACTCAGTTTAATTTTCACAGTACATCAGTGTAAACTATAAAAAGAGTGAAAACCTTTACACTGAAAACACTCAAGTAATGACAATTCACCTGTTTTATGTAGCCTACCACCAAGAAAAGGTGATACATTTCTCAAATGCACTGTTACAGAGTATTCACACACTTATTTTCAGGAGGTATTCTTATAAATTTTTATAAATTAAAGAAATTGGACATACCCAGAAAATGTTGGTGACACTTAGCTGTGTTAGACCCAAAGCTCTTATAAGTTATATATATGGCACTTGTGCCATAAGACATTGCAAGAGATCTCAAGTCAGATGAAAGTAGTTACACCATTGATGGTATTTCTCTCTTACGCTGTGAACCAGTCAGAACATCAGACCAATCTATAACTACTTATTCAGAGTGACCAAACACCTGCAAAATGACCTGCATATGTAATTTGGCATCTTCATTTCAAATTTTGAAATGACAGCTATGCACTCAAAATATATCAGTTTGGGGTTTTTTTAAACTTAATTGCATGTTCTAATTGAAAGACACCATGTGCAAGCAGTCAGTTGAATGTAAGTGGCAATTTCCTCAAACAGGCATTTTCCATTTGCCTAACTACGTCTTCCTGATCTGAGTCTTAACACTATCCCATTACACTCATTTTCTAATGGGAAGATACCACCTAAGGCATTGGTTAATGTGTATCTGATCACTGAAACACAAAGGAGGTGTCTGAGTTGATTATCATGAACAGCAGAGTGTGGGCATTACAAAGCATTTATAAAATGCTAGTTAAGATCAGTCTTGGGTCACTGATCTGAAATGCTTCCAGGCACAGAGAGGTAGATAAAACAATCTGGTTACAGCTACATTTGCAGAACAGATGTTGCAGTCTTCCTGACCAATTAAACAAAGGGTGAAGTGAACAGTAGCTGTATGTTTAGTAGAACCTTTCCCCCACAGGAAAAATGAGTAGGATGTAGCGTCTTCAACATGCTCAAACATCATGCAAATGTGAGCAGAAGAGGCAAGAAGAGGGGATTTACATATTACCATCAAGTGTACCTGCAAACTGCTTGTCACCATTTCCTCGACTACCAAACCTGGTGACTATTTTCCCGTTTGGCTGGAAGATGAAGACACAGCATGCTTTATTGTCCACTACAATGATGTGTCCATTACGATCCACAGAAACACCTTTAGGGCCCATGAGCTTTCCAGACCCAATTTTGGCCTAAAAGGGAAAACACAAAACAGGAAAATACATTGGCATGATAGAAGTAAGTTAGTACAGTTCAGATTGTATTACAGGCAGACAGCGAGTTGGAGAGACATTTTTGTCATCAAAAGTTTCCCATTGGTAAGTGATTGTTTTTATCAGCTCTTATTGTGTACTTCATAATTTTGTTCGTCAGCTGAAAAAAGACTGCTTTCTGTATGTCCTTTACAGAGTGGAAAATCTGCCACCTCAGCAACTGAGTCCAAATATACAATTCATGAGAAACACAATCATCAGATTTGTGTGTCTTGATAAACTACAGCATCTGTCAGGAACCATCACAAATGGCTGTACAGCCAGCACTAGTGTACCAGCAGGATAGCAGACAGACATAAAGGACTTCTGCCTCCTACTGCATGCTATTTCTGAGTCAAGTGACCATCTGGTTATGGACGGGGAAACATGCCTTTACCACTGCCTGCTACATCAAGGCAGTCAGAGCTTATACTTGGAGCATCAGAGCTGGGTGGGATGTAGGCTATGATGTCCTGTGTTGCCTTTCTTGGGTGAATGAGACACCACGCAGCTTCTGAGTGCTCCTGGAAAGAATTTGAGCAGAGCTAAAGCTCAGGCTAACCTCTATATCTTCCACCAGATCCACGTGGGATGGCTTCATTTACTGCTTAGACACATGAAGTGTCAGCTGAAACCTGCAAAGGAGATAGGATCGTGCTGCCAAACAGCAAATAAAGTAATCTTTGAAACACTAAACAAATCAAAGCTTACTCCTGCCTTAGGTAAATAAAATTATTTCCATAATTTTAAATAGGCCCTGTGACTACCAAAAACATCTGCCAGCATAATCAGCAACAGGAGGGGAATTACATACAATATTCCATATTGTATCAATGGAAAAACCTTCAGTGGAGATGAGGTGGATTTCACACACAGTGAATTATTTGGAATGGCTAGAGAGCTGTCAAAATAACTCAAAAAATGTTAGAAGGGTTCTTTAGTAGGATCAAAAAGAAGGGGATCTAAGCAACAGCATCCCATACAGCCCAGAGAAAGCAGAAATTGAGGCAAAGCCTCTAAAGGACCCATGACCTACCTGGGCATATACCCAAGAAGATTCTAGGATCACCTTGCAACCCGTTTCACATTTTTCACCATTCTGCTCTTTTTTTCAGGCAGAGGTTCTAGAAACTGGTTTAATCTACATAAAATCAGTTGAGTTTTGCCCTTTCAGTTAGAAAAAGGTTATACAAATATGACCTAATTGTTTGGGGGTTTTGTTGTTGGAATGGAGCAACTTGCTTTCTGGTTTGGGTTGGTTTTTTTAAATGAGGGGCAGATTTGGAAGCAGTTATCCAGGTTGGTTCCAAAAGTCTGGTCTCCTGCCAGCCTCTTTACTGTGCTGGACAGGCAATCTACCAAACAGGCTGTGTTGAAAGTATGGATCCCAGAACTTTCAGATCCTGTAGTAATTTGTGAGAGACACATCCTACAAACTGAGGTCCATCTCTTTGGCAGAGAACATGATTTCCTGTTTCCTTTGGAATTTAAATGAAATAGATACTGAGATATTTGTCTTCTTTATGAAACAAGACCATTTTTCACATCACTGCCTTTGCAGGGTGGGACAGATCACCACCTAGAACAAGCAATACTTCTGACTTCTCTGCCCCTCTCCCCTACCTCCTGCAAGTGGTGAGGGGTAGCTGAAGCTCTATTAGTCTGTGGCTAACTATCAAGGTGGGACAGATTACAGGGTATGGAGAAGATCCATTACCTGACTCATTTCTCTCAATTCCCTAATGTTTTCAAAGCAAACAACCATGTTAGTATCTGAAGGAGCTCAACTACCGTTAGCAAGCCCCATGCTCCTGTTCCACAGTACATTCTCATGGGTGGGGTTGCAGGTAGAAATAGGAGCCATCCCAAAATAAAGCCGTCTAGGTTCCCTGAGGCTGTCTGGTACAAAGTCACCAGCATTACTACACAACCTCTTTCAGTCTCAAATAAAGAAAACTCCAGGGAGTAAATACTGCAGCTTCAAGACTATGCTTAGTCCACGTGCAATGATCATGTGTCTGGTTTATGTTCAGGTACATATGCTGTTATAAATTGCTAAATATTTAGGCAAAACCCACCTAATTAAATCATGCTAAAATATCCCCAGGGAGAACTATTAAAAATGACTTTGTGTTCACCAGGGGAAAGATATGAGCAGACCTACAAAATGTATTTGGATTGCATAACAACAAAGCAGCAAAAACATAAACCAAATGCAAATCAGTAGATTTCTTTCCTTTGGGGTGATTAAATCATATTCCCTTCTTTCCTCTGGGATGCCCGTGTGTTTGTCTGCTTGTGCATTGCACCACCTCCTTACCATCTTTCAGGATTCCTATGGAAAAATGACTCAGGCTCATGAGTACAGTGTCTTCCTGCCCATATAAATACATACAGAAAAAAATAATGAATAAATCACGTACTACATTAATGGGCACTCAGTGCTGAGAAGAGTAATAAAAATCACTATTCTTGGGCCAGGATTTAAAATATAATTTGCAGGCAGCAATAAGTTATGCCCACCTAGAGTTTGCAGTACTTTTTACTAAAAATCTCTGTTTCCAGTTTAGATCAAAACATGCTGATGACACATTACTGGGTCTGGCTGAACATATGCTTTGTATATTTTTATTTCAGAAGGTTTCTTAGAATTATAGGTTTGATTATTTAGAACAGAACATTATGAAACCCAGTCATTCCTGTTAAGTGTATGAATGGAAGTATTTTCAGACTTTTCTGCCATTAGAAATGAATAAAGTATAATGAATCATCTGAACCCTTAATAGAAATAATGTGTTTAATTGAATTCAGTCAAGGACGTTATGTCCCTTATTTTATAGGCTCTTATGAATTTAGACTGGTTTTCAAATATATGTTTATAAAGTCACCCTACCCAGATGGAAAATATTCTACTGTGTGATATTCCTACAGGTAAAAAAATCAGCTAGCCTATATAAGAATTTATAAAGACTTTTCCACTGTAGAAGTAGGTGTGTTAGGGCTTTATCTTGAACTCCACCAATCTTGTTGCTGTCTGAAAGGTTCATGATTGTCAGGAATTAATTTGCAGACTTTCAACACACTATCTTTTTCTGTTTGAGAACTTCCCTAATACGGAGATACAGCTTTGTCACACATTGCAATGTCACACCATAAATGGATTTATCATTCACGTGACCATCTTAATTCAGATGTTACCACTTAATCACACTCCACAGAACTATTCCTATCTGAACATGCAACCAGCTTCAAGCAGCTCCGTTCTTAATTCTTCTAATGAGACAAGAAAAAATAAAGTCTGACAGATAAAATGTTTCCTTTCATGTTTGCCCACTCATCTAAACTTGATCTTGACTTGCAGCCCTGTTTGGCTGACAACAAGCTATCTTAGATACAACCCTTCAAGACCAGAAAGAACGTAATTCTCTCCTCAGAGGCCAAAAATCATTCTCTTGGCCCTGTTCTCCAGTTCCTTCACTAGATTTGAACACCACCACTGCCACAGAAGCTGATACTGCTGCTTCACCATGCATTCTCTCCTTAGTCTAGCAACATGTCTTCTATAACAGTTCTCTTAAGGAATTTCAGTGCTGTTATCTGCCTTTTATAGATGAGGAAAATAAAGCACTGGGAAGTGAAATGGAAGATCACTAGTCACCTGTGAGACCCATGGCATAGCCAGAAACAGAAGCCCCAATTCCTAAGACCCTATTTGAGGCTTTATCATTCACAGGATAATACAGCCTTTCATTTTAAGCCACTTGTGTTTTGGTGTAACCTTAGATTAGGGTTTGTCCACCTCTGCATTATGCAAGTTTTACAGCCTTGAGAAAACGGAACTCTGTCTTTGTTGCTACCAGTGACTGAGGAAGGTGACAGTTTTCTGCCTGGCAGTGGAGGTTGCTGGGGTGAGTCAGCCCAGTGCTGTAATCAGTGAGACGCCTGGGCCTGGCTCCAGGGGAAATTTGCCTTCTGGCTCGCATGACTATTAAAATGCTGCTAAGGGAGAGTAAGTGTAAGCAAATACAGAAAGAAGGGGACACCAACAAAAATAGTTAAAGTTCAAAACAGCCCCCGATAACAGAGTTAACAACTGGCGGACCACCTGCATCAGAGATCATATACAATGACAAAGGCACAGTCCTTTGAAGGGAAACATCATTATCCCTTTATCTATCTCTCCGTGTATCTTAGCACAGCGTTGCCCAGTTTAATCTGACAAAGCCTCTGTAAGAATTACCATTGCCAACACACAAGAAATTACAAGGCTTTGCCCAGATTCCCACAGGCTAGATCTGTGATATCCGTGTCTTGTGCTTCAACTATGTGATTATGCCTGCCCTCCACATATAAAATGCTTCTACAAACATTTGTATATTTTTCTCTCATAAATATAGCCTGTTGCATTGAATCTAAAAATATTTTATATCATTGATGCTTCATCTCTCATTTAATCAGTCTAGTCCCAAGAACTATAAAGTTCGATGCACTAACTTGTATTAACCACACAAACATTGCCAACTTTACACAGCTCTTGCAATCCAACAAAAACATTGACTAAAACCAAAGCTAGGCTCTATGTCAGAGGAACTACCTTAATAATTATTTTTTTTCAGTACCTGTGTCCCTGCTGCTAGCATATAGAGCCATGGCTTTTTCCTCCAGAGCTGGCACCATCCAAAGTGCTGGATTTACAGCATGTCTTGAGAAGGAAGGAAAACAAGCCCTCCATGCTCTGTGTCCAGATCAAGCCAGTTCAAGTTAAAGACTTTAATAATTATTTCAAACACACATAGGTTACTCAGAGTATTTGGGTTCTTAACTAAGTGACATCTTTCTTTGGTTTTGTTTTGGTGTCTTCATGTTATTCAAGGTTTTCCGGCTGGTATGTATGGAGTAAATACAGGAAGTCATCATCAGTCTGCTACCTTATTTTTCTCCTCCATATGTCACTGAAGAGCCTTATGTCCTCCTCATAAGTTTTTATGTGTATCTGTGTGTATATACATATATGCACACACGTTTCTGCATAACCAGAATATTAATGATATGAAGGTTGTTGAGCTAGTCCAACTAGACTTGATGACATTAGCTATCCTTGACTATAAGTTATGGAAAGGCATCCAAGCACCTAGTATGTAGAACTGTAAAATGGAACATATTGTCTCTATTTGGTGTAACATTAGCATCACAGCTGTGACCTCTTCCTATTAATTTTACAACGTGGCTGTGTCATGGGTTTCCACATCACAACAATGGAATTTGGACTAAGTTACAACCAAACTATGTAGTTTCTTGACAAAAAAAGCCATTACTTTGCATTCCTTTGTAAGACGGAGAAAGCTCAGGAGAGTTCACATGATAACTCATACCTTAAATTTTCCATCTGATGAGAATAGGCTAACCCATTTGTTATCATAATCTGCAATAATGATGTCACCACTGGGATGCACAGCCACTCCTGTTGGCCGTTGCAACTGGCCAGGAGACCTTCCTCGTATGCCAAAACGGCTTTTGAACTGACCGTCATTGGAAAATATCTGTAACAGAAAATATTAATTTTAAAATTAAGTCTGTATAATAACATCATCTATTTCTTGGAGCTTAGGTTTTAGCAAGTCACTAATGAACACTATAGTCAGGAAGAGAGTTAGGAACATGAAGCACTTTTACATGGTCCATATTTGAAAGTGAAAGTGATTCTAATTTAAGAAGAGGCTTCCACCTGGACTCTAATTTCAAAATAAAGAAGTTCTCTGCACTTATATTGCCCTGTTTCTTCAGTGATCTCAAAGTTCTTTACAAACATTAGTGAATTAAGCTTTACAATGTCCCTCTCAGCTGGAAGGAAGTGGTGTTATTCCCATATTAGAAATGAGGAAACTGAGGCATTGTGTGACTCGGCCACAGTCAAACACTAAGTCTGTAGAAAAGATAGGAATAGAAGCTAAAAGAGAATTTCAAAATTTAATTATTTGACTTAAGGATAAGTACTAGGCTATTTCCTAAGAGATGTTTTAGCCACGCAAAATTCAGTCCACCGGTTGTGTCCCCAAGCCAGGTAATTAGACACTGAAGTTCCTCTGAAGTGGCTGCAAATTACAAAGTGTGAGGGTGCTGATAAATATTTGACTCTGTCTCTTTGAAAAGGTCTGGAAACGAGTTCTTACTGCATGTAGCTTGCTGATTCTCACATACTGAAGAACAAGCCACACACTGCTGCCTTATTCATTGCTACCACATGGACAGCCTGAAGAGTGATTACAAATTGTTAATGGTAAAAAAGATACATGGTGAGCAAAGAAAAAACACAGCTTGATTTTAACACAGGTTACAGAAGCTAAGAAATCATTGGTGTCAGGGGTGCTACCACAGAAAAGATTTGATCATGATAACAGACAGAAAAGTCAATTAAGTAGACTAAAAGCCATTTGAAAATGACATCTACATGTTTATTTTTGTATTTGTATTTGCTTAAGAAATTGTATTTGTGGCACCTTGCCCTAGATTTATATTTGGAAACATAGAGTGATAAATTTACAATGTAAAATGGTATTTACAAAAAGGCATTTTTCCAGATTATTGCACCACTTGTTTTCTTCATTCATTGTCAAATATCATAAGGAAGGGAAATAAACTCTGATATACATACTAGATATAGTGTAGATCTGAAAAACATAGCTGCAGGTCAAGAAGATGGAATGATAATGGACGACAAACAAGTTGAGCTTCCTCTGTATTTTCTGTATCTGCTTGACTTGTACAAAATGTGTCTTTCCTGTACTACAAAGAAGGCAGAGGTGTGGGGGCAGGGAGAAAAAGAAAAATACTGGAAGTGGCATATCCTCATACCTGCACACACTGGTTGTTACTGTCTGCTATTAATATTTTTCCATTTGTAGATGCAGCTACACCTTGAAGATTTGTAAATTCCCCTTTGTTTCTTCCTTTGGTGCCTAAAATTGAACACAAAGCACAGAAGAAATCAGGTTAGACGGGACTAATTAGTCAGGACCTAAATGCCAACACATGCATTTATTACATCCTTGATCCATAGATTTCTATTTTGAAGAGTTCTTATCACTGCTACAACTTCAAAGAACCATCTCTGTAACATATCCACAATTCTAAGTACAAGAAGGGATTGTTCTTACTCTTTGGCATGTATGCCAACTCAGCGCCCATCAACGTAATTACCTCTTTGGCCTTCACAAATCAAAGTGTTCACAATTTCCCTCTTGTGTGAGGGAACCAGTAAAATGTTTTTTCATAAGTGATGGACTTCTTTTAAACTGCGGATTTTTATTCAACTGAGAAGACAATGAAAGGGGCAGTACTGTGGGAACATACAGACAGAGACTAAAATAAGAACATGGACAGATGACAAGGTTTTAGTACAATTAGCTAAATCTCCTCAGTGATGCCAAAAAGTTGAGATAAAATGTATCAGTGATCACTTTGGTTGGGGCCATTTCAAGACAGGGAATTTTCCTGTTCACTCATACACAGTCTCCTGTCATAGGCTTCAAAAATCCCCTTAGAAGGGAAACTCAGATGAAGAACTGGTTTTGAATGATTGGGACCTGTGGGCCAATGAAGACCAACACCTGGAGACTGACTGCTTCTGTAAAGACCTTAGATTGTTCTAATAAAGTAGTGTACACACACAGAGGTCCCATTTTTACCCAGGACAAATGCAATAGTGATTTACATAGAACTGTCTTTTCCCCATTGGCTTAAGGTGATAAGGAGCTGTAAAATGTCAAATTTTCACAAAAGGTCATTAAGTTTAGGTGCCTCATTACTTAGATGTTTGTTCTGAGATGTTCCAAGAAGAGTCACCCAGCAAACTGGTATCTTTAAAAGGTCAGCCCTAAAGTGGCTGGTCCAAATTATACCTGGAGCACAGGAACAGCATCCAAATTCCTGCTTTGTTTGTCATGGAGGCTCGGGGGTCTTTAGACAAGACTGCAATTATGATCTTGGACCCCAAGGTTATTCATAACGAATGAATGAATTTTGAAACAAAAAGACTCTATAAGCTGTTCTTTCCAATACTTGGATGCAGCACTATTTTTCCTGGTGAAGTATTTTTACAAGCATTCACTGGCTGCGTATCAGACATTAATTGGTTTCAATATATGGTTTTAACAGAAAAACATGTATTTTATTTTAGTGAATCCAAGATATCCTGGTGCTCAATGATTAAAACTATTCTGACTGTGACACCCAATATAAGACATACATATTAGCTCTAGTTTGTATTTAGCTTTCATTAGGGATGTGTATGCTCTTAACAACCCTTCTTTATGCTCTGGTGATGGCTGTGGGATGCATATTTCCTGTCACTGGCTAACAAGTAACATTTAATTCCTCTGCAGGTGGTGCTGCAAGCATGTCCCTTTGTTTCAGGGCTTGTTTTCTTGAGCTCCATATGCTCCATCCTCTAAACAAGGCAAATACTTCTCAATTTTTCTACTGCAAGGGGAAAGTACATATTCAGGGAATAGTGAGTTACACACCAATTACATTACCCCCACTTGAGCCATTTCTGTGTATTCTTTTAATGAGCAGCGCCGGAGGGATGCATGCAGTAATTTTTTTCCACCATATGCTAATGATAAGTTTCCTTTTTGCCTTTTAGCCAAAGAGAATGGATGAAAAGGGAGAAACATTCCTTTTACTACTGAGAGTAAAGGGAAAACATTTGTTAGAAAAGAGGAGGCGTAAGCTAGAGCATCTGGAACCAACTAGCACAAATTTTATGGAATGTATGCTCTTTACCCTTAGAAAAATGTTCTTGAAAGTCAAGGAATTTCATTTTTAAAAATAAGAGACACCTATATAAAGAGTTACTCAGAGTGTTCTTCAGTCGGACCTTGTAAATATACATCAAAGGAAAAATCAAAGAAATTATCCAGGAATGCCATAGTCACATTTCACAGTAAGTTTAAGAAATAGTAATTTATTAGCACAGCTGCAGATGAAATTCAGCTCCATGCAACGTCCCTGTACACAGCACTTTGCAGCTATTAAACCCACCACATAAGTCCTAATTTGCACACAGGCCTTTAGACAGTCCCCTCTGGAGTGGCACATATTTCTCTGAAGAAGAAAGCTGAGGTTAGTGAAACACAGCTTACTTCCTAACTTATGTTCAAGAGGAAAACAGATAACTTTGAACTTTCTGATTTGAATAATTCACTATGCCAGCAAAGATCTGAGTCCAAGCACAGGCAGTGGCAGCAGTTCAGATGATGAGAGGAAATCTTGTAGTAAAGTTTGTCAGCCTCTGGAAAAGCAGGCTCCTGCAACTGACTCTGTAACACTAAAGGATAATAGCTCTGTCCTGTAAGTAGAGATTCCTGCCTTATAAACATAGCTGCCTGAGACAGAGTCTTCAGCAAGTGTTTCAGTGCAAGACACCACCCCTCTGTATCAAGGCACCCCATGATTTGTCTCCTCTTCCCTCAGTCATGGGCGGTCACCCATCACTCCTTAGCCTAGGGAGGCACCAACATTTCAAATGCACAGGGCTGGAACCAGAGGACGGTTGTGGGATCCTCATTCCAGTGTTTCCCACACAGCCTAGTTTAGAGATGAAAGCCTGCATTTTTCATGCCTGTCTTTGCCCAGCCTTACCTCCCTCCAGTTCTGAGCTACTGCGGGGCACAAAGGAGGAAAAGACAGACATTTTACTGCAACTTCTGTGGCAAGCTGCTGGGGATTGGGAGAGGACAGCAGAGTTTTCAAAAAGGGGAAAGCTGAACAGAGTTATTAGGAAGCAGATCTGTGGAATAGCTCCTTTTATACCATCTTTGTATACAGATAAACAATCAGATTTGCCATAGCCCTATCTAATTCCTTCTGGTATTACTGAGCGTAGCCTGCACAAACCAATTAATTTAGCTTTGAAGATATGCTTTCAACAAAAGAGTATACATTTTCAGCTCAAGACAATCTAGCACACATAAAATGCTTCATAATTTCAATCTTTTATTCTTGCACAATAGAGGCCAGATTGAATCTCACCAAATAGAAGGAAAAAAAGCCCATTAACTTCACAGGAGATGTTAAAAATTACATCATGTAACTGCAGTAAGAATCTGCTCTGTAAGTGCTGGGCATCTGGACAAACCTGTTGTACATTTTTGATGCTTGTAGTAATAGGAGTGGTTTTTTGCTAAGTTTTACTAATATGAATAATAACCTCCCTGCTTGCTAACCTAGATTTACCAGCTTCCTCAAACACAACAAAAAACCATGTTGCTGTCCCCAGCAGGAAGGGAATGGATTCAGAGAGACAAAAACCCTGCAGAAAGATTACAGATTAATGGGGAGACTTTAGAGGTTGCAAGTAGCCATAACCTGTTGTGTAAGCACCATTGCTTTCCTGCCCACACCACTTCAAAAATTTCTTCCTGGACTGTTCTCTATGTGGTACTGAAAAAAAAGGATAAAACTAAACAGCATGGAAAGGTCTACATACATACTGCATAGACAGGTATCAAGGAGTTTTGTTTTTGTTCCATAGCTTCATTTCTTTTTTCCTCAGCGCGCCAAAAGATACTTAGTGAAACCTTACATGTTATGAGGATGTGATGCCCTCTCTTATAACATGTGAAACACAAAAGGCTCTGTAGTAAACTGCACTGAACCAGATTGTTAACAAGCTATGTGCTTGCAAAATAAATGTCAGTGTTTCTAATCCAAGTTCCCATGCAAATCTAAGTCTTAAAATCAATCAATCTGTTGGAGGGAGGCGCACAACGTTTGTAACCTTTAAAGATGAATGAATAATTCAGTTGGAACTCTGGCAGATACTCCTGCATACTGCTGGTAGTGAAGTTTGGGCTGGTATGTATTGATTTGCTTTACACAGCATCTGTCCCTAAAGCTTGGCCAACACCACCTCCAAGCCTTGCTTGTGCAGCAGAGCCCCTGCCGCCACAGGTAGGTATGCACAAATCCTAGGGGTAGGTGCACCGCAGAAGCAGTTCTTTGCTGGTACAGCAGCAAAACCCCGAATGACATGAGTCACACCAAGACCAGGTCTCTGTCATCAGGACATCAGACCCATGCTGGGGATTTTGCAAGCAATGTTCTCAGAGTTCTTCACCCCCTGTTCAATACAGGTATAACTGCAAAACTATGCAATGTGGGCCTGGCCAAATTTCACACTGGCCATCACAAACCCCTAAAGAGCTCATGACAAGCCTCAGAAGGATTCGAGCTAAGAAACTGGAAAATGAAATTCTACTTCCCCATTACTAGGTGTTCCTACTTCTACAGAAATATAAATTCTGTATAGAAAACATCTTGCTATTTCATACTGCTTATTAATGGGTTTGTTCCGGAGTTCTGAAAGAGAGAATGAAGAACAACTGATTAAAGTGTATCAGAGGGGCCTCTGCATTTCATGTGTCATACTTCTGCACTACATGGAACAACTACACAAACACATCCCTTCCTTCTCCTATGCCCTTAGCCAGGCCATAATTTGGCCAGGACAGGACCTTGCTGGAAAGGTAGAGAAGGGGCAGGGAAATGGGAGGAAGCAGATAGGAGAAGGTTCCTCTGGAAGATCCATACAAGGGGGCTAACTGCATTTGGAAAAATACATGTTTTTTCAAGGAGATGTGTACCCATATAACCCACTTGTATTTCTATAAAAGCTCAAAAAATATGTATCTACAGGCAGCCCTGTTCCTTTCAAACAGGGAAATCCAATACAGAGTTTCAGGCAGAGGCCTTCAGAGAAAATTAAAGAAGAAACACCTGATCAAGAAGCCCTTTGCTCCCCCTAAGCCTGCTTTTAAACTGCACTAAAGCTATTATTACACAGGCCTTGTTCATGAGGTTTTATGTGGAGTAAATTTACAATAAGGCTCCTATTTGCTTTCAGCATTGATAACAGACCAGAAGACGACATCCACACCTAGTAAGGACGTTGACAGAAGGTACTGTTAAAGGCACTTTTTTTTTAAATTAAAGTGAATTACACACATTAAGTGTACCAGCTAAACTTAGAGGCTCAGCTACATGACTGAACAGACAACTAAACACAGTCTGAGGAAAAGGAAAATTGACCTTTTTAGCAGAGAGCCAATTCTCCATCTGGCTGTATCTGATGCCAATCCCAAGTATAAATAAATGAAGAGAAAAAGCAGTTAAAGTGGGAAATAGCACCACTACTGCTGAACGGTGTCAAAGAACCCAGTCATGAAAAGTGCCAGAAGAAAAAAAATACCAAGGCATACAGCACAGCATGACAGAGCTAGAGCACAAGATGGGGGTCCTGGACAGAGTAGCTAACTGATGCCTCGCATGGCTCTTAACCCTCCTTTGGAGGACATGGGAGATTTACCATGGAAGGTGGAAGTGGCTGACACTGTGAACATCCCTAACCTCCACTTAACTCTGCTCAGCATGGGTCTAAGGCACAAAAGCAGGGTAATGGAAAAGAGCCTTCCCTCTCATTTTAGTGCTTCCTACCACTTGTAGAGGTAGCAAAAACCATTGCACAACAATTATTTTCTGGGTATCATAACGCATTCTTGTTTTCATTTGTATAATCTAAGTACATGCTACACAGATACTGCATAGACTCACTCTTAGAGATCATGCCTGTTTAAAAAAAAATTAGAAAAAGGGTGAGGATATAAATTATTGAGAGAGAAAAGGAGGAAGTGTTCTTGTAAATAATGAATTACACGAATGTATGAACGTGCATGAACGTGCAGTCAATAGCTTGACCTTAAAATGTCTGAATAGAACCACATGCCATTTTAAAAGCCATGAATAACACAGAATTGGCAAAAGATACAATGCACGATTCCCCATGAATGAAAGCACTTAACTGTACTAATGTTGTATTAATGCTATCTCTGTTAATACTAGCACAAGAACAATCTCCTGCTATGAGTTGATCAATTTACTTGTGCATAAAAGCCCGTATATCAGCATATATACAATAGCATACTCTGTGTACTTGGATGCCCATAGGAATATTACAGTGTATTTCTCCAACACAGCTGTATGAGCTTCTGGCAGCCCAAATGTAAGATTTATCTTGCCCAGTTTAAAATACAAATCCAGATTTGGCCAGGGTTAGCAGAGGAATTCAACAATGGGTTCAAAATAGAGATAGGCAGTTGTGTTGGAAAACAGCAATAAACTTTATTTTACATTACCTCATCAACAAATGAACCAAACCTTAACTTTTCGACGTGTGCTGAAACTGGAACTAAAGGAACGCTTAAATCCATGAAGGCAATCCCTGTGAAAATTTCAGAAGTTTTACCTGTGTTCATTAATTCCGTGTATTTTGGAAGTGTAAAAAGCTAGAGCATTACAGCTGCAATGGCTTAAGAGACCTTTCAGACAATGCATACATAAGACCACAAAAGCCCAGAGGCACACCTCTATGTAGGGTCATTCTGTGAAATGAGTGGCTGAGAACTGAACATGTAATAGGATGAAGTATTACTCTCAGCTCAGTTTTTCAATAAAATAGTGATCCATATATCCCAAATGTGGACACTCCTGTGAGGTTTCATCAAGCAAAGGTTCTGAGACATGCGTAGCTCTTGTTCTAATTATTTCCTCTTCTTTCTTGGGGTGTCGAGTGGTGAAGAAGTGGAGAGGCAGAACTCCAAAATAAAGCACATGGTCATGATTGCATCACAACAGAAAGAAAGGGCACTGCACTTTTTGGAAAACGTCTAAGACTTCTAGAGTTTGTGGTATGTTGGAGGGAACAGTTTAAAAAAAAAATAACCCAACAAACACCACCACCAACAACAAAACCCAAACTAGAGCCATACCACTATTTGGTAGTCAGGCTAGAAACTGCTGAGTAGAAGCAAGGGATACAGAAGCAGAAATTACAAGCTGAAATCACTTTAATCTATACCAAACGCTTTGTAATAAGAATATTAACAGTTTTTAAATAATTTCAGGACATCTCTTCTTTTTTTTTTTAAAGTAGTTAGATCTACAGTTTCCACACCAGGACAAATTAATGGTTGATATATGTAAACAAGAGGGCTTAGCATTCAGTGAAAGTGTCAGTCACAACACGTAACAGAGCTCCCCTGTTACTCACAGGCACAGTGTACCTGTGCAGGCTTTCCTATCCTGCTCTTACCTGCTACAGACCCACAGACTCTTTCTGCCTGAATCTATCCATCCAGGCCCTTCTCCTTCTAGGATACAACATGTCACAAACATTCCAGAAGAGATGAGAGAGATGTTTTCTTTCTAGACAGGGTTCAGACATTATTCTTAACTGTTTTGTTTAACCCTGTCTCAAAACAGGGGCCAGAAAAGATCTAGGCTACATTTATACATACCTTCTGCCACTCTTACCAGTACCAGCAGTGAAACTGCATTTGGGAAGAGCCACAGGTCCCTTTCCATTCCAGCAGGAGCCTGAGGCTGATCACTCTGTCCTGTGCAAGGGCTTCTCTCCCCATGGGATTGCTAACATGGGCTCTGCCAGTGGTGACTACAGCAATAGCTTTTGCAACAAGAACACCCTCCTGCTATGTCCGGGTACTAATTTAGCAAAAGTCGCCTTCCAGCTTTGGATGATAAAGCATGGTTACTGCTGAGTAGGGCTGGCTTAACTTCCGTATGAATTGTTCTACATCATATTTCTAACTTTTGACTCAGCTGTCACCATAAAATTTAGCCTTAGCAACAGTAAAGCTGGATATCATTGCCTCTGTAAAAAATGATTTGAGTTGTTATATTTATGGGGTCATTTATCTTACTAAGAAATGCACTGGCCATCTGGTAAAGGCTGGTCATTTAATGAGTAGCTTCATGCAAAGCTAACATTGTACTGTCCTATTCAGCAAGCAAAGCATGCTTGCTGAATACATTTTCTGATATAAAACCATCAAAGCAAGGAATCTCTTAGAAATACTGACAGATGAGAAATCAGATGGACAGAATTAACCAACTGACAAATGGTGTCCAGATGAATTTTCAACAGAATTACTAAAAAACCCTCCACAATTAACCACCATCTATTCTCTGCTACCACCTTGCCAACTGGTTGTCAAACTTGGTAACACATACTGCTGAAATCCTGACTTGTACATATTAAGAATGAACTTGCTTTTTTCTTTAGTTGTGCAAAGTGAAAAATATTTTCTAACTCTATAAGCAGACATTATATAAATACAATACCCCATGGTACAGACTTTTAAAATGATGAATTATTATCATATAGCTTAAAAACAGAGTACATCAAAAGACCTGAAAGAAAATCACAGTAAATGACACCAAGATGTTGTATTTTTACCAAGCATTACAAGTCCACAGATTTAGAGATAACATTACACTATATATAAAGAACCAAACATATTTAGATATTGGGGGGAAAAAAGCAAACATTAATTTTTTCCTATGCTGACATAATGAAATAACTATATATGACCACAGGATTTAGCATGTATAGTTCCAGGTTAATTAATTAGATTAATCTTTAGGGCAATCATTTTAGAGAAGGAGTCCTCCTACTTCCCTTCTTGCCATGCAATTTTTTAAAGAAGTAATTTAATCTAATCTGAAGCATCGATCTTATTATATTTTCATTTTATGATGCCCAATAGAGTACAGAAGAGGTGGTAAAACATTTTATCCTAAATCAAATGTATGCATTTTTCAACCCAAATTCCAATTAAATATTTGCTGCAAACAGAATTTCTGAAGTATGTGCTTTTAAAATTTACATATGAACAAAAGTCAAGAGGCCTAAAGTTATTATCAGGTTGCTCTACTTACAGCTTTAACCTTAAAATAATTTAACTTCTAGATTTTTTCATCCAGTTTCCCTGAACTATTTTTAAGCATGTCAATAGGTAGCAGACAAGTCACCTACCTACTCTGAAGATCAAATCATCTTCAATGGGATTCTCTTTTCTTTTGCCAGTGCTGTACATGCTCGCAGGTCTTTTCACAGCTTTCTGCTTCACATGACCACTGCCAGGAGATTTAACACGCCTCTTAACCCCTTCAGTGGTAGGGGACACATCTGCTGATCTGACCACTTTAAGTTTGAACGGGCTGCCCTTGATATGTTGATCATAAAGTCTCAGTGACAAAGTGAAGTCCCCTTCTTTCTGAACAGTATACAAAAATTCATAAGTGCCATTTTTATTGTCAAGTATTTCTCCATCTGCTACACTCCCATCAGGTGTGCTCAGTTCAGCAGTGAGGTAAGCATTCCCAGATTTACAGAGCTCCCCATCTTTGTCCTTAGTTGTGATGGTAACGGACATGGGCTGTCCAATCACTGTCTGCCTCAGTCCCTCACCTGTGGCCACTGTTTCAGAGGCAACAGCATTGGTGGTTAAAATAGTACCCAAGTTATGAATGGACTTCTTCAGGCCTTCTGTTTCCACTATGAAGTCCAACTGATCATTTTCACGGGGCTGCAATGGGAAGTCCCGCTCGGCCAGTTCATTCAGCTTGTCACTCATTTGCTTCTTCACCAGCAGAACTTCCGTTTCAGTGCCGTGGTTGAGGGCTTGGGCTGTAAAGTTGCTGCAACTTTTAATGCTTTCTTGTCCTTCGAGTAAGGTATCCAGCTGTGTCTGTAGGACCTGTGTGCATTACCAAACACCAGAGATTAGCATCTTGTTATAAGAACTATCATAGCAAGATGTAGCATGCTTTATATCTGAAGGCCTTTGTAGAAAGCAAATTTATAGTGCTTTATTTTAGAGTTTATTGTAAAGTTTCATTGTAGAAAAAGTACCACACTGATCCCCTACATGTTCTTGGAATATCATGCTGCAACGCAAAAAACGTACCCTATTTTGGGTCTTCAAGGCTTCATAGATCCACTGTCACACTAGATTGAATTACTGCCCCACCTGTCTGTCTTGTCTTTTTATTTTTTTTTAAAAAACCCAAATGTAGAAGCTTGAACCCTGCTCCATCTAACTCTCAGCAGTCACAGTTAATGAGGTAGTTACTGGGAATTGAGCTGTGTGCGCAGAGACAGAAATATTTTGGAGTCATCAGGCCCATTAATAAGGGAGGCTGCAAGAAACTTCTTGAAACTATTTCTTCAGAGCCAAGGGAAACCTTGGGTTACTCATCTATGGAGATGGACAAGAAGGCACTCTCAAGATCTGTACATCCATCCTAAGGAAAAGTGTGATTACTGATCTAAGTAAGTGAAGAAAAGGAAAGGTCTCCCCAGCAGAAGCAGGTAAGTAATTTCTGCAGTTTCAGCAGGAGGAAAGCAAAACGTAAAGGATGGGTTGTGGTTATTGGGAAGAGTTGGGTTGAGTAGTCTGAAATTTTGGTGGGCAGCAAGTAGCTACTCTATATTTAAGACTGAGAAAGAGCTTTTATTATAGGCTCAGTTCTGGCCCTTAGTCTAAAATCCTTAAAACAGTATTGACCTCAAAATTGTTAGGTGTGGGCTGGGAACAAGGCAAAAAAATTTTTTAAGGCAGCTTTGCAATGAATTGGAAAAAGGATCCCTGAATTATAACAACCTAGCAGAGAAATTCACGACAGTCAGGAAAGCCCAAACATTCTAGCTACCCCCCACACTCTCCACTGACGAAATCCCCAAACCAAAGTATCCAGACACACATGTGGTATGTTTTTCCTACAGAGAAGAACTAGGGCACAGACATTACTGTGGATCAGAGAAGTTATTTTGTTGACCATCACTGTAAAGTAAATATTTTTGAAACATTTAAATTGATTTTAAAGTAAACTTAGAGACTGGATGTATTTATTGCTATGAGATACTCTTCCCTTGCTGAGACACACCATGTAATGACACTGCATTCTAAGGGCATTTTTCTTCTGAATTTTACAAAGCTATCTGCTTTTCACCCACAGGAGAAAATCCAGGCTGATGAGTTACTGATACAGGAAAGTGATAACAAAATCTTTTGCAAGCAAAACAGAATGAACAAATTTCAAGCCTACACTGAAATTTCAAGTTATCTTCTAGGCATCTATAAACGTCTCAGGATTCAATACAAGGCATTTCTAATCTGCCTTGTCTTTATTCAATTTAAGTAGTTAAACAGACAGCATAGCTAATAAAGTCCCAGGATGATAAAATCCCATATGCTTGGGATAACAAACCACAAACTGAGGAGGAAGACAATTTGCAGCTATGTTTTAAATGATGGAAAATATTAAATCCTACCATAACTAATATTCAAAATGTGTTTAGAGTATTTTACAGAAGGCCTCTTTCAGTCCATTGGACAGCTGAAACTGAATCACCAACTTCCTTTCAGTAAAATGTAGCCCTTTCATTTTTTCATTTTTGCAAAGTACATGATCAGAATGATGGAATATTTGGGTTTGCATTCTTTTGCAGGACTATTCATGCAAAAGTAAAATCCAATTCCAATTGCTCTTTTTTATACAAACAAGGGAGATGCCTCTTTTACCACTTATGTGCAGCTTTGTAAAAATGTGGTTCTTTAACACCCCAAACAGTTTTTAAACTATTTTAAATACCTTTAAACAACAATAAAATAATTTAACACCATATTCCATCTTGTGTGAACTTTGTACACACCCTGAGTATATTTGCTTGCTAAGAAAATAAATCCTGACATCTTGGATATGTTTAGATGAACCTGGGATCTAAGCCCAAATTTTTCATGCTAAAAGCTCCTCAGCTGCTGCTTAGCTCTGGAGATGACTACATTCTGTGCCCAAAGGGTTTTGGGCTCCCTGTGTTCCTGAAAGTACACATCTTGTGCACGTATTAGAACTCTTCCATTTTCACAGGCCCAGCAGTTCAGTACCTTCCTAATGATCAAGCCTGTTCCAGATCTAGGAATGCAGCATTCCTCCGCTTCAGACATCTGGAGATGCTCAAGCTGCTCAGTAATCACAGAGAATGCCCAAAGATGCCAATATTATCAGGCATTCTTGAAACTCCAGTTGTTGATGCTACTTTCTTTTAAAGGTTACTTTGAGGGAAGAGATCTTTCTTTTATATAAAACAGACAACTGATGCTCAGGAAGACAAGGACTAAATTCTTTCATTTGCCTGATTCAAACTTACTAATCCTCAACAAAACCCCACCCAGCAGGCTACAGGCTTGTATTTGTAAAAGCACAGATTTCTGTTTTCTTCCTCTGAAGCTTAGTCTACAATACAGGGGGAAAACCACAGGATTCAATCATCCAGATAGGAAGTAAAAGAGTGAATACAGCTCTGGAAACTTCCTCTCTGTGCTTCCCTGAGAAAGTAAGTGAGATATCCCTGCAATCTTTATGTGTTACAACCAGTGACACCTAACATGAAATATGTTACCAGGCATTTGAAAGGAAAACAGTGCTTTAAAGCAAAACAGTAAGCCTTGCTCAGTTCTTCAGGAGAAATTGGTCTGTATCTTGTTGGGGGGGTTCATAGGATTGCAGCCCAAGGATTTCAGACTTTCCTTCTGTGTTCCCTTATTGTCATCTGCACATCAGCATGTTGGCTTTAAGCAGATGCCTGCTTAATGTGTTGGCCATTTTAGATCCTCACACGCCATGCACAAAGGGCTACCTGCCCATACACCGTGTGGATTCCATTTATAATGCTGGGCACACACAAGCAAGGCTCTGCAGCACTTGATTTCAGGAAAACAAAATTCTCCTCTGGCTCTCAGACACAATTTGTCAAACTGGTGTCCTGCACCATTTGTAAAAACTGGCTGATTAAATTAATAGCTTTTCACTGAAACAAAACATGCATCTTACTTTGTGTTTAAGGCCATAATTCACTTCCAGTTCCATAAGCAGCACACTCTTTCGCACATTTAAAGTCTTCTGGAGTTCATCAAAAGTGGAATGAATGTCATCTACAATGCTAGCCTTTTGGTTGGTTAACTGGTGTATGATTTCAGATATAAAATGAAGTGCTGAGTCGATCTCTGGAAGCCTGAGGGAGGGATTAAATTACAAAGATTGCTATTTCAAAAGTCATTAAACATTGGCCCTTGCCCTGATATCTTTTGAAGAAACAATCTCATCAGCAGGCTGTCTTTAAACTCAGTCATTTCCCAGAAGTAAGTTCATTCTTTTTATAACCACATAGTGGTTTTCATCTGATAAAATAAGGCAAGCCAGGGCCCTCCCTTGTGGAAATCCATTGACTTTAGGCATTTCAAACAATGAGGCCTTGGATCCTCTGTCCTTTATGCAAATGTATCTACTCAGGAAGGTATAACTAGATCTACCATGCTTTTTCTTTTTTTTAGCCTTTCTGCCACCGTAGTGTCCGTACTAGTCTTTTAAGCATCCAGTATTATTTATATATTATGAAATTAATGACTGGCTAGTACTTTTCACCTTAACATTTTATGCCCCTTCTTTAGAGGACACTTGCAATTCTAATGGCCTCTGTTCTGTGAAAGACAGATAGGAATCTTTTCCTCTTTCCTCTAATCCCTCAGTGCATCACACTCAATGGATTTTTTTCTTTATGCTAGCCTCACTATCCCTGTTTTCTAGGTAAAGGTCCATGGCACCAGCACATTAAAACATCTACCCAAGGTAATACAGGAAGCCAGTGGTAGAACTGAAAAAGGAAAATAATCAGTGGAGTCTCCATACCTTTTGTTGACAGCATCCAACTGGACTTGGAGGGAAGCCTTGTGTTGCTCCACCACATCCTTGAGTGGTACCGTGGGATGCTCTGCGTGTTCTCCCTCTGTACACTCCCGGCACATGGCTGTCTCACAGGACTGGCAGTAAAACTCCATCACCTGGAAAAGCGCACAACTCTAAATTCAAACATGGCAGCAGTAACATCACTCAAAGCACATCTTACTGGGTCTTGACCTCATGTTATTATCCGAGCTCTGAGACAAAGTTTCTCCTTAGACACCAACAATTTACTGTCTAAAAGATCGCTGATATTCTTATATATTTCATATCAAAATTCTGGTTTAAATGCATTTTATTCTATCAGAAAGTGTCAGAACAGCAGCCTGGGAAACAGAATGCTGGACTTCAAGGCTGGCTCTAACATCATCTTTACACTGTGTAATAGTAAGTTTTCCTGTCTCTCTCAACTACTCCATGAAACAACTCAAACAACAGGGCATTTGAGTCCCCTCACTAACTCAATCCTTAGTCTCCCCAGAAAGTCTGCCAAACGAAGTGTAAACTTAGGCTGTTTTTCATAACAGGGCCACCCGCAGAACATGAACTCGATGGAGCTCACCAAACAGCATGTTTATTTGCTAGAGAAAAGCACCCTAAATGAACCAACGTGCTGCAGGGAAAAATCTCCATATCCCATTACTAATCCCTTAAAACCATCAAAACCTCATATCTGAGATTATAATGAGAGTGCTGATCTACACTTGAAAGAGGAGGAGATTGTTTCAACCTGTTATGTACCCAGTAAGATGCTGTCTGGAGATAAAAAAAGATTTTTACATGTAATAAATACCCCAAATTCTGAATATATTCATGAAGGGAAAGAAACAGAAAAGTGCTGTGCCCAAAATCATATGTTAGTCAAAATGATGCACATATATGCAAGTTCAGCATGAGACTTTCTTTTACAACTAGAAAGTCCTTGAGCACAAAGCATTTTAGGCTTATTAAAAGTATATAAGGAAACTCATCGTATATGCTTCAAAGCAAGACATTGGCAGCTTTCTTGCATTCAGAACATAGCATCAGAATCTTGAATAACTCAGCTGATGCTTCTGGCACTCAGATCTCTCACACAAAGACAGTTGTGCTGGAGATGTTGGCTGACAAGATGGTTATGTAGAACTGGCTGTTTTCAGGTGAGCAGAGGGACCTGTAACAGCACCGTGCAAAGTAGCTGGCTGCTCCAAGATATCTTGAAAATTAGGAGGGGGAAGTAAGAACCATGATTTGCATGTGGCTATTAGCATTAATAGGGATTTTCCTCTGATAAGCTCCTTTCCCTCTTATTCCCATTCTTCCCTCTTATCTCAATTCACAAGATATGGGATTCACATGCAATGAGGGCTTAGTCGTTTGTTGGCCATTCGTGTAAGCCACTTTAGAGAAACTTTAAAAGCTGCTCCAAATAAACTGTGTGAGATCAAATAGATCAGCAAGAAAAAAACAAGAGACTTTCTAAACAATTACAACCCCCATCAACGCTACTCCAGTCACTGTGAATTTAGCAGTCTTACAGTACTAGATCCTCCTAGGCCTGACAGTTACTTTGGTAGGCACTAAGATGTGGTGCAGTCTTACAGGGCATAGAGGAAATGAGTTAAACAGAGTTTAGGATTTAAATTATTTTCAAAGGCTTCAAAAATTTGCAACCAGAAACAACCAAAAGGAACAGTATTTTATTAGGAAACTCTTAAGTCACTTTATATGGTCAAAAAATCTCATTTCTTTTGAATGAGTGTCAAAAGTTCATCTGTCCGCCTCTTCATAATTTAATGCTTAGCTTCAAGATATTTTAACAAGCCTTTTACTTATTCGATATTTTTATCTTTGGATACAATGATTAGAATAATTTAATATTTCTGTTTCCTATTGAACACATCATAACAAACATCATTATATTTGCAGCAACATATATAGGAAAGGAAGCATCTCATTGGCGTATTAAAGTTTAGCTTAATCAACTTTCTTCCTCTTTATTCAAGCACCAGAGAATCACATAAGCTAGAATGGTAGTAACAAGCAGACCACAAAGACCTAACACGTATGTCTGCATAGAAAAAGTCTTCTTTGCCTCAGTCAAATTCAAAGTGTTTTGAGTGAAGCAGCTTTCATTTCCCATTAAAATCTCTGGATTGTGCCATAGCTGAAGGAGAAAGAAAACCTAACATTAATACAACTCAGGCTTCAAATGCTTAGATAAGCTGATTTCCTAAGATCTTGTCTAGCATTTCTTAATCAGGTAAGATTAATTTTAACTACAGACAGACATGTATTACTGGCTTTTCTTCTCTCCTCTTTATGCCCAACATGGACATCACATTTTGTGACATTCCCAGTGTCGTGGTTTAACCCCAGCCAGCAACTAAGCACCACGCAGCCACTCTATCACTCCCCTCCTCAGCTGGACAGGGGAGAGAAAATATAACAAAAGGCTCGTGGGTCAAGATAAGGACAGGGAGCAATTAGCGTCACAGGCAAAACAGACTCGACTTGGGGAAATTTAACTTAATTTATTGCCAATAAACCAGAGTAGGGTAATGAGAAATAAAACCAAATCTTAAAACACCTTTCCCCCACCCCTCTCTTCTTCCCAGGCACAGCTTCACTCCCAAATTCTCTACCTAGCCCCTCCAGCGTCACAGGGGGACGGATAATGGGGGTTACGGTCAGTTCATCACACGTCTCTGCCACTCCTTCCTCCTCGGGGGGAGGACTCCACACACTCTTCCCCTGCTCCAGCGTGGTGTCCCTCCACGGGAGTCAGCCCTTCACGAACTTCTCCAACGTGGGTCCTTCCCAAGGGCTGCAGTTCTTCAAGCACAGACTGCTCCAGCGTGGATCCCTTCCACGGGCTACAGTCCTTCAGGCACAGACTGCTCCAGCATGTTGGGTTCCCCGTGGGGTCACAAGTCCTGCCAGAAAACCTGCTCCAGCGTAGGCTCCTCTCTCCATGGGTCCACAGGTTCTGCCAGGAGCCTGCTCCAGCGTGGGCTTCCCACGGGGTCACAGCCTCCTTTGGGCACCCACCTGCTCCAGCATGGGGTCCTCCACAGGCTGCAGGTAGGTATCTGCTCCACCATGGACCTCCATGGGCTGCAGGGGGACAGCCTGCCTCACCATGGTCTTCACCACAGGCTGCAAGGGAATCTCTGCTCTGGCGCCTGGAGCACCTCCTCCCCCTCCTTCTTCACTGACCTGGGGGTCTGCAGGGTTGTTTCTCTCACATGTTCTCACTCCTCTCTCTGGCTGCTGTTTCTGTGTGCCGCGCAACTTTTTTTCCTTCTCAAATATGTTATCACAGAGGTGCTACCTCTATAGCTGACGGGCTTTGCCTTGGCTGGCGGCGGGTCCAACTTGGAGCCAGCTGGCATTGGCTTTGTCAGACACAGGGGAAGCTTCTAGCAGCTTCTGATAGAAGCCACCCCTGTAACCCTCCCCCACTACCAAAACCCTGCCATGCAAACCCAACACACCCAGAAAGCTTTTCAGGATAAAAGTTTGCTTTACAAAACATCTCAGAAAAAACCATTTGCCTGAACCCCTCTTTTCCAAATTTAAGAGAGCTCTTGGGCAGGATATACTATGGCATCCAACCATGGCTTCAGCTGTATTTCCACTGAAGTCAACAAGAAGATTCCCATCAGCTGTAATGAAAGGTGAATTAATACCCACTGGTTCTGAAATCCCATCCACTAACTCCCACCTTAAACCAGATCAGCATATTTCAGCAAAGTGATCTAATTAAAGACTCATGCATATCTTCACTACTATAATTTAACTGAATTTACAGAAAATTTTTAATTTGCATAATCAAGGATGCAGGTACTTCTGAAATAGATTTCACAAAGCCAAAGCACACTAATTCCAGCCCTTCAAAGTTCAGGTCTCAAGAAAAAGGCTCTCACCCATCACAAGCTCCCCTTCTCTAAAATCATATTTGAATAATGACATTGTTCATCCTCTGGTTTCTATTTGTTTAAATTAAAAGAGCAGTTCAGAGAAAAAGGATGAGTCTGCTCTTTGCCAGCCTCCTTCCTCCTCTCACACACATGCTTAATTCGTCTGTCCCAGGGCTGGTGCGTACCTTAGCTTTGTATGTTTTGGCTTTTAGAAGAATCTAAGTTTGGATTACTTGAGGGCACTTCCCAGATATCCGGTAAAATTTAGAATGTGGGGTTTTGTTCTCCCAGTCATAGCTTTTGCCTTAGCCATGCAGCAAACCTGAAAGCTTTAAGCAAATTTTTTAAAAAGTTTTGTAAGATTGTCATGACTTAAACACGCTTACATACAAGTGAACCACTCAGATCCCTTGTATGACTTTCCAATTCAGTCAGATATGATTGTATCAGTCACACTATAGATTCCTAACTGTATTACATGTTCCTTGTGAGGCAGAACAAAATTACACCAGCAGTGAGCTCAGTTTTTTAGTTGTAAGGCTCATGAAGAACCTAACCCTGACATCCTGAGGTTTTTTTATTTAGCCTCAGTGACACACTGAATATTGCAGAGTACAGAAGAAATTAGATTACACTTTAATGGGATACACAAGTAAGTGACATGGTGGGAAGTAGAGAGGTGAGGAGAAAAAACAAGGTTTAAAAAGTATGTTATGAAGTCACTTCATCAGAATATCAAGGATAGGTGCTTTTTTATTTTTCTAAAAGAAGCATACAGGCAGTAAGCAACACCTGTACAAGTTCAGGAAATGTTTTTCTAGACAAGATCTTATACCTGTCAAGTTGCCAAGCTATTCTGTGATCTTTTGAGAAAAAGCTAGTCAAAGATAAGGCATGCTCTCTTGTTACATGCATTTAATTTAATATTGGGTAGGCTCTCTTGTTACACTCTTGTGCTGGTTTTGGCAGGGATAGAGTTAGTTTTCTTCATAGTAGCTGGTATGGGGCTAAGTTTTGGATTTGTGCTGAAAACAGTGTTGATAATGCTGAGATGTTTTAGTTATTGCTGAGCAGTGCTTACACAGAGCCGAGGCCTTTTCTGCTTCTCACCCCACCCCACCAGCGAGGAGGCTGGGGGTGCACAAGAATTTGGGAGGCGACACAGATGGGACAGCTGACCCCAACCAACCCAAGGGATATTCCAGACCATATGACATCAAGCTCAGCAGATAAAGCTGCGGGAAGAAGGAGGAAGGGGGGGATGCTCATAGTGACGGTGTTTTGTCTTCCCAAGTAACGGTTACGTGAAAGCCCTGCTTTCCTGGAGATGGCTGATCACCTGCCTGCTGATGGGAAGTGATTAATGAATTCCTTGTTTTGCTTTGCCTCCATGCATGGCTTTTGCTTTCCCTATTAAACTGTCTTTATCTCAGCCCACGAGTTTTCTCACTTTTACCCTTCTGATTTTCTCCCCCATCCCACTGTGCGGGAGGTGAGAGATGAGTGAGCAGCTGTGTGGGGCTTAGTTGCTGGCTGGGGTTAAACCATGACAACTCTATAGGCAGAAAATACATTGCACCTGTAAAAGCATGGATCCTAGACTCTGGGCTGACTTTCATTTCAAATTCAAATAAAACTCAAGCATGGACTTTTCAGGATGGGTGACTACAAAGAGGCTACACCACTCATTACATATTATGAAGTAATGGACCTGGAATTTCACAGCCTTCCCTGTCCTGGTTGTTGTACCTGCCCCTAAGTGATTGTAGATCAATGTTTCCAAACCAGGATGCTTATATCCAACAAGAGCTGCAGGTGTTTAGCAGCTGAGAATAAAGCCAATCTTATTTTAATGTGTAGGTAGAAGATAAGAATCTTCTGTTAGGTTCAAAAGTTCCATAACAGATGTGCCCTATTGCCCCGATTTAACAAGAACATATATTTTTGCTCTGTGTTGGGTGAATATGAGGAAGCATTTGTTTATAGTTCAAGCACAGGAAACCATCTCTCATGTTAAGATACTACAAGCTAAGTTTCATTTTTCATAAGAACACACACAACAAAGATGCCACAACAGAGAATGAGAGGATGTGCACAGAAGGAATAGGATACACACATATTTGTGGAAAATGTAAGTGGTGGGAATAAGAGACCAACTAGAAGGGAAAGTATCTAATCTACATGGCCTGAGGGAGGCTAAGTTTCTAGCAGACAGGCAAGCCAATGAGAAAGTATCTGCCCATCAGCTTCTATCTGATAATCAGAGAGGTTTAAATCCAGCATGGCTGGAAAGATTGAAAAAACTTGTTTAAATAGAAACTTATTTCCAAGCTAATACAAAGAAAATCTGGTAATATTTAAATGAAATATACTTGATGCAAATTTTTCCCTTGATAGTAAAAATACAGTGGGTCTGACCCTACCCCAAGCAATACGTAAAAAAATAATGGAGAGAGGATTCAATGCAGAATGACCGCTGGCTCTGTGAAGGCATTCTCCTCCAGCTACCACCTCAATCCTCCCTCACTCCCTGAAGCACCCAGCAAAGCTGCTAGCAGCCAGGCACTTGCCACACAGTGCCCTCGTGCTGGGTACACATGAAGCCAGCAAAAGCCCATTTCCTTAGTCAGGCCTAAAGTGCCCAGGAGCTTGCCCTGCACACCCTGCACTTCAGCCAGTCCCACCTGGCCAGCCTCAAACAGGTGAACCCAAAGCTTATCTCAGCTCCTCCCATCACAAGGACTAATGTGTGCACTTTAGCTTTTAATTTCCTAGCTCCACAAAGCTTTAAATTGGAGTCATCCTTAGCCTGTCCCCAACCCTCCCAGATAGTTACTGAAGCAAGAATATATTCCCATCACACGCTACTCAGCATCCTAAAAGGCATGGTGTGTTTCAAGGCAAGCCAAGTAAGTTTGGTTTAGAGGACTTGCAAATCCACCTTTCCCTAGAAAGGAATTCTCAGAGAGGTACAAGGTGACATATTTTTAATTGCAGGCAAACCAGTTTTTTCTAAGCACACCCAAAGAATCATCAGCTGATAATGTAAAATGCAAAACAAGTAACATCTTCATTTTGACTTTTTTCTGCATTTCATAATCAATGGCTCCTGTCACGATTGCTATGTCAGAAAAAAACTATGATTCATTTTAAGGAGAGCCAATAAAATGCAAATAAAAACTAGGAATGGATTAATCAGTAACCACTACACACACATAGGTATTGCACACATTAAAAAAGTTACAACAGTTACTCATTAATCAGAGCATCCACATAATTCCAGGAGGTCAGTAAAGGAAAGGGAACTGAGCTGTTCCCCTCTAAGAGTAATCACTACCTATCAGCTGAATTAATCCTATACAACCGATATACCTAAACTGAGTACCAAATAAAACAGTCCCCAGAAAGTTGTCTTAAAATACTGGCAATATTTCTTGGCTTGCATAGAAGCACAGCATTCAGTTTGCAACACAGCATCGCTCAGCTTTTACAACACAGAATCGCTTAGCTTTGCAATGTGGTCTACTTACATGTTTGCATAAGCCTGGCTATGAGACAGGAGCTCATATGCCTACCATGAAGCCACACAGGTTAACACTGAAAATTGTGAAGTAAGCAGAGTTAGAGCTGTTCTTGTAATAATCTGGGAATACTTACTCATTTGGGGGTACTTGCCAATGAATACACTGATATGATTTGAGGGTGTATGTGGGGGGATGCTGGGCAAAAAGTAGGTAGATTTAAAAAACAAAGCAGCCTTCAAGGACTGATATATGAGATGCACAAAACGCTGCAGATAAACAGAAGCTGTCTGTTTCTAGCCTGTGCACCCTGAGCACCCAAAGCACCCTGAACGAGGACACCCTTTTATTTGGCTGCATGTTAATATGCTCACATAGTTTTTGGTACTACCTCAGTGTGCAGGTCAGTGAAGCTTATAAGATCCCTGCCACATACTGCCTAAACAAGCACACAGGTTCCCATGGCAATAGTTGATTCTACAAGCAAGAGCTATGGAAACCCATCTCAAAGAGGCAAATGCACAAGGTTCAGTGCTTGCAGGACAACAGTTTTGATCAAATGTGCTAAAAGACAGTATCATCCAAGATGATTGGTAAGATGAAATAATATCCTGACTACTTTAAGATGCCCTACTAAGACCATCTGAGTTAATTTTAAGAATCACGTGTTTTTTATTGACATATTATAAAATCAAAGAACTAGTGTGATTCCAATTCCCCCACTATTTTTTAGAACAAAATATCCATGACAAACCAGACCAGTCAGTACATACCACAGGAGTTCATCTCACTTACATTTCCATCATGATTGGGGCAGGAGAGCGGTTTGCCCGCAGCAACAGCCGTGACAGTCTCCAAGATGGAGGACTCTTCAATGCTGTTGTCTGGCGTTCGTTGCAGGACATCCATCAGGTTGGTGATAAAGAAGTTGTTCTGGAGTGCAGAAACCCCTTTCTCTGGCAGAATGGAGGTCTGGCGGCACACGGGGCAAGAAAGGGTTAAGCTATGGGCTGGAATGTAATTCTGTAAGCACCTATGAGGAAGGGAGGTAGAAGGGGAGAGAGAGGCAAAGTATCATCAAAGAGGAAAAAAACTCCCTTCAGTTTAAGAAGTGGTTTGAAATAGTGCTACCCCTACTTATAAAAGGAAAGGTACACCACCAGGCTTCAAAAGTAAAAGTGGTTATGGGGATTTTTTTTCCTTTAAACCTTTTTTCCTCTGCCACATGAGAAAAGGTTCAATAAGCTGACATCATTATGAGAGTTATGTGCCTTTCTTTGAGATATTAGTGCAGAGAGGATCCATGCTTCCAGATATCTACTGCATCCTGCTCACAGGATAGTAAAAATGATAAACTATCAGATAAAGTTTGACAGACATGAAGTTATTGCATCAAGTATTTGAGCCTGTGTCTTTAACTGACTAACCGGTGGTTGCCTTTCCAATAGAATCTCCTTTATTAACTTGTATTTCTGGGTTTCGTGTTTCAGAGCTAAAACCCGGTCCCAATGAAACCAATGGAAATTTTTCCATGTATTTCAATTAGGAAAGTTATTTGGCAGTTAGCCAGAGTCAACAGAGCTCTCTTTATTACATAGAGAAGGTTGTCCTAGGTTATCACAGTTTATGTTAAGGGGAGTCTGGGAGGAAATTTTTGTTTGTTTGTGTTTGATTTGGCAAGGGGGGGCAGTTGTGGTTTTTTTAGAAATAGTAAATTTCACAGAATATAAATCTGACACAAAAATTCTATGATCAACAATGTGCAGCAGACTGGCCTAGGTGACAGTTAGTGCCACTTTTGGCCTTGAAAATCAAGTTAACAGCTGCTGGGCATGCAACATCCAACTGCAACTGGCAATTCAGTATAGTCCTGTAAGCACAGAAAGCTTTGCAGAATGCAGTTCTTAAGGGGACCGGTGCTACACCAAATTCCTCATGAGATGCCAACCAAGAAAGCGTGACCTCGCACAGCTACACAGCTCTTATCCACTTCCAAGGTCTTTCCTTCCACCACTCTTCATGATCCCTTGGCAGCTCTCCTCCTGACCCCCCAGTAACGGCTCTGTGAAAGGACAGCTTAGGCTTTGCACATCAGCAGTACACTGAAAGAGTTCTTCCAGCCTCTCTCCATAACCAGATCAGCGTAAGAGGATTACAGTGAAAACCAGAAGCTGACCTTAGGATTTACACATGAACTGAAGTCAAGAAACTTAAGACATGGTAGTGAAAATCTTGACTTCACTGACTTCAGTGAGAGTTTCACTGCTGACTTCAGTAAAGTTGGGGTTTCCTATTCTTCTACAAAAGACCAGTTCATCTGACACACTCAGAGATCCACAATTTTTCTTGCACCCTGTGCAAAATTAGATATGCACACCACAAGTCTGACTAAGAGGTGGAAATCTCGTGAACTAAATGTTTACCAAAATACCATTTATTAAAATTCTCCTGCCATTCAATATATAATCCAAAGAGATGCATCCCATCATCAGAAAAAGAACTCGAACCAATAATTCTTCAGCTAACTTTTCTGCAGATGCTGTATTTTTTCCACCATTTGATGGATAATATAACTTTAGAGTATCACCAAGTATATTCAATTCATTCAGCCAAACAGAGTAGAAGGCGGGTTCCTGTTTTATCACGTCTTTTCAGAGAGTTTTTCCAGTTCTATCAACCAAGCTGCAGAATAATGAAGACATTTAATCACAGGTTATTAATAATGTATATATCATGTCTAACCCTTGGACATTAAAGGACGAGATAATTATTTCTCTGCTTAGTAAATCAACAAAGAAAGGGTTTTATTGTTTCTAATTATAGGCTAATCAGTATAAATTGGAGGCCATTAATTTGAGGTCCAAATTCTGCCTGCTGTCACCTTTCACATTGTTGTCACTGTATTCATTAGTTTCATTTGATTTACTTTTTATTTACTCTTGCATAAAGGGAATGTATTCCAAATATTCCAGTGCTGCCTCTTCTTCCTGCCTGCCACAAATAACAGTGTTTTTCCACATCTCTGTCTCTCCAGCCTTCCCAGGCTTTACCATGCCTTGACATGACATTTACAAGTAAAGAGAAAAGTCCCTGTCCACTAAAGGATGCATTGCTCTGTGCTTGTTGCATGACACAAATACCTAATTACCAGCATGAGGAACGGACTTACCTCTCACAGAAAGTGTGCAGGCAGGGAAGTACTTTGGGGTTCTTGTAACGGTCCAGGCATATGCTGCAAATCAGAAACTGCTTGTCAATCTGACGGACCACAGGACTTGGGATGTTGGAGCCTTCACTGGCCATCCTAGACCACTGACATATGGGTCCTGTTCCCTTCTACCCTGCACACTGCTGGAGTGGGGTGGGGAAAAGAAGAAAAGAAGAAAAATGGGTTATAAACTCCATGAAATAACAAAATCAACAACTAAAACACTCATGTTTCATCCTTATGCAGGAATTCATATCTCAATACAAAACCAAAACAGTGAAGAATTAAACTTCTAAAATGGTTTGTCACTGATGAGAGCCTGGGAAACAGTCAGCCAAGTCTACAGCACCACACATACCACTTCTATCTGAGCAGGCATTCTGGAAAGGCACGTTGCCTCTGGACTGAAAGAGTTACAGGGCTGTCTGGTTTTAAAGAAATCCCACAATAGAAACGTTCTTGCACCAGTAGGTTCAGCCAGTGCTAACAAACATAGGATTTTTTACATCTACAGTACCACTGGCTAAATGCTTAAACTGGAACTGCACCAGCCAGTCAAATGGCTGCATCACGGCCAGAGTTTAAAAATGGTTCACCTAACAATTTTTTCCCTTATCGGTGCTGGTCTTGTCAAAGATACAGTAGGTTTGGACTCCAGGAAGCCCCCAAGAAGGAACCTGCAGAACCAGCCAGCCCCTGGGAAGGGAGTGCTCAAATTCTGCATCAGCAACAGGGGTGAGGTAGGTGAAGTGAAAATCCTCACAATAAGAGAAACTGAGCAAAGAGAAGGCAACCGATACCTACTGAGAATCAGCAAAGGTAGGGTGAAGGATACATGAAGCACATCCAAGTAATAAATGCAAGAAAAATGCCATTCTAGGCAGAAAGAGTAGTAAGAATCATGTTTCTAGGACTGAAGAGACTTCATAACTCTGGCATATAAAGCATGAAATAGAAGGGTAAGAAAAAAGTCTACTGACTGACAGAATTAAAATTGTAGGTTAAAGGAACGCCTGCAGGCTTGGAACACCTCCTGTCCTGGAACAAGGCACAGGGAGAGAAAAACTTAGTTTCTTTTGAGCTGGAGGCAGAGATTATAGACAACAGAATTAATATGTGGAAAGAGAAGACAGGGGAGGAAAAGGAAGGAAGCAACCTCAGGGAAAGGTAAACTGCCTGCTAACATAGTTCAGGAAAACCTGACAAGCGGAGGCCCTGGCAGGGTGACCCAGCAAGAATTCCTCTCCACCAGCGTTCCTAGCAGGCTGGAGCGCTGGCAGGCACAGGCTCACTCCCAGGGGAGCTGACCGCAGCATCTCTGTCACAGCACCCAGTTCTGCCAGTCCTCCTGCACCCACAGTGAAACAGGGGCTCCTCTTCTGTGTGAGCAGCGAGCCTAGCTGGGCTCCTTCACTGCAAGTACACTCCTGAGGTAGTAACTTCTTCCCCAGTTTTCTACCACAGTTTTTAGTCATCCATTTCAGACAATTTAATATCTGGCTTGAGGGCAGTTCAGGCTTTCCAAGACAGAAATAACAAGCCCTCTGCCTTGGTGCTGATCACATTCATTCAAAAGGTCACTAAATTCCACAATGATTTGCATGACCTGTAGTATTTTATCAGCAGCGTTACATCAAATCTTCTTCCTGTGCTGGATGCATGGCACACTAATCTGGCAGAGTTGAACTCATGCTGTTCTTCCTGAGCTGTGTATTTAGCCATACAGGTATGGTTTACTTAGTACGTTGAGCAAGTGGCTATTTCTAGGATAATGACAGTCATTATGGATCATGCTGTACTGACTTCCCTGATAACAGGCTCCTGGGGAATCACCTCTGTGCTAGCAAATACAGCAGCATAAAGTTATTCACAATTAAAATACCCAACAGCAGTAACTGACATTTAATTTGATGGAAAACACTTATGGCAGACCCTTTTGTTTCCTTTTTTTCCCAAGAAAGGGGAATCTGCAAGGTTAAAAATTGCTATGATACTCATAAAATATCATGTTTGTTCATGACCCAAAAATGCATGATTTCAGGATTGATCATTTGTTTCACTTTTTTCATTTCTTTCCCCATAGTAAGATAAAATGTGAATATTACATAAACACAAATTAATTTTACCTATTTAAATGCCATAAATCACACACAATAAACCTTAGGAGATCAATTAGGAACCGATGTTACTTCTTAAAAGCTTGAAGTAAAAATGTCTTTACAAGAAGTTGAACCAAAATATCTAGCTTTCACAAAACGGAGTAGAAAGAGCAGACTATCAAATATGCATTAATATATTCATGCATTTGGCAGCATAATATGTGGAACCTCAGTAATGTATTTCAAAAGAAAATTCATTTCACCACTGATGCAGCTGTGTTTGCCTCCCACTCTCCCTCTCCAAAAGTTAGGGGTGGGGACCCCCAAAAAACAGGGAAGATAATCAGAAGCAGGAAGACTTCTTATCAAAAGCTGAGTTTCCAAACTGGACACCGATACATTATGAACAGTCTAATTTTTTTGTTATAGACTAAGCACAGACTATTGAAAAATAATGGTACTTAAGATATGAAAGAATAGGTCTCCAGTGAATGCTGCCTGTCTTTTAACAGAAGAAAGTTCTCTAGCAACCAGATATTTTCTGTAATTTCATCTTTCCACCATCATGTATAGCTACACCAGCAAATAGCATTTGCACAAGGAAAACTCCTGCTGCCTGAAAAATTTCATATTGATTTCATCTGATCTTATCTTAGTCTTTTACATTCCCCCAATCTCATTGCACAATCAGGTGACTCTTACTGTTTCATACACAAAGCTCATGCCAGCCACTTTAATTTTCAAATGTTCACAGTTTAAGCTTTGTCAGTGAAAGAAACCATTAACAATTCAGAAATAAGTGCTTTTAATATTTGATGTTTTGTCTGGAACGCAGCAGGCCGTGATTGTCATTTAACCCCTGAACTCACATAAATCAGGTTTAAAACATGCACCTGAAAATAGAATTTCATCAGTACATTTCAAGCTTTGGCTACTACCTGGTAGAACTTCTTACACAAGTGGTTCATTTAAAAAAGTTTTTTTGAGTATGGAATTTCCAGGATTCTGCAGCTTTTCTGAGCCAGCTCCACCTTTGATGCAATTTTGATTAATGTTATGTAGCTACGAGAAGGATGATTTTGCCCATTGATTCAATCAAAGCAACTGTACAATCAAGGACTATTTGAGGAAAAGCTGGAGATTTTAGATGATGTTTTTGAATTTCACCAAAGACAGTATTTATGCTGATTTACTGCAGCACTCACAGCAGCTCCTCGAAACCGCAACGTAAGTTTCAGATTTATGAGCAGTTGGAGATTTTGCAAAGTGACACTATTTTTACAAGAAAAACATTTTTTTTTTGCAGTAGTATCTTCTGAGCTCGGCAGCTGCCAGGGCTCTTTTCGGAGGTTCATTCTGTCTCACAATCTAATAAAGAGCAGCTGAAACACGAGCTTTGAAAACAAGTATGAGAATCACTTCTCCATATAGTTACACTTCATAATTTAAACATGCAAAGCCAAAGGTTTACGAAACATTGCACCAAATGACATAAAACCCCACCCATTTACCTATAAGAAGCACACCCTGGAAACCCAGTTCAGGTTTGCTAAATCAAGTGCAGAAAAGGGTTCTGAAACGTATACCCTTTGTCACCCCTTTGAGGCTCAAGGATTGTTATCTTTCCAGCCACCCCAAAAATAACACTGTTCTTTTTCCTTCTACTTGGAGATATGACTATCAATTTTCATTCAAAATATACTATAGAGCAAAGAAAGGAGAAAACAATGGCTCTCTAAGCTAGCAGAAAGCCTTGCCCTGCTATGCAAGCATGCCTTCAGGAACGAAAGTCAGGGTGCAGCCCCACCCATATAAAAAGAACTTCCTATAGCATTAAAAAAGAAAAAAAAAAAACCCAAACCCCACAAAATGTTAGGGTACATCAAATAACAGTTCCAGAAGAGTTGTTTTAGTTGAATAGAGCCATGTAATAGGAAAGTGCACCCTTTCTACAGGTATCTTCAAATGACCTCTGGAATTCCTTAACAGTTACCGAATTGTCTATTCCTTTCTGTGGCCCAGCTGAGAAAAAGACACTGGGAAAACTTGTAACTGTCTGTTCAGTTCCCAGGATTTACTCCTAAAAGAGCAGAATTCTCTGTTGCTGATACACTGCTCTCACCGAACTCCACCCAGCCAGAGCCGCAACTAGCCTGAAAGTACAGCCTGAGGAGAACAAATTGCTTGCAGCTTGTTCATCCTCTTCTTATCAATGGAATTCACAACCCAGAGGGTCTATTCATGTATTATGAATGAATAGGTTTCCAATGGCAACTTTTCCAAAGGAACAGTTAGGCCTCGAGAGCTGTAAGAAAGGGTGGGGAACCTCAATAATGTTGCTTCAAGGATTGGGGGAGCTGGGGTTTAAAAGCCCTTAAAACAGATACATCCCCTGTCCACAGTCTTTAGAAATAAAGAACAGGTTCAAGCCATTTCTAGAAGCAGCCCCCAAATTAGCCGATACAGAACACACTGAGCAAATTAATAATCCTAACCACCACAGAGTCCACTTGTGTAAAAGGCTTGATAAGCTAAATTTGCATTCCTTTCTCTCCCACTCTTGCAATCAGCTTGGTGCCTCGTTTAAAACACAGCAACCCTCTTCATTCTTACAGCATGCAGAAGCATAATGAACAATCAGAGGCCAAAACAGAAGGAGCAACCCAGCAGCAGCCACCAGGAATAACACTGAGCAAACTTGAGCATTTTAGACCTACCCATCTTTGTAGAAAAATAGCTTAATCAGTGCAGTGCTGAGGATAAAATCCTTGCAGGGACGGAGCTGCAGTTCCGCAGTAATCCAAACGAACAAACCATCATCTGTTAATATTTCAAGCCTCATGCGCAAAACTGTTTAAGAATCCCTATCACAGCATAGTCATTATTAGATGCACAACAGATTTTGTGCTCTAAGGAATGACGCTCCATTCCATGAAGAGGACAGGTGGAAAGAAAAATGGAAGAATAAGAGGAGGCCCAGTGAAGTCGTCATGAATTTTTTTTTTCCCCCGGGTCATTTACAAGTAGGAGACCCCTTCAGGATTCAAACCAATCAATCTTTATTTAGCACATCTTTTTCTCACTCAGCCTGTGTAGAAAGACTGCAGTAAATGGTGCAAGGGATTGTGGGATAGGGATGCAGCAGAGAGCTGCAACGAGATTCGCTGGGTTATTTTTTTTCCTCCCTACTCAGCAATCAGCTGTTTCGAGGCTCCGCGCAGGGCCATTGAATTTGGTCACCAGAATGTTATTACAGGATTAGCAGATGGAGACAGCTACCACTGTGCATCTGGCATGTCAATGCAGCTAAGAAATACATATGCAAATATTACTTGCAAATCAGAAAAAGGATTTAACTCCAAAGGCGAGAGTAAATATTATGTAACATCCATTATCAGGACAGTCACCGCAGATGAAGCGAAAGCACTTTCGTTTTTAAAGGAGATAAAGTTTACACTTAATGATTCCACTCTGATTTTTCCAGGATTCAGAGTGTTTCTTGGAACACAACTCTTCCCTGCTCCAACTTTCAACAACAACAAAAGACCCCACAAATGCTCTTTGTCTCTCCAGATGTTTAAAGCAGAAGCAAAGAACCTCTTCAGAAAGCTGTGCTACTGACACACAAACCAGCAGCAGTTTCTTCTACTACTGAGCTGCGTATTTGACCTGACTCAGACTCAAGTCAAATATATAAGGCAGCAATTAGTAAACTCATATTCAAGGAACGTGAGAATCAAAGCTAACAGTCTGATCAACTTTTGTACAAACAGTAATGCAAACATGTATTCTCTTAGTTAATCTATTGACTTGTTTAAAAAAAATTTAAAATCACAGATCAATTCAGATTTTACTAGGCTATTACCAAAGGAAATAAGAAGAAATGTGGTGTCTGGTATTTTTCAGCTGTGCAGAGAAGGTTGTTAAAAAGACGCTTGTGAATACACAGACACTACTGAAGTAAAGCAACATAGAATTAGCTTTGTCTTCCAGTGTAACAGCTGGTGGGTTTTGCAGACAAGGTAGTATTTGCATCTCTAAATACAGTGTATCTTTTCTTTTGAAAAAACAAATCATATGCAAGTATGTCAGCTAACTGAGGCTAACAAAGCTTCCCACAAATAAAAGGACACAAAGGTCCATTTGCATCAAGAAGAAAAAATGCGGGGTTTAAACAGTCTGTGCTACTCTGACTTAATTAGGACAGATACAGTTATTTCAGAAGTTTAAAATGTTGTCCTAAGCTCTTTAAGCACAGTTTCCAGAATATATTATTTATTCCATTCTTGGACTGATGAGGTAAATAGTATTAATAATCATTTAGCATGACTGAAATGTAATCTAAATTCCTGTTAAAAATATAGATTCTGCATACATAATTTACTTTCCACTTGGCAATCATTTTAGCCAGATTGGTTTTATGCATCAGGCAGATCCAGCCTGGTTTCCCTGGGTAATGCCCACAGGGCGAAAGCATGTTGTAATCCAGTTTATAACCTGAAATGAAACATCAGGCAGCGTGTGTGCGTGTGTTAGGATTTTGGGTGCTTGTGCCAAAATACTGCTTCTCTGATTCTCTCAACATGTGCTGAACTCTGTCAAAGAAGGAGAACAAGGTATGTTTCATTTTAGCTCTAACATTCAGCAGGTCAGAAGAAGCAGGCATCTGCACAGCAGGATTCACAGTTTAAAAAAAGGCCAGAGATTTCAGGCACATTTTTGGAGGGGTGGGTTTTTATGTTTCATTGGGGGTTTTTTTGTTTTCTTTTTAAACTGTCTAAAGAACCCCCATTGCAAAGAGCAAGCAACATATTTCACTCCCACAACAAGGAGATCCAAGGCCTTTTGTTTCTGCCACTGGAACAAAGACACACTTAAAACAAAAATCAAGAGAGAAAATTCAGGAGTGGCACCCTCAGAGCCAAAGTGGAAGACTCTCGGACAGAAGCATGCAGACATCATTTAGCTGCTTGCTTTTCCTTGCTCATTTCAAGCATCAAATCTACGTACACAAAACCAGAATGACAAGCATTGCTCAAATTACTATTTCCATTTACAGTCAGTAGTAAGAACTACATATCCCTCAAATCAGAACCGAACTCGTAACATACCTCATGGCCAAAGAAGACTGCAGGAGTCACAGCTGCAGCCACTCTCACAGGGATCTACACCTCCAAATGAGAGATTGCTTCAAAGTGCAATTCTCTTATAATTAACTCTCAAAAGCTGCCTGCTGACAATGAGCTGATACTCCGTAAATAATCCTGCTTCTTCAGGAAAACAAAAGTGTGGTACTGTGGCAAGGAAAATGAGACAAAGTCATAGCATTTCCCTTGAGATTTTTGTTCTTACATGTTGAATGTTGATATGTGGGTTTCTTCTCCCTAGTGAAGAGGAAATGGACTTGTAGCTCAGTGAACAGTCTTGCACTTTACCCCCACAGCAGTTACTACCAGCCTGTTTGAAATAGGTTTATTGTATGTGTATGTCTTTTGAGTTGGGAGATGGGAGTGGGGGCTGTTGTTACGTGCTTGGTTTTGGTTTTTGTTTTGTTTTTTTTTTAAAAAGAACAGGCTAGTTTCCCTCAGAAATTTGCCGCACTCATTGCTGCTGACTTATCTGCATCACTGCTGACTAGTGGAAGTAAGTTCTGGAGAAGAAAATACATAGCACATGCTATCTTCATAGTGCCATGGAAGAGTGATCTAGCCCCTGTTATTATCCCCTGTAAATGTCATGGTTTTTGAATAATTTATTCTTTTCCCTGTTCTGAACACAACCTGAATTCATATTCTTAGGAAGCCCATAAATAGTAAGTTGCCAAAAAATGTCACAGCTAATTTACAGACCATAGGTAGATATTGGTATATCCTTCCCTAATATTAAATAATTCATCCAAACACCCCAGGTTAATACTAATGGTCTGCACTGAAGCCTGTATAAATTGACTGAAGGGAGAGTACTCTAACTCAGCCTGCTGTACAAAAGGGATTTTAAGGTCACTAGAAAAAAAAATTATTGGGTTAGGCCAAACTAAATGGCCAGCTAATACAGTCCTGGCAATTAAGACTGACTGGAAAATAAGAGGTGGGAGAGACCAGAAATCAATTACCCAAAGCCAGCATGCTGGGAACGAGGGCTAGTTTGGAAACACAAATATGGGAGAGGATGGGCTGTTACAGCCATCACTCAGCTCCGCGTCCTTAATTTGACCCTGGGGCCAGGAAAGCAAGTGGGGGAAACAACCAAGCTCTGTCATTGTGGGACCATGCCCACACCAGGAATCAAGGGGCCTTAGTCATCCTCACGAGACAGCAGGGGTGGAGGCATCTTTACCTTTCCCCACTGCGGCTGTGCACCCATGCAGACGCAGCAGCTCCCACAGAGCTCCCCACTGCAGCTGTGCACCCATGCAGACCCAGAGCAAGTGCAACTTCCAGCCCTGACTCCACATTCTCCAATTGCCCAGGCTGTAGCTCACATGAGATGGGAAGAGCCACAGCTTCCTCCCACTGTGGGCTTGTAGCTAGAGGGCATGTCTGCCCTGAAAGGAGCTCTGCTAGGTCCTGGGTCCTCCCCACCAGCCACAGCCTGGAGCCACAATCACTCCCTCATCTTGTGATCCAGTGGAGTAGATGCTTTTCCCCAAAGCTTGTGACGCAGCACATGGCTTGTCATAGCCTGGGAGGCAAAGAACTTGAAAGGTTTGACTGGGATGTAATGCTGGGCTGCTGCAAACCTGCCCAGCCCACCCAGCACTTGTCCTCCTATGCCTTTGCCACCTTATTCTATTTCCTTCTACCTTCTTCTTACACCTAGTTTAGCTTGCCAAGGTTGCTGCTTTTGTAGCACAACTGCAGCCAGGCTGAGACAGCCTGGCCTCCCTGCTCAGCCAGCCCAAGTTTGGCTGATGTGACTACACTCCCTGCCTGTCTCCAGCACTGATGTTGCAAGTCAGGCAGCACCAAACTCAAATTGCTTTTCTCCCCTCTGTGTTATTCTTTCTCTTTCCCCTTTTGGGTATTTGCCATTGAGGTGGCAGGGGCAGGCATTATGGTCACCAGAAACAAGCTCTGTATTCTGGCATTTCTTCTGCATGGCAATGGGCTCACCTTCAGTAACACTGTCAGATGTTGATGCAATGAATTAGATTTCTTTTAAAAGCTTTCAACTGCGAAAGGCACAGGAATAACAGGAGTAGAAGCCACTGCTATAAATGAAAGACTTGCTTAATAGTTTTACATGTTTAATGCTTTGTTGCTTTTTCCTCCTTCCTTTTGTCAGTCTGTAATCAAAGCTTATAACACAGTGAACACCTGAAATACATGGGTGGGCCTCTTAAGACGTCAACGTACTAGTGCTTTGTACTCCAATTTGTAGAGGAGGGAAGGGTTATGGCTGGTATCTAATATCTCCTTTTCTTCTCTTTCCCCATCCCCACAACTTCTGCCTGCCTCTGCAGTACCCCTTCTCCACCAACCTTTGGTGGTGCAGTAGTCCTGCTACCATCACCGAAGACCCCATCTCCCAGCTGTCCTGTCCTTGGATGGAGAGGGGACCTGCTGGTGGCTGCCCTGCAGACACCAAGGGACAAGACTGGCAGGTTAGAACTCGTATGGCCACACAGTCATCATTCAACTGAGATATTTGTCTGTCTGAGGTTTTCAGGACCTCATTTTGGGTCAGGGCCTTGAACAATAAATTCACTTGGAGCACACTGGATTTACTGCCCATGCAAGGACAATTTGAGTGCTTGCAGTGGAAGTCCACGGATTCCCAACCAAATGGCCAACGTTCTGACAAATGAGATTTCAGAGACGACTAGGAAATGAGGGGGAAAGGGCATGCCAAGGGAAATGATAGGATTAAACTGTCACATATCAGGTTAAATGACAGCCTCAGAGCTGTCATTTAGGGCCATTTCCACATTTAATAAAATGTCATATTCTCAGGTGAGCTATTAAGAAAAATAAATACCTGCAGTGAGGTAGGTCCAAGTAATTATTTCAGGGGCTAGATGTTGTGCAGGCCTAAGTAAAAGGATTTTAAATTGTACACTCCAAAGCAGCAAGTCAGAGTATCTATACTGAAACCCCTTCTACCCTGATTAACTACCTAGTGCTGCTAACATCACCTTTACAACTGTACATTTTTTACTCTTTAGGCCTACCTGTTTTGTTAGTGCTGACAGGTCTCTGTTCAGCCTTTATAGGTACACAGGCCCAAATAAAAACAAGCTGAACTGACAAATAATTAAAACTGCACATCAAATCACTGCTGCTTCCATAAACATCTGCTCTGAAATGTTACTTGAAATAAAAGTGCTCCATGGAGACTCCGTACTAATCACTGTTAACCCCTCAAGGCGCAGGATAACAGGCAGTACAGATAAAAAGCAGGAGGTTGAGCAGGGATCTATTTGGAAAGAGGTCCCTGGCCTTTTCCACATACTGTTAGATATAAGGTACATTGAAAAATGCTGTAGGTATTTTCTTCAGAGTTGCTGAGTAATGGCAAAAAAAGCAAAAGCAAGCAGGAAATGCTCAGTGCTTTTGCTACTGAGCTGTGTGGTGAAGATTGAACTGCTCAGAGACCATCCCCTCCACTCCTTCTTGAGACATTCCTCTGGATCTGACCCACGCTGCATCTCCACTTGATCTTACAGTTCTGCTACTCTTTCTTTAGGAGAGGTGATATACATCAGTTACTGCAGTTTAGTCATATATTCTCTGCTGACCACTGCAAAGTAAAGTTTCTCTGCTTCTGTTTCCATTTACTTCAGTAGGATTTTGTTGAACTAGCAAAGTTCAAATCAGCAAGTGAGAACGCAGCACCCAGCAATCACCACATGCCAGTAACTTCTTCACAAAATCAACTTAGATGCTGCCAGCCCATTAGAATTTTTTTCTTGCAACCTTCAAAATCCCACTTCCCAGCAGATACAGCATACGGAAAATAAACTGCAAGAAAAAAAATAGGTGTTTCACAGCAAGAAACAGCAGATGGAAACTACGCGTTAAAAAAGCAAACAATGGAGGCAGAAAGTGAAGGAATTCATGTCGTCTTAGTGCACAGCACACAGCAGATAGGGTGCCCAAGCAGGTTTCTGCCAAAAACACATCTCAGGAGAGGGACTAAGAAGGAGGGGAAGGAAGAGCCCCTCTCCAGCCTGTGAGCAGGCTGAATTTGGGCTCACATCCTCTGCAGCACTTACATTGTTTAAAAGATGAAATATTGGTTGCTGCAATTTCCCTTAGCTTTTGCACAGTACCCACCTCATTTTCTTGTCCAGAGCTCAGCAGCGATGTTACCTTCTATGTCTGCTATGTCTTCTGAACTGAAATGTCTTTCAAAAACACATTGATATGTCTAAACATTTTTGTCGTCCTTGGTTTCAGAGAAAACCTTGCTTAAGCGTTAAGTGGCAGGCAGAGGTTTACCCAGGCAGGCTCTTAATGTTGGAAAAAACGCAACACTGAACTTTACCAAGTAGGTAAACACATAGCTGCATACAGCAGGTAGTCTGGCAGCACCAGCAATAGTGAGAAACAATGTCAGAACAACCTTGACAAAAGGAGCTCTGTGGGTTTTAACAATGGTTGTAGGCACAGGAACCGAACCAACCAAACAACAGTAACAAAATCCATCTACAGCTCCCGTGGCGCACAGAGCCTGAGCATGTCGGCTGCGATGCTGTGTCCTCCTTCTCCGCACTCACAGGGGCACTCTGTTTGACTTAGCAGTAGCCAGCTCCAGCAGTTCAAAACTTGGAAACACCCAATGGCTGAACTTCACCCAGTAAACACGTCTTTCCAGTCCTCAGCAAGGACACTCATTTGCTGATTGCATGCCAGCGCTCCTATTTAAAGAACTGTTGTTATGGGAAAAAGCTGAAACCTTTCTACAGCAGAGACAGAGTGCTCCCCGTATCTTGTGCCTTATCTGCAGAAATGCATCAATTCCCAGTATGTATTTCCACAGCGGAGTTTCACTACAGCCACAGTAAGATGCGGTTATCTGACTGCAAAGCTGTGAGCAGGCTGGCTCTCCAGACAGTCCTAGTGGCCCCTTCTCAGGGCCTACCAAGCAGTTACTCTGGCTCAGCCCAGGTTTTCCTCAAGCCTTTTCCTTGAGGTACAGGGTTTTATACCTGACATGAGCTGCAAGGAGCAGCAGTAGTAAAAGCTGTCCACCTTCATCCTTTATTCATCTCCAAAAATATCTCTCCTAAGCTTTCTCTTAGACATCTCTTCCAGGTTCTTATCATGCAGGGCAGGTTCAGGCTAGATGCCCAAGGCTCCTACAGGGGCATTGCCAGGCTGCTCGTAAGCAAATGCCCAGCACTGACATACGTCACACTTCTGCAAAAATCACATTCTCAGAAGACCCTCATACATATCTTCCTGCCTGAATATCAATCTTTTTAACTGACATCACAATTTATGAAGCAACAGCTAATGAAAGAGGAGGAAAATAGAACCACTCATATGACACAATTTTAAGACTCTCCCAAGCTGAACTGGGATACACAGTACATTCATTTCTATATGAAAATAATTCCATTTTACTTTACAGGAAAACCAGCACATTTTTGAGTGCCTGAAAAGCAAATTAGGAAACAGTCTAGAAAACAATAACTATGTGAATGCAGCTGTCTTTTTAAATAAAAAAAAGCATTTGGAAAAAAACATTGGCATCAGGACAGCTATAAACAATATTGTCTTAAATCAGCCACATTATCATTTGGATTGTGATAGCACATGGAAATCTCTTCCAAGTGCCAGAATCCCACTGTGATAGGCACCAGCTACATAGAACACAGATTCTGTGCAAGCATAGGTAGCCCATATCTTAACACCTCACAAAATTAAACTATTGCCATTTAACCATATCTGTGACATTAAGTACCTTTTTACACTATGAAATAAGTTTTCATAGCAAGCCATTAATTTGGATAAGGGCTATTTTTGTAAAGGAAGAGGTGCAAGATAGTAGCTTATATAGCCTGAATCTTTTGCAGTCAGAGAACAGGAGCAGATCTTAGCATCCTCTTCCCCTTGTAAATTCTATAAGCAGATATAAGAACTGCCTGACACTTTAGAAGTAGTCCTTGTGATGACTGTGACAAGATGTACCATGCTGTTACTGATACAGTTTATACGTAGTAAATGACAAAACCTGTTAGAGGCGTATGTAAAGTAACCAGCTCCAGGTACTGCTGTTAAAAGCAATTGAGAAATCCTAATGGAAAACCAGTTACAAATCGGCCATACAGACTCTGCACTATCTCAGGTACTGAACTTCTCTCACTCAGATACCACAGTGAGGGGCTGTTAGGATGTATTCAAGTAATTTAAATGCTTTTGGAAGCCTGATGAAACAGCAACCACTAGGTTTTTGGTAGGTGGAGCATGCTGTACCTTGAGTTAAATTTTATTCACAATTTATTTTTTATTCACAATTTATATCTATTGGTTTATAATCTTCCTTTTTATTGGCCACAGATCAGAAACCTCTTTTAAGGCTACCAGTAATGTGTGGGATACTCCTTCATCCTGTGAGCTGTGAAACCCATTGCCCCAGGATGCTACAGTTGTTAATATTTTACAGGCATTCCAGGAGAGAGGGACAAATTCATAGTGGATAAATTGATTAAAGATTTTAAAATACAAAGACACCACCTGTACCAGAAGCAGAACTGGAAGCACATATCATTGAAGATGCAAGAGCATTCTGGAAAGTACTGTATGTCCGATCTATTCTTACACCCTTCTGTCAGCCACCATCCAAATTATAAGGGGAGGCTAGATTTACTTTTGATTTGACCCCGGCAAAGCTTCAAAATACTCAGTGTAGACTTCACAGGAGCCATCTAAGTAGCCACTCCCTTTTGGCATAGTTAATGGACAATAATGGCTCCACAGGGCTGTTTTTATCACTTTGCCCTGCCACTTAGGGATATCAGGTGAAATTAATCCATCAGACAGCTGCCTTAATACACTATTGATGCATGAAGAATGCCACTCAGGGCCACAGAATACCTTTAGCACATACACCCATTTCTAAGTCATGCCAACAAGACACACAACAATGGTGACTGACTAGTCATCACCCCAAGCAGAGAACCATTTCATAGTGAATACAGCGGTAACCTAGCATTTCTCCCCACTTCCTCCTACCTTTTCAAATTTATTTTATCCTTAAGGAAAAAAAAGAAAAGACACTTCTAGTGATACTTCCTTAAGAGTGACATTTATCTTGTTTATCTTGTTACTCTACAGAGGTACTCTGTATTATGCTAAATGCAATGCTATAGAGCTTGGGGAAATCATGCCTTGATTGCTATCCTGGTTCTCCTCATTTAAAAGTTTAAAAGTAGCCCACCTTCCTCAACAGAGGTCCCTGCAGAGGGTGTACACCTTCAGAGCATGCCCTCTGCAGAACCACATCCCAGAGGTGAAACAATGATGATTGTTCAGAGAGTACAGGCCACCATTCAGAAGTGCAGATAAAAATCTGTCCCAAAAGCTAAATATGGGAAGAAGAGCCTTCCTGCTCTTCTGCTTACTTGTATTGAAGACTGTGCAGTGTGTCAGCTTCTCGTAAGACAAAAATTTTGGACTTTGCAAGCACAGGAAATTATTCATGGAATTGCTCACTTATTTTTTGCAAATTCACCTTATTATATGCAAACATTTTTGCATGCACCAGTCTAGTCTGGGTTTGGGTTTTTTTTTGTAGGAGGGAATAGCAAAAAAAACCTAATTAGAAAGAGGAAGCTAAGGGATGAGTGGGTTCTCTGCCTACACAGAACATGTAGTGCAGTTCTTATAAAACAGCCCTCTGTTACATACTATCTTCTGTTTCCTGTGTAATAAAGGATTGCACTTACCTCCACTGGGAGATTTTAAGTAAAGGATTACATTTGTGAATGAATGAAAAATTATTCATCTTTAATTAGTAATGAATTATCTCAGAACATATTTAGATTTCACAATCAAAATTTATTTCCAGCTATTTTAGATGCTCATGTGTTGTTCTTGTTGTTCAAGAGCATTCCCAAGTTCAGCAAAATCTTTTCAGTGCAATCTTTTTGTTGTTGTTTTTCTGTAAGTAATTGTGTGAAGTGTGTTTGCTCAAGGTTCCATTGCTGCTTTGGAGGGGTTTTTGTTCTGCACAAGGTGCAGGAGCATCTTTGTGCATTTGTATTTTCATACTAGTCAGAGTTAAGTAGCTCAGAATAATCCAGCCACTGCTCTTTCACTGCTAAATCAACTCCTGAATGCTTCACAAAACACACTGGTAGATCCCACACACCTTCAAGCTCACAAATAACCAAGTTCTACTAAACTTTGACATTGAAAGAGGCAGGCACGGTATAAATCTTTGCAGAGAGTTGCACTTTTTCTTTAAGCCAGCACTCCACACATAACAATTTTTCAAATGACAAGTTCAATTACAGGACATCCTCAAACCTAGCATTCAACACCTGTAAAAAACAACAGAAAAGGAGGGGATTGTCACTCTGTGTTTCCATAGAAAAAAATCATCAAGAACAGAAGCTCATGGTAGCTAGCACAGAACAAATAGCTTTACGTGACAAAAGCACAGAAAGTCACCCAGAGATAAACTGATCATACACATCTTTAGGCAGACTAATAACACTAAGACAAATAAATCCATACTGGATTAGGAGCAGAGAGATTGCTGAACATTCATCTCATGCATTTAAAACCTGATCAAAAGTAATTGCATCTACTCCAATCTTTACGTCTCTCTCACAGAGGGCATCTACCCTGGCATAAGTACTGAAGACCACCATCCACCTAATTAATTGCTCCTAAAATGCATCCAAGGCTGAAAATATTCAGAAGGTCTTAAAGTGAAAGAAAATTAATAATACTTTTACACATGAGCAAAAATGCTGACCATAAAAAGGAGAGTTGTCCATAGTTCTTCCAGGGGAACATTCAGGGTATAGATGATTACAGTACATTTTTAAGTAATTTGTCTCCTCCTAGTGGCGGGGCATATTCTTAAAGTTACTATAGCCTAAATTTAGTATCTACCAGTAAAGCATCATAGCCATTCCAGCAGCAGTTTGTTTGTAAACTATTGTAGCAGTCCAGCTACACAGGATATATTTTGATGCTTGTGTTAACAGGATCACCATGTAATGTAAGAAGTGCCAGAATACATGCTGCTAACATTTTTCACATGTCTATGATTAGTCTCCTTCTTAATTTAGCTGTGCTTCTTTTAACCCTCCTGCAACTACCTAGTAGCAAGATGGATGGAGCCAGCCAACATCTACCTGCCCAACTATCTGTTCAGCACCTCAAGAACTATATTCCAATTGCTATTTCAATTCTTCCTTTTGAATGGGATTTGCTTTTGAGTTATTGCCCTAAAGTCCAGCTGGCAAGTGGGAAGGCTGCCGGGTTGCCAGCAGACTTCTCAACTGACTAGATCCTTGGCTGTCCCCACACAGTACAGTAGAGTGACATGTTACATCATTTATTTCACTTTACACTATTCCAGTTACAAACTGCTATTCCTGTGATCAAACTAAATCACTGACTTTCAGCTAAATTCACCTTTTAAAATAAGCAATGCCCAAACCAAATATAGCCAACCACCCCAATTACTAGAGGAATGACATGCAATGCCAAGGTATGCCTACAGATTCTGTGACAGAAAATGTCTAGAGTCTGTGGTAGAAAACAAAGATAAATGTATTTAATGTTACAATTTATACAATAAATATTTAGTTATTTAAACCACAGAAATAAAACCTGGTCTTTATAGAAGTAAAACAATTCAGAAAGTTTGCCATGAAATGCCATTTTCATCTCTCCAAAGGTCAACCTGAGTTTTGTTCAGTGAGAGGTGGACTTTATTCCAGTTGATCAAAAATAAGGAGGAAGAGAAAGAAATCTTGCACAATTTCTCACAAAACAGGAATTCTTCCAAATTGCATTTGCTAAGTGTTTGCAACCAAGGAGCTCTTTCCACTACAGGAACATGTCAACATAAACCTTGCAGCACACCAAGGGACTGCCTCCAATCCATTCATGTCACATAACAAATACAAGAGCAGGCCTTCTAACAATTCTAACAAAATATGCAAGTTTGTCTTAAAAAGTAACCTATCAAAAATGGAGGTATAGAAAGGTGAAGTCTATTTATGTGAATGCTAAACCCTGTTCTTTTCCCTTCAGTATTTTAGAAACCTCCAAGCAATGACTATTTCCTTTCCAACATTTATTCCTTTCAATAAATATTGATTTTGTTTCAGAGTCTTGTTTTTTTAACAACTCATGTCATGCATTTCACATGGTTAGCTCCCCCCGGCCTTTTTTTTTTTTTAACCCACAAACATCAGCAATAACATAACCACAACCTGCATTCTCTGGAAATAGCATATCTAATTTTGGTTGAAGGTGTCAGCCAAGTGTAGGATCTGCAATAGTGGATTTCAATCTGACAGTCACTGGACTTTTTCAGCGTGGTCCCTGAAAGCTGACTGAAAAAATCAAGTTCATATACGTTACACTGCAAAATATGGATAGGCAAAATTCCAGGAGAAAATGTTTAGGGCTTGAAAAATAAAAAAAAAAAGGTGGAAAAACACTGTGTTGGAGTTTTCAGTGCATTTGTAGATTCTTTGGAATTAACAGCTCTTTATAATACAGAATATTGCACTGTCCTTAAAACAACTATTTCAATCTGAAGAGCTATTCCCTTCTATAATGCAACTGTATTAAGGATCATTCTTTATAAACTAAATGTATTATTTGGAGTAATATATGTGTTTGCTGCTGTGTATAAACAAATAGTTCAAACTAGCTACACTTGTATCCTCAGGCACATTTAATTTTTATGACACAATATGCTTGCCAACTGATCAAATCCAATTCTTTCACATTTGGCTCAAGGATTTATCCTAACCTACCATACACTGTGCCCTTGTTTTTGTATAGATAGTTCAAGTGTCTAGACACAATACTACGTGTTTCTGCAAAACTGTGTATGTTTAATACTTTATGCAGATGATTAAATTTCAGCTTCACTATAGTAACACACAACACTTTGTTCTCTACATTAGGACACTTAAAACCTTTTCAGTTCATTTAATTCATCAGTTTTCCTCAAAGGAATTAGGAGCATCCCTGTGTTTATATAAGCTGTCCAAATCCTAGTTTTGTTATGAATTAATGAAATTCCATTATCAGGCAAAGACAGGCCTGGCATGTTTTCATGATGGCTTCAAGCACCAATTATGTGGATTTCCCAGTAAACAACCTGACCTTCAAGCTAAAACCGGGATTGCCAGACAAAGAATACTATCATGGGCTCAGGAACTCCCCCAGCGGTATTGTCATTTTTGTCCAGGTGAGGTCTAATTTTTCCTAACACTGCATGCTGCTGGACATAGCAGAATTCAGACAGCATTCATGTGTGCTGTCAGGCCATGGACACTGCTTGTCTCAAACCTAGCCTCAAAACCATGGTTTCATTGAACTCATATATTCTAGTTAGTACATGGAAAATAACTTCCATGAAAAAGATGAATATTTAAGACCCCGCCCCCCCAAAAGTCATTAAACACGTCTAATTTTTATTCTGTATCTGGCATGATACCTTTGCTGTCTCCCTTTATAAATTACACAAAGAAACCAAAAGATTTTTCCCAGGTGTCTGAAATAAATGTTTCCATGGTTTTAATTTTTCCCTCTTCCCAGAAACCCTATAATCAAATCTAGAATTGGTTCTGTCATAAAACCCACTTCATGTTTCCTTCTGGCCCTCAAGCAGCATGTGTTAGTGGTGCTCCTTGAAGCAACAAAGAAGTTCTCTTTAGCCTTCTCACTAAGGAGAGCCATAGTGAATTAAAGGTGTATCAAAGCCACTTCTGATGAAAAAGGATGAAGCTCAAGGACTAAAATGACCCCTCAGTGAAGAAAACCCCAAGGTGTTCTTTACAGTCACTGTGGGCACTGCAGGTCCAGATCAGACCAGGGAGTTTCTTCACAACTCAAGTTTGTCAAATACTTTGCTGAGAAGTTTGAGGAAGCCTTTGGGTTATAGTAAGCAGTTTTGGATGAGGGCCAACAGAACGATTCCCCCCAAAAAACTCTCTGGAAACAGGGACTAACCTCCTCTGTCTGCTGGCTTTGTTTTCTATCAGAATGATGCAGTCCCAAGACCAGGTACAGTAGCTTCCTGGTACCTTCTCTCTATAACCACTCCAGGCATCTTCCAGAAAATTATGGGACTAGCTTTAAATTAACCAAGTTTATACAGATTTTAACAAACCAAACCTTTTAATATGCTTGTCAAGCCCTACAGTTTATATTCCAAAAATTCACATTGTCTAGAAACTCTGATTTGTATCACTAGTCAATTTAATTTCAGTTCTCACACAAGCAGCAATGTGGAATTTTAAGGAAAAAACTTCTGATGATTAAATCACAATAGTTGGCCATAGAACTGTTATCCACATAATAAATCCATTGCCCTCAAAGAAAAAAAATCTAAGGCTGGAAAAGAAAGCAACTTTTCTTACGCCTCATCCTTATCAAGAGAAATATTTATTTAGTCATTGTACTTTCACCACAGTTTTCTTATTTGTCGCCATACAAATAAAGATTTATGTAATTGTTTTGGCCTAATGAATGTTTCACTTCAGGGCAATATTTGTTTTATTCTCAGTATATTGCCCAGTACATTATCATTATAATCCCTTGGTTTTACTTAAACGTATCAATCTGCCTGACAGTCTGCCTGACTGCATTTTAAAAATAGTAAAATAAACTAAAAGGGGGAAAATCAACCAATGTAAGTAACCTACAGAGAGCTACGCATCAGGTAATGGCTCAAGTTACTCTTCACAAAAGTCCAACAACAGAATACAGCAACATTAATGCCAACTACCAACTTCAAAAAACTGAACACCTGTGAAAAGTAAAACTCTCCTAATTAGACCTTGACATTGCCCTCTTAGATTTAGAGTCATTATTTTGCTTGAATAAACATCACTATTTCTTTCCTAGACAAACTCCTTGGCTCTGTTTCAATTATTTCTTTTAAATATTAAAGACCAGGAAGCATTTGTTTTCCCTTGTCACATCCTGTCCTCTTTACACAGCGTCACACAATCCCCTGTGAAATGCCTGCTCTTATGGCAAGCCTGACACACACAGTTCAATCAAAACATTTGCTATTGTCTTTTGCCAACTACAAACGAATTTCTGCACAAACACTGAAAAGGTTTAAAGGTTTTGACAGCCATCTAAAGTCGAGCCTAGCACAACTGTCGAAGAGAGGTGGTGTCAAACTGCTCGGCTTCCCCGCTACCACCCTGACTTAAAGAAGAGAAAGAAAGACAAAACGATTCACTCATTCACACAGCAGAGCTCCTGGCAAGAGCTCACTCACTGTAAAACCACTGCTCTCACAAAATACTTGAAAGCAGAAAAAGCAAGCGGACAGTTGAGAGATGAGTGTGAAAGGGTAACTTACATTATTTAGAAAGACAGTGGGAAAGGACTGCTGCAGTTTCTTCGTTATTTTACACTGCTGTTGGCAGAGCAGACCACCGAAAAAGTTCACCTAAAGAAATCTTTCCTTTTAATTCTCTCTCTCCCAGTTCATTTACTCTGGAGTCTCTCAGCCTGAAGAGATCCGACAGTCAAAAGTTTATTCCCTTGTATTTCCGAATGATATGGCCGACTTTCCTTGGACACATACCAATGATGCAGTAAAAATAGACAAAAGGGGGGGGAGGGAAGAAGCAATCTAGCTTGAGCCTGAATCTTCTTAACTCAGTGTTTTCTGTAAAAGCTGCTCTTATGTCAGAAGCTCCCATCCCTATACTAACTTGCAGAGCACGGAGTCTTCCATCTGGTTTTCATAAGCTGCAAATTACAGGCAAAACAGGGAATATATACAGTCCAGTTTTAGCAGAACTACCCAAGCATCAGCCTTACAAGTAACCTGAGGTACAAAGGCTTTGAAAATAAACAGCCAGCCCCATGCTGGGATGGTCTCCTGCCTGCAGATGACTGACTGCTCCCCCAGGCAGCCCCCAGCAGCCGAGAGCACCACACACTACTCGGGAAGGTGGCAGCCGGGTCCCCCCACACCCCATGGAAACAAATCAACCTTGCAGCCCTCGCTTCCAGCACAAACTGCCTCTTTGGAAGGGGATGGAAAAATCTAGTGCATTACTTGAAATAGTTCAACAGTTTAGCAAGTTATTTAGAACAACCTGGTTTTTATAAACAGGGAAGTGAATGCTGATCCACTTACATCCTTTAAAGGCTTCCAGGTTGTTGGGAGGTTTGGGGTTGGTTTGGTCGGGTTTTTTCTCTAATAAAGCGACTCCCAGAGTCAGCAGACAGTTGCTTGATAGACAACCTCTGGGGTGATCCAATCCATTAATTACCAGAAGGAACATTTTACCAAAAGTATCACAAGCAGAATTTTCAAAAGCACCCCGTGAAAGACCATGACTTGAAGCTCCTAAGTCACTCTCAGTCCCTATTTTCAGCTATTTAAAGGTCTACTGCCCTGATTAAATTCAGGTACCAAAGGCTTGAGGGGTCACTTATATTTCTGGGTACCTCAAGGCCTTTGAGTCACCACTGAAGAACATTGTTTTCCCAATAAAAAATGGTAAACCCAATTTTTATGGTGGATAAAAGAAGTTTTGCCATTAAAACTAAAATTGCTGTTATCTGCATGTTCTTTTACTTTAAAATATCAAGTTTTATTTAGCCTTTAGTTTTGCCAGAGGACTTTTGCAAGCTTTTCTACTGGGAATAATCTTACTCTATTTGAACAGTGAGAATCTCTAAATGAGGCAGCTATCACTAAAGCATGGGTGAATCAGTACAGCAAGTCATTAACAAAATAAAAACACCATTGTAAACACTGCCTAAAAGTCCTGAGCCTTGTTACTTGCTCAGTTTTTCATCTTTGCACAATTAGGATTGTGCTGATTGTCTACTCCTCTTGTACCTGGATCTGGGATTGATGTAACTGGACTGTTAATGTCAAAAGCAGTTGAATTACTTAAAAAAAACCCAAACCAAACCCCAAAACAAAACCAAACAAAGACTCTCTAATCAGTAAAAGCAAAGGAGAAAATTATGAACGAATTTTCTTTGTATGTATTTTTGCCTGTGCTGTCACAATTCCTTCCAATAGTTGCATAACCCATGGAATAATTTCAGTCACATCAGGTAGAATGCTAGATCTCAAACGTATTATATTCCTACAGCTTTTGTGTAAACAGGCAGCCCTCCAGATGAGTGAAACACAATCCAGTGATCCAATGTAAAAGGTTACAAACATGAGCTCAGTCTTATTATTAGACACCAGAGCACCCCACACAAACAAGAGGTACATAAGAACAGATTTCATGTGCCCTACTGCTCAGCTGCTACCACAGTTGTGCATCTTTGGCCTGCATTCTAGCATTTTTCCTCTCTTCTGTTCTGTTCTCCCATGAAGGTAGTAAGCAGCAAAACACTTGAAATGCACAGACATCAGCTGAAGCAAATAATATTATTTTTTGAAACAGCACTAAACAAGGTTTGTTAACAGTTGAGTTAGTCTTTTCCCACTTAGTAAACAAGTGGGATGAACTGACTACATCTTGATCTTATCAGGATTGATATTTTCTGTGAAATCAAAGAACTTGATCCTGGTGGAGCAGACTTGAAGGTTTGGGGCCAGAAATTATTTCATTGGGTACAGCACAGTAGCCCTTGAGTGGTTTTCTGGACATGTAGGCTCTCCCTACATGTACTGTACTATCACAGTACAAGACAAGTTGAATGACTGTTATCTTTGGAATAAAACTCTTGGGGTTTTTTGTGAGACATGGTGTTTAAGTGGAGAGTAGGTGGAAATAACCACTTTCGGTTTGTGATGCTCATGCTGACTGAATGTTTTTTTGTCCCGAGGAGCAAATGCATTAATTCACACTGATCTCTCAGGTACTCTTCAATATTTCTCTTCTCTTAAAAAAACCAAGTCCATTCACATCAGAGGCTGCTTTCACAAGTAACAACTCTGTAAGAAAATGGCAAGAAAATTCAAGATTCAAAAATAGAAGACTGATTTTAAATGACCTTTCATTTTCCAGGCTCCAGGGATCATTCTTATTCACCAACATTTTCTCCCTTCTTTTCTATTCTTTGTTTCCTCTTTCGTATCATCCATGTGGAGTACCAGCCTCCTACTGTCCATAGATAGCTCCTGCCTCCAGGCAGTTGCCTGGATATTACTAAGGCATCATTCGATGCCCATTTTCTCACACTGTCTCCATTGATTTTGAGGCAGTCAAGCACCATGTTCCTATCTAGCACAGGGATGTCAGTCTTCTGGAGAAATGGAGATGGAAGATATTAGTCAGTTTGATGGTGGGAGAAAATTCACTGTAGAAAGCTTCATATAGGAAAGACTGCAACAAAGAACAGATCAGATGGGGAAAACAACCTGCAAAGAGCAGTCTGCCTTCTCAGAAAAATGGCAGCTTCCATTTAGGATGTTTTCAAATGCCAGCTTCAAAACAACCCTGTTATTTTCCATGTAAGTAGAAAAGAACCCTGATTTTTCACCAAGATCAACTATGTAAGCAATGTCAGTAGGACAAGAGTGGAGTAGGATGAAGCTTAGATATTGATTATACTGATTATATGCAGCTTTGTACATAGATTTGTGAAAGGTTTTTTTTTAACCTCATTGCATGTTCATTAAAGCAAGGAAAAAGTGCCCCTCCTCAATCAGTGATGGACAGGTTGTGATGCAGAGTAGGTGGCAGAATATGTATCTCTCTTGGCCCAGATTCTGCTCTCATCTAGTCTAGTGTGGTTGTATTGGGATTGCTGAATTGCAAAGGTATAGATGAAAGCAACCTGTTTTCCATCCTGATCTTTTGCAGTCTAAATACTGAGAAAGTGACAGGTGAAAGGTGTGGGTTTGGTGGAGGATGCACCTTGCCATTTAATTTGAATCTGTGAAATTGCCTGAATGATAGCAGCTCAGGATGGCAGACTAACAAGCCAGGGATGCATCACAGCTATGTGTTCACCTTTCATTTTAGCATTAGACTACTTGGTGTAGGATTTTAAATATGTTTATGCAGATTTCTAGTTGGTCATAGTTGAAGTCCTAGATGAATCTTCTGATGCAAACAAGCTGGCAGGCTTTGTACAGACTGAACCACAAGTCTGATAAACTGAGGCAAACCTACCCTTTGAGGAGTTCAAGGCGAAGCTTCAGTTCACTTAACTGTTGATGAAAAAATAATGAAGATTTTGGCACTAACAATAACCCATTTTTTAAAAGATGAATTAGCTGTAATATTATAAATCATTTTACCACCAGCATTTTAAAGCCAGCACATGGAATATCTTGGGTCTGGGTTCAGATGTTAAGCTTGTATTCGGCTGGTCTGGCCTCACTTACTACATATTTTGTTTTAGTACTTCAGCTTGGTGCCCAGTGACTTGAGTATGGCAAAAGCCTGTCCCCCTCCAGAAAGCCACATAATTGTCAGCAGATCTTCCAAAGAGATAAAATACAAGTGTGATAATCCTTTGCAGCCTGCTCCTACTGTTCAATGAGGATTGGGCTGTTTCAGTGGTTTTGGTATTTTGCTTTATAATGTATGCATTTTGCTTTGTAATGTATCACTTTTTTTTCCACAGAAAGAAAATACACAGCTCAGACAAAACCATAATGCATTATAACCTTGATGTCATTGTTGGAGAAGCCCCATGGCTGCTGCTGTTTTCACTACAGCCTGCAGTAGCCCCTGGCTGTCCCCAGAAAAAAGGGAGAATAAGCATAGCACACTAAGCCACTTTTTCCCATCAGCTCGCACTAACATCTGTGACTGCAGGGAGCTGGGCTTGCCTGGGGCACATGATCTCATTCTGAGCGCTTTGGTGACAGAAACACATGCAGCCTTTTCCCTTCTAAGTGAGCTGGAATGGTAGCTCCCTTTTCCCCCACCCTGAAGGCCGCAGTACAGGAGTTACTGACTGGATACTTTGTATTCTTTAAGTAACAAGCTAGCAAACAGCATGCAATGCATCTGTCCCAGTGGTTTTCATCAGGGAAGGTCAAATGTTGGAAGGATGTAATTTCAAAAGACAAACATCAGACTGTTTTCAAAGGTTCCCTTTTCCCCTCTGGCTGTACACTCCCACTTCTTAGCTTGCACTGAGGTGCTTGTTGGACTTCCAGTGAACAGATACAGTTCATCACCTGACAGAAAACTGACCCATGACAAAATGCATCAATTTTCTGCAAGGTGAGTGAGGTGAATTAGCTCACAGGGGTCCACTGAGTGCTGCAGCTGACAGAGACGTGGGGCATTATGGACTGGAGCAGGGGAAGAAAGAAGACCGTGAGCCAAATGTTCAAGCTGCTTATGAAAATGTACTGTGAAACAGCAGGTAAACCCCACACTCCTGACTGTGCTCTAAGTTCTAAGTTGCACTTCTGTGGCAACCATAACCCTTAAATGCTGGCATACACTCAGTTTGTGCTAGACTCACGCTTCTGCTCTGTACTGCCCTGAATCAGTTTGCTACTCTCAAAAATTAACCACCAGCCCTGGCTCCTATAAAATCGTAATGTCTCAGTATTACTGATTTTCACAAACTTTCATTCATGTAAGTAAGCTTTCTTTCACAAGCAAGTATCCAGGAAACACTGCTGCAATACATTTTTATATGGCTGCATTCATGAAAAGTTCTGAACCAAAAGTAATGTGTCCAAATCCCTCTTTTTGTTTGAAAACATCATTCATCCAAGAATCAGAAATGTTACCATGTGACCAGTAACACAAAGAAATAAGCACATGAAGAATCACAGCAAACAGTTCAAAAGCAGCTCCAGGCCTGAAGTTGATTCACAAGATATATGTTGAATACTGGACACTTTGTTTGCCAAAAGAAATAGAAAGGGCTATATTTTCTAAAAAATATACCATGCTTATATATTTCTTGGCTTAGTCTTTCTCTGACCTTGCCTGGAGCTATCCATTCTTACAGCATACAAAGGGCTAGTATGTGCCTGGTTTACCCTGAACCTGTCCTACTTTCCTGCCTTCAAGTACAACAAGAAAGAGGAAAAAGAATGTATGTTGAGACCTTTGCACTGAAGAACCTGAGACTCTAGGGGAGAAGAAACAGCCCCTTCTTTCTCAGACTGCAAACACTGGGCTGTACTGAGGAAAACTGAGAGTGGCAGAATATGGCAAACAGCAAAGGGCTTGGGGAAGCTTTTAAGGACTGCAAGGCAGGGAGAACAAGCATCTCAAATGGTATGGAGCACAGAAGTTCAGGAGGATGGGATCCAGGAGGCCTGGGAAAAAAGGTAGCTCTAAGATGGGAGAAAGATGAAGAGGCTGTGAACTATGTGGTTGAGACAGGGGAGCATAGACCACAGGGAGGAGCTAGATGCTCTACACTGGCATGAACTGGAGACTGGATCCAAGGATGAGGAGCCTCAGGCTAGGAGACACTGAAAGCCAGAGTGAAAGGCTGAAAAGCTTGAGGCTGTGCAGGGCTTTGGGGCAGGTGGGAATACAAGATACCTCTACTGAGAATATACTAATTTAGGTACCTGCATGCATATATAAGAATGCTGCCTCTGCACTTTCTACCCACATGATCATCTCTTCCCACTCCTGTATCCTCTTTCTTGCAGTCAGTCAGAGCCACAGTAGCCCTGGCTCACATCTTCCCATCTGTGTATTGGAGTGTGATGGCACAACATTTTCCACAGCCACTGTGAACCAAGGAAATGTTTTGATGTAGCTCTAGGTCCCAAAGTGTATATGAGTGTCAAGCATAGATTTCAAAGTGATAGAAGAAAGTGGATATCAGGAGAAAATGATGGGGAAAATGGAGAGGAGGCAGCAGATTTCTTTAGACAGATGGTGTCATGAAGGCAATGTCTGAAAACTGTAATATGGTGAAAGTTCAGCCATTGCAGTGCTGGAGTTAGTATTAACCTCATCAAATACCTATCAACTTGCTCTTACACATTCAAAAACTAATTGAAAAGAAGGCCAAAGGTACTGCTCTAAAGTTAAGCATCCCAATCAGAAGCAGAAATTAAACCATACATACGAGAAAAGATTGTAATTCTCACAGTCCCATTTCAGCCCTTAAGTAACCAGTCCCCCTATTGCTGTTAGCAGGAGTTTTGCCAAAGTAAGACCTGCAGAATTCCATGCCAGGGTATTACTATAACAAACATGAACATCTGAAAGTTAGGGTACATTAAGGGGTTATACTATACCCTAGGGAACATTAGGTGAAGTGTCAACTGAAGATGCTGTGTAAGGAGAAAGATATGAGGAAGAAAGCAAGCCCCAGTATGATTTGATCTCATGAGGAAAATTGCAGTGCAATCCTTGAATCTTAATGGGTACTATGTTTCTCAGTTCCACATGCTGTGAACCAGCAGTGATAAGAGGGGAAGGCTGACAACAGCCCTGATAATTTTTTTAGACAGCAGTAACCAGGACAGAACACAGCAAGCTACCCACTCAGTTAGGGACATTTTATGCTAGAAGCTTAAACTGCTGCTTTCTTAGACCTTTGGCCCAGCTACAGAGGCAAAAAGGAAGGCAACTGAAATATTTAAAAGCTCCTTCGTGGATGAAGGAGCAGTGGCATCTATAATATTTCCTGCCTACTTGAGCACATACTGGGATACAATTTGCTTTCTGGGCCTGAGAGAGGTGATCTAGAGAGAGGAATCTGGGTGGGCCATCTGGAGGCTGCAGTTAATTTTATACCAGTCCTGTATGTATCCTAAAAGAAGGTACTTTGCAAGACTGTGCCTTTTAACACACTATCAAAGCAAAGCAGCAATGCAGAGAGCCTGTTCTGTAAGCCAGTGATTCCAGTAAGAAGAAAGCTTAGGGCTTGCCTATGGAGTCTAAGGGAACATCTTCCTAGCACAGGAACCAAGCACAGCCAGTGCAAGTATCTGTATGCCACTGATGCTTATTTCTTTCCGCATTGCTGACCAGCTGGGAGGCCAGGCATATCAGACAGGAGGGAGAGAAGTCAAAGAAACCAGTGGACTCTGGTAGATACAGATTTAAGGCAGTACAGACCTGAAGACCACTTAGCCACTGCAATTCACTCTCTGCCACAGGCAAGGAAGGTAGGAAGTGAACCCTTTTCTTTCTGTCTTGACCTGTGTTTTCTATTATATTTCAGGCAGGCCACCCTACAGAACTGGCCTTGTGGCAAATTCCTGGTTGAGAAACTTCCTCTATTCTCCTGAGGTGAATTTTGCACATATAACCTGTCTTGCAATCCTTTTGTTTCCTAAGTGCAGTACTTTCTCTGAGTAACACCACCAAAATGGTGCAGCCCTGAGGAGAAGTACTTGGGGGTGTTGGTTGACAAGAAGCTCAGCATGACCCGGCAGTGTGCATTTGCAGCCCAGAAAGCCAACCGTATCCTGGGCTGCATCAAAAGCATGACCAGCAGGCTGAGGGAGGTGATTCTGCCCCTCTACTCTGCTCTTGTGAGACCCTACCTGGAGTACTGTGTTCAGCTCTGGGGCCCCCAACATAAGAAGGACATGGACCTGTTGGAGCGAGTCCAGAGGAGGGCCACAAAGATGATCAGAGGAATGGAACACCCCTCCTATGAAGACAGGCTGAGAGAGTTGGGGTTGTTCAGCCTGGAGAAGAGAAGGCTCTGGGGACACCTTATAGCAGCCTTCCAGTACCTAAAGGGGACCTACAGGAAAGCTGGAGAGGGACTTTTTACAAGGGCATGTAGTGATAGGACAAGGGGTAATGGCTTTAAACTGAAAGAGGGTAGATTTAGATTGGACGTAAGGAAGAAATTCATCACTATGAGGGTGGCGAGACACTGGAACAGGTTGCCCAGAGAGGCTGTGGATGCCCCATCCCTGGAAGTGTTTAAGGCCAGGCTGGATGGGGCTTTGAGCAACCTGGTCTAGTGGAAGGTGTCCCTGTCCATGGCAGGGAGGTTGGAACTAGATGATCTTTAAGGTCCCTTTCAACCCAAACCATTCTATGAAAATAAAATGCACACATTAGAAGGAGACTCTCTGCTCTTGATACATGAGTGAGATCTGAGTACTACAACCCTGCTGCTTTTTCTTTTTTAATAGAAAAGGCTGCATGCTTAGCATTTTGCATTTTTTAGAACCAACCAGTATGTTCCACTTTAGTGGCAACAACATCCCTTACCTAGGAAAGGATCCAATACCTAGGAAAATGGACCTGAAAAAAAAGCAACAATGAAAGATTTTAAAAGCTTGCATAGGTGTGGGTGAAAGTTGAGGATATTAGCATGGAGGATATTGGTCAGAGGGTTCAGATTTAAGAGGGAGAAGAACTTATCCAAGGAGGCTGAGGAGGGGTTGTTTGCAAATCTCAGCCTCTATCCCTATGGAGACCCAAGTACTGATGGTGCGTGATTTTACAAGGAAGTCTATCCAAACCTGACAGAAGGCTGCCAACTGTTTCTTTCAGGCCCTCGGACTTTTTCCTGTTACCTGGCAGTTTAGTTTTCTGGTCAGACTCAAACAGCTGATAGGAGGGGGGCACATGTGGTATTTCACTCACAGGTTCTCTCTTAGCATAACCTTAATTGATGTGTGTCAAGCATATCGGACACATCAGCAGACCACCTGCTAATAAGCTGAAATCCTGAGATGAAAAGCACACTTAAAGCCTCCTGTTTTCACTAAGAATTCAAATGCTCAGAGTGTCATGAATTACAGCTCCGGTAACTCAAAACTCTTATTAATCTAGAGAGCTATTCTTTCCTGAGAGATTGATCAGTTCTGGGAGCTGGTCTGACATTCTCAAGGGCAAAGAAGGGGAAATCTAGTAGATCAGGTTCAACGTTACAGGCTTTGTAATCTGGTAACCAAAAGCATATTTGGGAAGTACTGGTAAGAGGTTAGGATTTCAGCCAACCCCAAATTAATACCTTTCATTAACTGCTGAATAACTGAACAATAGCTATATTGCAAATTTGCCTGCAGACTAAAGAGTGACCCAGAGGAAACTGATGGCAAGGAATCCCACAGTTAACATTCAGTGCACCTACAGAGCCAGGGGAAGAAAATGAATTGCGGTAAAAACAGCCCTGGGAAGGAGATCTTAGTTGTATTTCCAGCTTTCTTGCAGATTTCATTTCCCACTTCTGTAGACTGAGGATGATATGCTTCCCAGGCTATCTGAAAGCTCAGTTAATGAGTATTAGTAAATTATTTTGTTTTCACAAACTGCCTACCATCTCAGAATCAGAAAGTACAGTTACAGCATATACAGTTCAGAGTAGTCAGGTTTTTTTATGAAGGAAGTTGATTCAGCACCCTGTTTTAGTAAGCCCTGTGAATACATCTTGAAAATTATCTCTCTGGAAGGAAGACAAATCAATTTTAATCTTCTGCCTGTTTACCCTGATGTAAATCAAACAGGCACAGTCTGCCCCTACAGAGCAAGCCATGTTGTGCTGAGCTCGTGATGCACAAGGGAGTTCTTTCTTTAGTCAAGAGACAGACAATGTGGTAAGCATATTGATTATTCCTAACTATGTACTGAGAGAGCGCAGCAAAAACTCCTAGGTGTGTATTTATGTCTGATGTGTATCTCATGGCTTTCATTGATACTTAAGTACTGAGATCCTGCTTTCTTAATCTATAGACAAAGGACAATTTCATTTTCATCTTTACTAATCAAGGCTTAGTATCTATCTGCCACTTAGTAAGAGTGACTGAAAACCTCTGGCTTGTGTTCACAGCCTGGCAAAGAGGCAGCTTACTGCTGTAATTAGCTTTAGTTCATACACTACACCATGCATGCACTGTATTGCTGTAGAGGAGGCTCAGTCTCTGAGCTGAACAACTGTGAGCATCAAGACCCATCTAGTTAAAAGGTATTGAGTACAATAGCTGCCCATAATTTGATCAGTTTTATTTGAAAGTTTCTACCTGTCTCTTAGCCACTGCTTTCCACAGATAATATTGCTTGACTGGCCCTCTGCAGTTCAAGACTCATTGAATGATGCAGTCCTTAAAAGCATTATAGATGAGTAGGAGAGTTGAGCCAAAGCTCTCCAGACTGCATCAGGGCTGTCTGCAGAAGCTGTGCACAGCTCCAAAACACAAACAGCATGGCAGAGACGAGGGCACAACCCCCAGGGCATCCCCCTGTTGGGTATATGCATAGGGGCCAAGTTAGACAAGCTGAAAAGAACATGGCAACAGGCCTCAATTTGGATTTGCTTTTATTTTTTTGGCATGACTCAAGGCTAACAAAGACCTGATTGAAACTTAAAAGTAAGGTTATTTCTGTGATTTTAAAAAGAGGCATAATGAACATGCTTATTTACAGTGACAGCTTCTTTCGTCCCCCAGGTATCCTGAACCCAAAGCATGAGCTGACTGTTCTGGAGATCCTGGCACTTCTGGTTCAGGAGAGAGCTGAAAAAGTACCCTGTAGAAAGGACCATCCTGGCAATATTGAAGTGGTGTCATAGTGCCATATGGGACATTTCCAGCCATGACAAAAGAAGGAAGAACTAAAAATATTGCTACAGCCTACTCTGCTTGAGGCTTCCCACCCAGTTTTGAGCTCAGAGCAGTTTGGATAAGCAGCCAAATCATAAGGTATTTCTCTTAGCCAACCTGAACCCTGTGAGGTGCACACAGTCATCCCTAGAAATTACTATTCACATTGTCCAATAGGATTTTGTAAAATAAACGAAAGGAAGAAAAAGAAATAATATTGTGTTGCGTGCTGACACTTACTTTGCTCTATGGCCATGGCAAAGTCACTTAATCTGTCATATCTTTATTTTCTTCATTCATAAAATGAGATCTGTAGATAAGCTCCTCAGCTACCACATGAAATCTAGACACAGACTTGCCAAAACTTCAGGGGCAGACTAGTTCCGAGATTCTGAATGGTGTCCAGCTCTAACGGGGACATTAAGATTGTCTTTGCTGGAGTAAAGGGTAAAAGAGAGTCTGAAAAGTCCATGAGTATTTGCAATGCAGGATTAAGTTGAAGAATACTGTCCAAACATGGAATATTTCATTTAAAATTCTGAACATTAGATAGGACATACTCTTTTAAAGACACAAAAAGTCAAGCTCGTTCCATCTCTGCAGTCTTTTGCTCTGTGGAGCTGTGAACACTTCCTAATAGCAGCCAGCAAAGAGGACTGAAATCTCTGAACATGATTTTGCTTTTTCTACTGCTAGGTATATATCTTAGAATATGACAGCACCTATCAGCATTTTTGGGAGCATTCATTTTATAGTATCCCATTTCTAGCCCTTTCACACTTTTCTGAACAACAGTACTTACGACCTTGCAAAAACTGCTGCTGTTTGAAACACAACAGGATGATCAGATACTGGAAATGCAGCTAAAAATGAGAACTAGATGCAGATTAATTAAAGTCATATAAAAAAATAAGCTGGCAAGTTTAAATGGGTTGTGTCCCTATTAACTTCTTCCCTCTTGCCTCCCAGGAAGGTCTCATTTGATATTGAAATAGTGTAGTCCTTATAGTCATGACACTGCATACAAAGTAGCTGCTCTTTTAGTTCAGACAGAGGAAAATACTTTAACAGCTGCCTCTCTGAATGACAGCGCCTACCTGCCTTGCTAAAACATGCCCTTAGTCTTATGAGAAAAACCACAATGAGACAGAAGGCTACTTACTAGTGTTCCATAGAGTCCACGCAGGATTATCAGAGACTGAAATTCACTGTGCCTCTGATCAGAAGATTTAGCTCCCTGCAGCATTCAGACAGTTGGTCCCATTATGGCCATCAGGCGGCTGAGTTAAAGGGTGGCCTTGCATAAACATAAACAGCTTGTCAGCACAAGCCAAAGAGGCGGGCCTGCCCTGCCAGCCACAATGCGAGCCAATGATTAGCTTCTTCGCATTCTGGGTGTTCAAGATATTGTGTTTCATTCTTAAGTAGGGGAACAAGAGGGACTGACTAGGAAGGGCTAGTGCTTGACGGTTTACTGCTAGGCAGTAAAATACTTAAGGCGGAAGGAAAAATATCAGTAAGTCACTTCAGGAAAAGTACATATTTACTGTGTATTCATACAAACGCTTTTATAACGCCCACAGGTATCCCCAATGCATTGTTCCTTTTAGGTCAATCAAACAAACAAAAAAACTGTGAATTAAGTTTAGCCCATATTCATTGTAAAGAAGTTTCACTTGCAAAGTCTCTGATTTTTCTTTTCTTCACCCTTTTTCTTATTCTTATCCTTCCTAACACACTTTGTTTGCTGACACTGGGGTTTTTTACTTCTCTGTCATAAATGTCTTACCCTGACCTTCCTGACCTGACGCCCCAACCTTCATTGATCCTCCTATGATTGCTTCTCTTCACCTCCATCTTAACTGCTTGTTCTTTTGGTCCTGATCTCCCCAAAAGAGCACGGTCACAACACAGGCACCTTAGGGTATGGTTCTGTGAGACAACCAAGCTGATTTAGCAACTTAACTGCTGTCAAAAGTGGAGGTGTTGAATCTCCCCTCTCTTCAGCACCACACCGTGCCCCTGTGTCTGTCCCCTGCTGTCATTTCAAGGAAAGGTAATGTAGCACAGAAGCACATACTTCTCTGTCAGTTTAGTGACCTTAACAATGAGACAGAAGAGGTATTGCATGGAGTGAATACTCCCTGAAATTTAAGCTCCTTCTGATCTTGCCTCAGCCATCTATGATCCCACCTGTCTCCCCAAGTTCCTCTCTCTTTTGTTGTTTGAATTGAATTGTTCCTAGTTAATTGAATACCCTGCTTACAGCTGCTGATCCCATTTCATCCCAGCTTTGTCCTACTTTCTTATGCCTCTAGTTTGGCTGTGAGACCTGTCTGCCACCGAAATCAGTCTCATCAAGTCTCTTATAATAACTCCCTGCATAAATATCATGCTTTGTGCTTCAGCCTCAGCATCTTTGAGCTCTTTTCTGCTCTGGAAATAATTAAAATCCTCCTTAAAAACCATGCCATCTTTTTGGCTTTCACTGTTTTTTCTCTGACCTTTCTGATTAATTCTTCTCTCAGCATCTACCTCTTCCTCTCTCACACTCCCAAGGCACCCTACTTCTTGTTATATTCCATCCAGCTTTTACCACTTGCTTGTGCAGGTTCCTTTACTTTTATGTCAATGATCTATAAGCATGCATTTCTATATTTCAGCTTTCTGCTTTTCTCTGGTCCCATATTTTACTCTGTGTTTTAGGCATACCGTATTAAATGCCTTGACAGCTCCTAATTTTAAGGTCCTTTCCTGGGGTCAAATTAAAGCAGTCCAATCACACTATATTCATTACTCTATAGTCTTGGCACAAGTCATTTCCCTTGTGCTCTGCTTTGGTAAAGGAGCTGAGCCCCCTGCAGAAGCAGATGCTGAAGTTAGCACCTCGTTCAGATGGGCAGGCATATCGCAGCTCTCAGGCTTCTGCTGACAGGCTGTGCATGAGTTCTGGCACATATTGCTGCATCGCAATGTGCTGGGGTCACGTTTGCAAGTTTTTCTTCACAGTGAGACATACTAGGCAAGTTCTTCCAATGATATCTGAGATTCTGGTGCAATTGCACAGCTCCATCAGCTGCCACCCCAAGTATATAACCTACACTGCCTATACTTTTATCCAGATTTCCTGCTTAGTTAACCCTGTGTTATCCACATTAACAAAATTATTTTACGAGAGCTCTCTTCTTCTAGTATTTTTAACATGTAAATCTCTGCTCAGATCCACCTGGTGATCATAGTATTTGATTACTTTTAATTATTTTGATTACTGACCCTGGATCTCATTCCCAATGCCCTACACTTCTCCACAGAAAATTCAGCAACTGAGGACATTTTTTGTTCCACACCCCAGCCACATTGCCTACATCCCCATGAAAGCCATGCTTTCTTGTCCTGAGCTTCAAGGCCTTTTCAGAGTTTCTCCTTTCTTATTGATCCGCTCCCACAGCTCTCTTCATCACAAGGCCTGCCTTTTCAGCCTTCTCTCTTCCTACAAAGCTCTCTTTTTTTACCTCTATGCAGAGAATGTCCTGCTTCATCAAATCAAGTTATCTGTTCTTCTTTCCTTTCTACAATCCACGTCACAAAATCTAGAAATAATGTATCAGAATGAGAGTGAGGAGCAATAAATAGGCAACAAGTCAATCCAGAAAGAGAGATGCTTCATCTGCATATATAAATTATATGTGCTAGAAATTTTCTATCAGCCATATATGATATGTTACACACCTTACACTGTTAGACATTTTACAGAACAGGATAGGCATCAAAAGCCCTTGATGGTTATGGATCAAGTGCCCAAACACTGTACATGAGATTGTGAAAAGACTGCTATGAAAAGACTGTTTGTAGATGCACAAGACAAAGCAAGCTAGCTATTGCATCTCTGATTCCCATGGCAATTTATTTAAGATGCTAATTCAGTGCAGCCACAAATAAAGAAACAAAAGAGAGAGCAAGAACAAGCTGATTTAGTGGACTATGTTGAAAAGGCACACTTTAGACAAAGACACCCTGGGTACAAGTCCTGTGACTCCACTTGTAGAATTATGCCAAGGATGCAGCTGCCTCTTTGCCCTTAAGCCTTGTATGATGCAGGAAAATTGTTACCATCACTGCTAATGGTACCAACCCAGGCACCAGCTAAGTGAGAAGGCCAAGCTGATTTAACCGCTTACTTATACCAAAAAGGTCATCCTGCCCCCTCTCTTCATCACCATTCCCAGCTGCACCAGCCTGCCCCCTCCCTTACACATGTTCAAGGAATGGTGTGAAAGCTCACAGACCAAATCTGTCTTGCTCGATATGTTTTTCAGACAGGTTAATGATCTGACTCATCTCCTTGCCATGTTAAACAGCGCAAGAGCCGGTGGAGGGAAGCAGTAAACACATGTGGCTGGAAGCAGGAGAGAGAAAGAGGTGGAGACCAGAATCACCACCTTCTTTTTCATAAGCAGAAAGCTGGCTGTCATCCCCAGAAGCTACCATCCATTCTGGGGTGAGACTGAAAACTATGAGCCCCAAAACCATGCCACTCAAACACAAGTCCTAAAAGCTCCTGTAACCCCTTGTCTGATTTCCAGCAAGCCCTAAAATGTTTTATTGAAATGTATTTTCCAAAGGAAGGTGAGGCTTTATTTTAATTAAAAGCCAGTTTCTGAAAACATAGTAATAATTTGATTTCCTAGGAAAATAATTGGATAGGAGCAAAAAAGGGAAACGTTTACATTTTCTGCATCTGAAAACAGAAAGTATTTGGGTCATGAATCACCAGAACTTAACTTCGCCCACTCCCTAGGTTGCAGGCTCCATGGGGTAACATTTTGACTCTGTCCCCTGCCATATTACCATCCATGCATCTGGCTTCTACCATGTATTGTTTGCTTCGTAAAACTGTTTTTTTCCTTTCCCTTTTTGTGGCCTTAGCCTAGCCTCACTCTGCCCTTTCTTCTCCAAACACAGTCCTAGTTGGATGACATTTTGCCTGTCCTCTGCTTCTCCTTTGGGGGCCAACAAGGAACCTCAGGCCCCCTGAGACTCAGCCTGACCAGTTGATATCTATGCCTCCGCTGGGAGGAGACCTCTCCTGCTTCTCCATCAGTAGCCAGAGATGCTGCAGAATGGAGTGAGAAGATTTTTGTCATGTTTTACTGGCCTGGTTTCAATTATAAAGTGGGTCACAAGTTATTCCCAGAAAGCACACAAGCTCAAGCAATGAAAGACTTTGGATAGTGACAAAAGAAGTGAAACTCTGTAGATGAATTGTTTAATTTTTCTTTTAAAAAGGAAAACAAATAGCAGAAATGGCAAGGGGAAGAGATCATGTGCAGATGCAGCACTCTAACATATGAGGCTGCAATCAATGGGAACTTGGGCTTAGTCCCAGCTCAGACCATCTGCATTTTGAACTTTGAGCTCTTGGACCATTTCCTAATTAGAGAGCTAGCAACACACTGTGGAACTATTTAACCCTTTGATGGTGCCTCATGGGGTCTAGCAAATGCCAGAAAAGACTCTGGGGATGTGTCTAACCCCTGGAGGCCACATCTGACTACAGGAAATATCCCTGTGCTCCAAATGGCTTAGTGAACAACTGCTGTCAGCAGATCACTCTTCATGGCTCTCTAAACAGAAAGGTCAGGCTTACCACTACTCCTTCCTGCACTGCTGAACGCTTGCTGGGATCTCCCCCTAATCTGTCATCTCCCTATCCAGAATCTGCCTCTCTTCAAGGCTTGTCATGCCTCCTCCGAGCTCATCAGTAATGCCACACCAAGGATCAGATGAAACAGAGATACCTGCCTGGAACTTAATAGTGTAAATAATGCCACACTGCACACAGAGACTTGCCCCTCTACTTCACAGGAGTGGAAAAGTAGCAGCCTATTGTAAAATTATAACTGTAACCAAAAATACAAACATTACAGCATTAGAAGCTGTGTGCAAAGAAACAAGACTTATATAGCTGATGTACATCAACAGTTGTCATACTATTTCTATCCTAGCTGACTATCACTGGTGTTCTAGTCAGATCTGGACTAGTGATTTCATCTTTTATACCCGTCTGTAAAGTGGTAATATTATGTCTTACCTATTTCACAGAAGTACTGTATGGGTACATTTACAGTGTTTTGAAGCTCTTACTGAACACATTTTGTATCTAAGAACTGTTACTACTTTCATTATTGATTTGAGAAATACATCCTTTGAAAGCCAATAAACAGGATAACTACTTTGGCAGGATAAGTTTTGTTTAAAATTTCCTGCCACCTCTAAGGTCACTCATTCCAAACATAAAACAAATACACTAAAAAAAGGAGAGGCGCCTCCTAAAATACATGCATCATGGGTAAAGATTAACTTTGGGGCTGTAGAGCACAGTAAACCTACAAGCTTAAATTCCACCTCTGCAAGTTTTCTATCTAATTTCTTTGAGCCCTATGTCCTTATAAGAGGGGGTTCACAGGCCCTAATTACCACAGAGCTGGGAGGGGGCCTTTCAAGCACAAACCACTGTTTGCACATGCCTTTCATTTGCCATTTAGGTGTGCTCCACCTCACTTACAGACTAAGGGTCTCAATTTCCCATCCCACCGGGCAGTCTGGTAGTCTGAGAGTTTTTGAGCCTCAAGGTTTGTCTACACTGGACTGTGACAGCAAGGTAGCAAGAAATATCAAAGCTAGCTCTAAAATAGCTGCCCAGTATTTGTGCTGCTGAAGTACTAGAGAACTCAGTCAAGAAGCAAAGCAAATTAGCCTGCCTTGGACACCATGCTGCCATAACTGGGCTTCCATACCCAAGCTGGCTATAAGCTACTTTGAGCCCTGCTACACTCCACTACGGGCATTTCTCTATTAAATTCTGTGAATGAACCTAGACACAACATTTAAATTCCACTGTTGTTCAGTGGAATTCACTGGTTCATGCACTTCTAGTGGGATTTTTCAAACAGTGCTGAAACACCCCTTAGCTGTGATTAGAGTTCACAAAAATATTTCAGAAGGACAAATGTTTTGGCTTTGGAGCAGACCTACATTCAGTGTCAGGTACTACCAAAAAGAGCCATTGACACCAGCAGCACACACATCCACCCTGATTTCAAATTACTAGACAACTTGTCTCCAAGGAATGCTTTTCTAGGTAACAGTATAAACATTTCCAGCAGTATCTTTGGAACAGACAAACTAGTATGAAAAACCACACCATCTCCTTTATTAGGTATGGCCTTTGCAATGTGGGCTTGTTCACAAGGAAAAAGAAATAGCTTCCCCAGTTCCTCACACTTCTCTGTGGGCTGAGATGCCCCTGCTCACACAGAAGAACTCAAGGGAGATATTCAAAAGAACTCTTTTGTGAAGACCTTGCTGTCGTACAACAAATAGATATGATTAATTAGAAGACTGCCTTCAAGACAGCAGTGGGTCCTGCTCCCATTTATAAACACTATTCATCTTGAACTCAGCAGTAAATATCCCACTTGCTTCTTTGGCATAAAACCAAACTTCTGCATCGAGAAGAGTAAAGGATGCTCAGAGACCAGGAGGTATTTGCTCATCACAGGAAAAATGCTCAGATTAGCAATGCGGTGACCTTGGTTCAAAGAAAGCACTTCAATACATGCCTTCCTTTTAAGCATATGAGAACTCCCGCTGATTTCACTGTCACATCAATGAGGTCAGCCATGGATTTATCCAGGAACTAAAAGGAATTAACTCCCTTCACACACACACACACACTTACCCTGAATAATGGCCAAAGTGGTCTGCGCCTCACAGTGCAGATGTGACTTGTCCCTCCCCACTCCCAATGTAGATCAGCAGTTTACCTCTCCTTGAATGAGACTATCCATGCATTTTATGTCGCCTGCCTACTTGCTGAATCAGAGTGAGGGGGATACCAAGAAAATGCTATACACAGTTTACTTCTATACCCCCTTTCTACACAGCAAGCCTAGAGAAAGTGTGCTAGTCTAGCATGCGGAAACACTTAAATAATTTAAATGCTTGAAACAGAACTGCAGAGGCACAAAGTTCAGAATCATTCACTTGAACAAATAAATGCTTTTAAAAGATGGTGACATGTACTTATAGAAGGTCACAAGCAAACACAACAGTCCAAGTTTTCAGTATCCACATATAACAGGCTAGTAAGAGGGAATTTTGATGAATTCCAGGTGTTCTCAAGTCAGGTTCCTGGTGATTACCCATTCCCCTATAAAAAATAGGGCCACGCTCGTACTCAAGCAAAGCTCTGTTATACAGGTATTCTGAACAGTAGGAGAGGGAAAGAATTTAATATCAAAAGACATTACAAAATTTAGCCATGCAGGAGAACCCAATTAAAATATAAAAGTCCCCTGATCCAAGTAGCATATGGCTAAAGCTGTCATGTAATCAGAACCAAACCACCCCCATGTCTGGATTTAATTATGTCATGCCATTTTATAGCAGCCTAAGAAAACTGAACTGGGGGTCAATATAATCCCAGAGTAATTCTTCAGTGAATCACACATGTAAGAACCTAGGTAAAAATGGATAACAGACAATATCAGCAGACTGAGCATACAAAGGTCCTTATTAAAGGCAAGAAAAACAAACAAGTCTATAGACAAATGGTTCACTGCAGAGTGAAAACACCGATGCTATCACAAATTTCTGTGTGGTCTATAAAATTCAAGCAAACCTACTAAACTAATGCATACTGAAAGAATGGAGTTATGTTCAGTATGCTCTCACTGATTTCAAAAGAAATGGAATTCATGGAATGCTAAAATGCTTCAGAAATATATATTTTGATATGAGTTCTGCACATATTTAAACCAAATTCTCCATAAGAAAGTATTTGTATGAGATTGTATGTTTATATAGCAACTGTCAGTTATGTGGAAAAATCCACATAACAACATACTTGTAATTAATATGGAAGTACAAAGGACTTCACTACGAATTAAACATGGCATTTAGTTTTTATTCAATGTGAGTCTAAAATCAACTGAATTATATCTTTTTATTTGCAAACAAAAATGTCTAGATAGATTTCTTGCAAATGTTCACTGAGGGAAAGGAACTTATAGTCTTTTGAAATATTACCTAGCCAGCAAAGAAGTTTGGGGATATTGTACATTCTACCTCAAGTAAATGAATAAATAAATAAATATGTATATGCAAAAGCAATACTAATGCTGTCTAAATTAGTAAAGGTTTTCTGAAGATATGCAGACTGAAATAAAATAAAAATCTCTATTACCCAGATCCAGCATCACTACAATGTTTTTATAGTAATATGAAATCAGTTCCATCACAGTCTGCTTTTTGTTTCATTTTTTTAACAGCCATTGAAAAAAACCCCACTTCTTTCAGCATTCAGTTGTCTTATTGCTCTAAAAGTAATGAACATGCTGCCTCATTCCTTGAGCAAAGACTCCCTGATTTCTGTTAAAACAGTCACAGCTGCCTGAGTGCAGCCCAGTGCTCTACCAGGGCCTTTGTGTTGACCCCGTCTACGACATGGATTAAATTATGGCTTGCACACTGTGATTCTATTTGCATGCAAGGAACAAAATCTGTTGTGAGGCAATACTGCATAGTACCCAGCGTCCGGATGAACAGCAGGCCTTGAAAATTTCTGTGCATTAGCTTGTGCTTTTCTGTGTGCTTGTCAAGATCAGCAACGTGGCACATTTCAAGGAGGCTTCTTGCTTTGTAAGGATTGTTGTTTGCTCTTGGTTGCTTTCTAACTCAAGCTCAAGCTGAAAGAGACCTCACAGAAGGAGGCAATGATAATTGCAATATAATTGCTAAAATTAAGCAATTGCTTGGATTAATGCAGTTATTTTAAAGCTATTTTTCTTGGTCATTTTAAGGACAGGTTAAAACAGCAAAAATTACAAGTCAGCCAGAAGGAAGCTTATCTTGCAGTCAGTCCCACCGGCATCCCTAGATATGATGATGCCTAAAACAAAACACATGTGAACCTCTTGATATTCCACAGGATTCAAGAGTGGTAATGTGCACAGTTCAGAATAACAGGACAGAGGCACTCTGTAAAGGAAATATTCTGCAGATTCAAAAATCTGTTTAACTTTTGAATGAGAGAAAAAGCTACATTTTCCCAGTAGCATTTCAAAAAATGAAACTGAAGAGGTATGGACCAAGGTTTTTGCCTTTTACTTCCTTCCTCATCCACAGTAATCTCAGCCTCTACAGCAAGTTCCAATACCACATTTTAGGAGGGGAAGAATCCACAGTGATATTTAATACCATTCCTCAACAGAATGAATTATGATTCAGATTTTTTCAGGAAATCTTGTTACAGCTATACTTAGGAACCTCCTAGCTACATGGAGGTACCGAATGCCATGATGTCTGCCCAAAGCAGCATTTTGTTGTCAATTGTGCATTTTTAGTGCATTTTGATAGTATCATCTGTAAGCATGGTAATTTCATATTTCTCTGTTAAGCGACCCTGCTTTCAGCAGTTAATAGATTAACAGTCTTTAGTGGCTGGGTTTTTCATGCTAGTAGTTTGCCTTGTTAAAAAAAATCAGCCAAAATCATTGAGTTATTTCTGAGAACAAAACTAAGGAAAATCAGATTGCTTTGCATGATAAAAATTCTGGTGCCTTTATTTGAGAACCATTACAATTCTCTTCTTTACAGTAGGAGACTGAACACTAAAGAATAGGGAGATAATAATAATAATAATTTCTTATTCCAGAGAATGTCTTTTTTAAAATCACATGAATATGTACACTAACTTCACTATGTCCTGATGCATAGTCATTTGGGAGATGATTTTTTTGATGTGATATAGGCAGCTTTCTTTCTGTTCTTTCTTAGTGTTTGTGTAGCATACCACTGATACTCTATTTTTGTTATTCTGAGGATGTATTGATATGAGTACATTTGTAGCTATTTATGTTTCCTCTATTTGACACTCATTAACAGAATTACAGAATCACAAAACCACAGAGTGGCTCAGGGGGGAAGGATCCTCTGGAGGTCATCTGGTCCAACCCCCTTGCTCAACGAGGACCACCTAGAGCAGGTTGCCCAGGAACATGTCCAGTCAGGTTTTGAATGTCTCCAACATTTGAATGTCTACAACGTCTCTGGGCAAACTCTGCCAGTGGTCAGTCACTCTCACAGAGAAAAACTATTACCTGATGTTCAGACAGCACCTCCTGTGTTTCAGTTTGTGCCCATTGTCTCTTGCCCTGTCACTGGGCACTACTGAAAAGAGCCTGGCTCCATTCTCTTTACACCCTCCCATCAGGTATTTGTTGATGAGTCCTCCCCAAGTCTCCTATTCTCCAAGCTGAGCAGTGCCAGCTCGCTCAGCCCTTCCTCATAGGAGAGAAGGTACCATCCCTTCATCATCTTCATGGCCCTTTGCTGGACTCTCCAGTATGTCCATCTCTCTCATATACTGGGGAGCCCAGAATTGGACACAACATTCCAGGTGTGGCCTCACCAGTCCTGAGTAGAGGGGAAGGATCACCTCCCTCAACCTGCCAGCAATACCTCTCCTAATGCAGCCCAGGGTACCATTTGTCTTCTTTGCTGCAAGGGTACTAATATTTGAAGAAAGCCTGCTTTGGGATGCTAGCTTTTGATGCCAGTTAAAGACTTGTATCCTTATTGTAAAAACAGGTAATGGGTCCAATTCCAACTGTTTTTCTTTTCCAGCTACAAAGCACGATAACATCCACAATTTATAAGAATAAAACACACTTGGATTTGGGCACAAAACTTTTGGTCAAAGAGAATGGAACAAACCTCTAGAAGAGATTAGGTGAGACCAAAAAATATACACATTTCTTCTGTGAAAAGTCCTTTCTTCTCCATTCATAAAACTGATTTCTCCTCTCCTATGTAGCAAGCCTTAATCAACAATTACAAAGAGAAAACTGATAACATGTAAAGAAATAAAAACAGAAACCCCATTCAGATAGATATTTTGTTCCAATAAATAAAAGAATATCAAATACTCTGTAAAGTCCTCTAGAGATATCAGTACGGCAGTCAAACTTACATGAAGTGTTGCACCAGAGATGGCCTTAAGTATAAACCTTGCAGCAGAGGAAGATACTAAACAAGACACATCAAACCCAGCTCAACAGAAGAGGACAGTTTAAATTCACAAGGCACTGAGGAAACTCTCTGGTATGAGGATTAAGTATTCCCATGGGCAGCTCTCAGAAGACAGTGTCTTTACATATTGCCTACAAAATTATCCCAACATGAAATACTGCTCTTTTTATTCCATGTTGTACTAACACTATTTCCTCACTGTCAGAGCTGTTCCTTCCCTATTTACAGCTATGTTAGCCAGCTCAAGACCTTATGATGGTCAAGAAGTGGGCTTTGCATGTGAGCAATAGTGGAAGGTCTCTGTCCAGACAGAGCCAGTGGAATCTGTTCAGTGAATTAACCTCAGTGAATGGAAAAAAGAGACTCCCCTGTCACTGTATTTCTCCAAGTTAGCTCTTAGTGGGATCATGCTTTGTCTATAGCAAATAAAATGGCCAACAATTGTTAGTAGCAACAATTAAGCCATTCATTGCGCCTTTTGGAAAACGATGGATGGAGTTTCTTGTACCATCCACACCCCAGCTGCACTCTTTATCAATTCTTCCTTCATGAAAGTTGTGCTATTTGAGCATCTGTTCTGAATCGGTAGATAAACAAACCACTGTGGACTTCTTTGTACACATACCCATTGACAGACAGTCCTGTAAAGAGACAGAAATCCATTGACCTAGAGAATTGCACTGTCAGTGTGATAGGCAGCCCTACACCTACTTTTAATCTCCACACCTGATTAAACCAATCAGTTGAAGGGCTCTCTTGAGCTCTCTTTATAAACACTTTTATTTAGCTAGTTCACCAGAAGTACAGAAGATGACATAGTGATGTTGTGCCACCTGTTGCTCTGGCAACACTCAAACTTTCCTCAGTGACAAACAGAGGGGAAGTATATTTACAGCAAAAGGCTTTCCAGATGATAGGGTCAGAGTAGTGTGGGGTCTCTGCTGCTGAAGGATCTAAGCAATCTTTTCCCAGCTCCACAAATCAGGGCTGCATAACATCAGCTCTGATTTCTCCTAGGGTGAGCTGGCTGAGGATCAAGGAGCATCAAAGAGCTTTCTTCTTTCTGCCCTCCACAGCACCTGCAATCAGATGAGGTCCTCTCTATGTCTAACTGCCCTCACATCTTCAAGAATAAAGCAAAGCAAAACCTTTCTGAAGACATTTTAAGGACAGAACCATTTTTTAAAAGCATTACCCTAAGCTAATGATGTGGCGTTTTGTTGCCCCAAGAGGATAAACTTACACTTCCCAAGAAATAGAAATAACAATGTTTTGCATGGTGGTCCTCCCTTACCTGCACTCTCTGATGCTGATCAAGAAATGAACATTTCTGGAAAAAGGAATTAGCTGCAATTTTTATTTCAGTGCATGAACAATCAAGGTCAGAACCAAAGCAAACCAGCATGAGTCTCCTAATAATTACAATGAAAATAATGACTTCTTTTCTCATCAATAATTATTGATTTCTAGAAGACCTCTGATGTCCATAGCATGGTGTTCATTATAAGCACTATACAAAGCTATCTATGTTACAAGCTTCACTGTTAAATCTGAACCTGCTCTTAAAAACAAAAAAAAGCTGAACAAATTGTCTGTTTATCATTTTAAATTGCACAATCTTAATTTTATAGAGAAAAAAGAGTACTTTGGCTATTCCACCCAGTAGAAACACTGATGGTTGGAAGCCCCTTTGCAATAAAATTTTGCCATGACAATATGCAGTATGAGATACGTTCACTTGTAGGATGGCTATGTCTTGGCCCAAGGTTAATATGTATATTGCCCTGAGAACTCCAAACATATTAAAATAATTTGGGTGTTAGTTGATCTAATTCTTTAATCAATTTTCAGCCTTATTGCTTCACTTTTACATAGCAAGTACCTAATGCCTCAGGATTAACTAACGACTAATTTAAAATCTGAGGGCGACATACTGAAACAAAGCTATAACAGCCTATGGATTCAGATATGTCAGTAGGGCAGCAATCAGAATGTCAAGGGAGTCAATGTCAACCTCCACTTTCAAAAACTAGCCCTGCCACCTAGGAGGAACTACTTCTCTGCATTCTGCCAAGACAGAGCCAAAGACACATATTTCAGTGAAACTATTTCCATCCAAAGAAGAATGGAAGCTGATTCATTACAATGCATTCAACAGAGGTAGCTCACTTTCAGTCTGTAGACTCTCTTGGTTCTTAAAAAGGCCTCTTGCACAAATGAATTCCCACTTAATTGAAGGGGAGGGGGGAAACAGAACAGAAAAAGTATTTAACTTTTTTGAATTACTGTGTAGATATGTAAAGGAGACTCAAAAGTACTGAAGACCTTAAATTAAGACTACCCATCTTTCTAAAAGACAAACTGAAGTGATTTGGTTATTTCTGATTTACTGTCTTTAAAATTAGGTCATTACTTTTAGGAATGCTTTGAAATACATGAATGATAGGACAGGATTTCAGAATGTTCTTAACAGTAATCCATACCACTCCTGGGGATAAATTATTTTGCCTTTGACCTTCTAGCTTATCCATTTGGGAATCATATTATTGTGTCATAAAAAAAGAGGCACCTGTCTTAATATTCCTGAACTAATGAGTTCTGCAAAATCCTTTCAAAGAACTAGCTAACCAGATTGATAAACTACTGCTTTATCCATCCAGATCAAGCTGGATTTATGATTAATTGCATGTTTGGAAATAATCTTTCAGACTATTTTATTCATTGTTCCCTGTACGGGGGGAAGGGGGAGCGGGAAGACATTTGATGACTACAATAGCCCTTCATGTTTGGCAGCTTGCATTCGTTTAGATTCTTTCAACTGCTTTATTGAAGGGACAACAGTGCCACTGTCAGAATATATTTAAATTTTGGCTGACACCAATGCCCACTGTTAGTTTTTAATATGTCTCCACAGTTATACAAGCTGCAGTGCCAATGTAAAAAGAGGTATTATCACAAAGTATAGTTTCAAACTGAAATTAAAAAATCCTGGGAAATTCAAAGTATTGTATCTTTTCAACTGCAACTTGTCCCTCTAGGATCCTTTAGATTTTTTATTCCTGCATATACAACTAGGTTTATGACCTCATAATAAAAATGGCACTTAGAAATCATAGTCGTTTGAGTAATATACATTTCCAGAAAGAATAATTACGCAATTTTGCTCAGTTATTTCAGTTAACATTGCTCAGTTAAGTTATAGCTTATATTTACATGCTACAGCCTTGCATTGTGAACGATGATCTGAAGAGTGTACAAACTGAAAAAAATGAAATACTTTCAGAACAGAATAGTGTATTAGAGTATGGCTTTGTAAACTAGAGAGTTGTTCTGACTGATTTCAGATGGCAGACTCAGTCCTGGTTTACGGGTATAAAAACTACTGCATACCTTACACAATACTGTTCAAACAAAAGGTAGCAGAAAAGGTGATGTTAATGGATGTGTAACTTCTCCTGAAATCTACTTATAAGATGGGTAAGGAGCACAGAGATGGGAAAAATTGGTCTTACAGAAAATACAGATGAAGACTCTCATCCCATATTATGATCCCTACTGTTTACCTGCCCAAATCACAGCACATGGTCCATGGTGAGTCAATTACCATCTGATGGTCATATGTCATGTTGCTGCTATTTCACATCAATAATTAACATTGAAATTTAGATCCCGTAAATAACCGCAGGTAAACATACTTCATTAAACTTAATAATGAATATTATTACCTTAGTAATTAAGTTTATCATGACCCTTATTAACTTAGTAATTGACAATAGTGTCTTAATGATTTTAAGGGGAATCTTCATCGGTGGCCCACAACTATTTTGTAATTATAGTCATGTTTTGGTCAGTTGAGTTAATTTTAATTAATATACTTCATTAACTTAATAGCTAAACATTAACAGCCTAAGGGAGATACTCCAAGTAAATCAGTAAGACAGCTTTGAAATAAGGTCACAGTGTTTGTCATTTTCTTATTTTAATTACATGCAATTTCAAGCCCGTGTCTAAGCAAAGTCTGGTATCTTGATGACCAATTCAGTTAGAACATACTACTGACACCTATATTCTGAATTCAGATAAAAAGCCAAACAAGAAAAGTGGTAACTGTATGATAAGGGGGTTTTGCTTTATTTTTAAAATAGCTTGTAAGCAATATGGGGCCAAGGATTACCTTCTGTTTCTATACAGTACCTAGCTCAGTGACCTTCCAATAAAAGTGTTCCTAGATGCTACAGAAATAGTGAAGACGCAGAATAAAATGATAATGCCATTGGTGCAAGTCAGAATTTCATATCAGGTGTAGAAACTGATGTTTAATGAACTGATCTGACACTGCACAGGTTCTTAGGAAACAACCAAGCCCTGTATAATTGGATTTTAAAGATATTACTGCTGCTGATTAATATATTCAGTTATTTTCCTCAGATTTTTACTTCATGCAAAGCCCATAAAAAACAGCAGCATACCTATTTTTTTTCTTTAACATTATCAGGGATGATTAAATAGATTATGCCTACACGTGGTTTGCTGTTTGAAGATCAAAATCCAAAACTCAGCTTAGGTATCTGTGTTGTGATAAGTTACATTAATTGGTACCTCAGTTACCTTTTTATTCCTCAGCTAGATGAGCATAATGTTTTTCTTCCAAACAGATTTTTAGGTCTTAGTAAGTCTCAAATCACAAAAATGCTTGTGGCAAAGCCGATAAGAAATTTGAAGACAGGAGGAAAGGAGAAAGGAATGGAAGGATTAATTTTTGTAAGATGTTTATGGGAATTTGTCCTTACCTACCTCATTTGCTTCATAATTCTTCTTGCAGGGAATTAGGAGAAAGGAGGAGTGATCACAGAATACCGACTGGAAAGAAAAGACCAACATGGAGACTTAGTCTTTCCTACAACTACAGAAGAGAGAAGGTGGTCATGGAATGCAGTGTTCCCAGTTTTAAAGGGCAGGGAGGGCAGGACACACTTCCTCTAAGAGTAGAAGTGAAGAACACTAAAACACAGTTATAAAAAATTGCTTGCTTGTAGAGAACTTGGAGTGACACAGAATTCCTGTCTTGAAAGGGAAGGGGAAAAGGAAAGAAATACTGGAAAGGACTATATTCCTTTTCAGCATCTTCGTAAGTAACAATAGATTTGGCACTATCAAATCTGGCCATTGACTGCTTTGCAGGGGTTACCTGTGTTGGCAGCTCACCCTGTGCTTTGCATGAAGAATACTGAGAATTCTCTTGAACTGTGGCCAGTTGCATACTGGCCAGACAAGACTGGTCTGGTGCAGACACTGGTGTTCCCTTTCTTATTCTCCAAGTGAGGTCAACCACAAGGTGAACAGGTTAGTTCCGTGATCAACCATGCACACTGCCTGATTTTCCTACAGGCCAAGGTAAAGGATCAGACAGTTTCACACCTCTGAGAAATATTGCTATGTGGCAGGGGGAAACCAACAATGCAGGCAATCACAGTGTCATTGATCTGTTTACCAGGGGGTAAAGGCATCTGAGAAGCTGACACACCAGCGAGCATGGGAATGCTCACACCTCAGTGCTTTCAATGAAAGTTACAAATCACTGATGCATGTAACGGCAAATGAGGTTTCAGCTCAGGGCTGCAGCACCAAGAACTGCAGGGGATTGTTTAATATTCAGTGAGCATATGCCTAAAAAGTCAGTGCACATGCTATCAGAATTTCAGCATCCTGCTGCGCATCAATGAACTTTGCTTAGGCTTCATCAGGATCCATTTACATTGTGGATAAGAGATCTGGGAGGAAAACTGGTATATGATGCAAAGTGCAAAAGAAAAGGCAAAAAAGCTGCTTTTCCAGACATCTGTCAGGAAGATGCCTGAGCAGATTTTTAAACAAAACACCTCTGAAATTTTCTATCCATATCCCAAATCTTCCCAGAAGAACTTCTGAAATTATTCAGGACACATATGAATAATTTCTTTACATTTTAGAGACTTAGGCAGGGGCTTGCAGTGTTTAATCCAGGCAAGCAGTGGATTAACTGCCTTCAGCTGAAAGCCTGCCAGCTGACAACCCTTCCCTGCGCACATGGCATTTGATGTCTGCCATTTTAATATTTTGACATTTTTGTGAGAGACATTGTCCTGAAAGGTCACCACTTGTCTCAGCAGTTGGCTGGCTGCCACTCAGGCTTGGGAAGCTTAGCTCCACAGCTGTCATCAAAAATTACCATTTTCACAGCTAAGTTTCAGGGACGCTATGAATTTCTGACTGCATATGAGGGGAAAAAGGAGATAAGAGAAAGCAAAGAGAAGCTCCAAAATCACCTTTTGCTTGCTGCAATGAAGACAGGCATTTCTACATATATATCTGTAAGATGAGGCTGAAGTATTGCAAAAGTAGCTTATAAACAACAGATTGACCAAACATACCTGTGTTATAGCAGCATTAACAAGGGGGTTATATCATGAATATGTTTAGCCCTCTACGTGCAGCAAACAACACAACATATGTACTCTCTCCTTAGTCACTTAATGGCAGTCACCTGTTAACTGTGATAATGACATTTCCACATGGCTCATAAAAAGCTTACAGTACCACAGTTGTCCCTAAGAAACAATGAAACCTGTAAATAAAGCAAGAAACGTGACATGGCAACACAAACAAACCAGCTACAGCCTGCATTTCTTGTGCAATTATCTGCATTTACACTTGGTACTGATCACAGGCTGTTTTCAATAAGCAGATTTAATTCACAGCACAGTAAGAATTCACCAGCCATAAACTCAATAGGACAATGGCACTACAGAAGCTTTGAACTAGAAAGGAGAATAAAAACCAAGATGATGTTTCTTTAGTGCTATGAGACCAAAAAACACTAACAAATACCAATTCTCTTCCTTACAGTATCACCGCAACACTGAGAAACCTTCTACCCCGCTGCTTCCCAACCACCTTACTATCCTGCCTTCATGCCACATAGCACATAAAGATTGTCTTCATGTACAGAGTGAGATTGGTGAAAAACATGCATTGCTCACCGTGCTATGTTCATTGTTCTTATCAGGTCAGATGCAGGCTTACTGGTGCCCTTTATGATGACTATTTGTTTGAGCTTCTGAAAATAAGGTACTGTCGAGTTTCTTAATGAGAAGTCCAGGTCTGCATTTATGGATTTTTAAAGAAAAGATTCCAAGTGAAAAATACCATGGCAGATTTCTCTCCTATGCGTTCACAAGCTGTCTATTACTGCTGACGTATCTTTCTCACTGTATATCTACTACAACCTAATCTAAGTCGAAAACCATCTCTGTAGAAGTACCTCCTGCCTTTGCTTGGCTTCTCTCGTCAGACAAAGTGGCAAGCAGACGTCCCAAAAATCAACAAACACAACTGCAAACTATTTGTTCCGGAAAGCTTTCATGCATCCCTTTCCCTCAGTAGCTCTTCCACTGAAAGCCAGAACAATACTGCAGAGAAGCTTTCCCTGTCAGGATGTTTTCAGCTTTCATCTCCCTGCTTTTTCAAGCAGAACACTGAGGTAGAAACCCTAATTAGCAAGCTGAATGCACCACACAGGCAAGGAATACTTACATTTGCAACTGTATTTGTGATATTTGCGCACTGATCCAGCGACTGGTGATTATAAAGAAGAGAAAGAGCTTTTTAGGCTGCCTTTCAAGCCTCGCAGCAGTGAAAAGAAGGCTGTTATCTGAAAGCTACTCATTTTCTATATGCTGTGCTCTACTTGCTTCCCATGTGCATACAACACAGCTGCCAGATTTAATAACCATGTCAGCCTGCTTTCCCCATAAAGCAGCAGACTGATGACAGGATGAAGATGAAGTAGCCAGTGCGTTAATCTGTAGTTATGGCTGCACTAAGCCTTGAATGAATGTCACGGTTTTATTGCCCTTGAAGAAAAAAATAGAACAAATCAAAACTATTTGTGAAAAAAATGTGCAAAAGGATTTCAGACATATTAATCCATACTTGCCTCAGTGACATTAAAGTACATTAAAGAAATTTCTCCTTTTTTTCTCAGTTAACAAATCCTAGGACTTGAGTTAATTCCTTTTTACTACATCGTGATCTTTCAGAATACATTTCTCCTAGCAGTGCATGCTTGTACCCCAAAAGAACAAAACCATGAACTGACAAACTAGTTGAGCTTCACTCCTCTCCAGTTCCTGTCTGGAAGGAAGGATTTCCATACCTGTCTGTCTTTGCTGACTTCTTTCAGGAAAAAAAAGTTAATAAAAAAGGGGAAAAATTCTCATTTACCATTTAAATTCTCCCACTTACAGTGGCTCCTAGAGCACTGGACTTTAGTATTTGATGTGGTCAGTTCACTGCCAAGGTGGAGCATTACCGTACCTCCAGTCGCAAAACCAGTTCCATGTGAGGGAAGGGTGGCCAGAGTTTACATGACAAGAGAAGGTGCCAGTCATGCAATCAAAAACAACAAACTGAAAATAAACCCAGAAACATTCAGTTGAATTTGCAACAGTGCAGGGATGCCACAGAGATCATATGACATCTGTGCGCGTCTTTTTCTCTCTCTCATTTATATTCCCTTCACTTCCCTTGGAGGCACCTGTCTCAGCGGGGAGTGGTTTCTGTGGAAACTACAGACGGTCGGTTTTCCCCTCAGAGAAACTGTTACTACGGCAACCTTACATAATATATATGGCCTAAATTCTCTTTTAAAATAACCTAACACTGAAATTCTCATTACAAAATTAGAGCTGATCTGTCTGGGGGGCAAGAAATACAGTTATTTAAACATTGCATTAGAAATGTAGGATAAAAAAACCCATATGGAATTACAAATTAAAGGACAGTGCAGGGGGCACTGTCATTGCATCACTCACAAAGACAAAATAATTTGTAAATTCCAGTAAACAAGGTGTATTATTTAGCATTTGTAGGAAGCAAGGGAGAAGGGAAGCATTTAGTTGACATCATGGCTCAATATAGCAATCAATACTGCATCTTAGAGAGTGGAGTTTTTTTCTGTGTGTTTATTCTTCCAGCAACGAGGACCTCACTTCATGGCGTAAGCCCAAACACTGCTTACATCTACTCCATTCAAAACTGAAATATCAGGCTCAGAGTCACTTACTCTACATTATGAAATCATGCTATGTTAAAACTCAAGGAAGTGCCTGAAAGGAGCTGTATGAGTCAGTGAGGCATAGTGTGCAGTGGACCAGAAGCAGAAAAGGCACACTGCTGTTTATATGACTTTCCTCTCAGCTCAGAGGAGACAAACCTGCCCACAGCCATGGTGGGGAGGGCAGATCTGTCAGATTGTATTGGGGAGATGAGGAGGTTAGGGCCTCGGTAATGGGGCTGGGTGAAGGGGCTTTGCCTTGTAAGTGAGCAGCTGAAGACCTGCCTGGGTTGGAAATGACATGAAGTGGTAGTCATGTCACAGATGTTTTGTGACCCCTGTGAAATGCATAGTGTCCTGGTTTCAGCTGGGATAGAGTTAACTGTCTTCCTAGTAGCTGGTACAGTGCTATGTTTTGAGTTCAGTGTGTGAAGAATGTTGATAACACTGATGTTTTCAGTTGTTGCTCAGTAGTGTTTAGACTATAGTCAAGGTTTTTTCAGCTTCTCATGCCCAGCCAGGGCACCTGACCCAAACTGGCCAACAGTGTATTCCATACCATGTGACATCCCATCTAGTTTAGGAACTGGGAAGTGGGGGGCAGGGATTCGCCGCTCAGGGACTGGCTGGGTGTCGGTCGGCAGGTGGTGAGCAATTGCCCTGCACATCATTTGTACATTTCAATCCTTTTATTACTACTGTTGTCATTTTATTAGTGTTATCATGATCATTATTAGTTTCTTCCTTTCTGTTCTATTAAACCGTTCTTATCTCAACCCAGGAGTTTTACTTCTTTTCCTGATTTTCTCCCCCATCCCACTGGATGGGGGGGAGTGAGTGAGCGGCTGCATGGTGCTTAGTTGCTGGCTGGGGTTAAACCACGACACATAGGTAAATGTCTCCCTCCCTCCCCTATCTGCAGCCACCCTTGCAGATAACCCTTTTATTGGCAATACAAATCAAAAGTCCAATGGTTAAGAAGGCAAAGATACCTGTTTAACTCTACACAAAATCGGGGATTCCAGTTTGAAAAGTATTGTTGGGGAAACTTTAGTAAAACCCTGCCTCTGAGGTATCTGTGTTGTGACTCAGTGGATCAAGATCTCTCCTCACCTGTCAATCTAGCAACTTTTATTAGCATGAACTACATTAATATACATGGGGACTGATTTTTCTTCTCTATTCCTGTTCAGAAGATGAACAAGAGAGCGTACCCTGCCTACAGAAAATTTCCCCAAACTTACACAAGGTCCTCCTACACTCCACTGTGCAAAGGGGCTCTCCAGGTGGGACAAAGCAGGGAGAAAGCATTGCTTCAAACCCCACATCGTTTATGTTCCTTTCTTGTGTAGTGGAGACACTTTTACAAAGGCGACTCATGCTGCCTGAAGGTAAGGTGTTGTTCGGGACGTTGCTTCTCCAAGCAGGTGTTCAAGAACTAAGACCAGGGTTTCACAAAGAACCTGCTGGTGCCACAAGTGATGGGACATTCTGTAATACAAAATCCCTCAAAGAGGTTTCCCTGTACTGGAAAAAGTTTTACTTTTAAATTAAAGAAGAAAACTACTCCAGAAACTGCATTGAATACCCAAACTGACCTATACAGGAGACCTACTCTGACAATCGCACAGAGCAGTATTTTGTCAGAGGCTGTGCACACACACCTTTTTGTTTGTGAAACTCAAGTGTTATATGAAGAAGTGAAAGCATTAAACATTATCTCTCTTTTACACAGAAAAACAAAAAGAGATTTGGTGCATGGTGTTAACATCAATTGGATTTGAGAAAGTTCAGCACCACCAGGACACGCTCTGCACCTTACATGACTGAAACTTTTATGATGTATCAAATATCACATTCCTTGTCAAACATTACACAGGAGTCAGGCCTCCTGACATTTGACTTTTGAATCCCAGCGCTCTCATGTTCTATCCACAGAACATACCAACTACAATGTGTTACAAACAATCTTTTGCCTTCTAAAACTAAAAAAATGGAAATTAGAAAATATTTTCAACAAAACATCTACATTCACTTCTGAATTAATCTTATATACAAAATTACACAATAATTAGACAATGTCTAGTGAAACACATGTTTAGTGGCCCTAGGAAAGACAACATATTCAAAAGAAAAGCACTAAATTGAAAAGATACCTTAAGCAGATAAGAACGAGCTAAACTGTCACTTAAACTCATGTAGTTCTGACATTTTTGCTATGTAAAACCTTGAACTTCAAAGAGTACGTTGCAAAAAGGCAGCAACAGGAATAAATTGAAAAATTAATATTATAACAAGGTAAAGCAATGAAGTTAATAGCTTATTTTAAAAGAAGCAGCAAACATCTGACATAGAATGAGGAGGCTCAACTACTTTTCATAGCTGTGCCAACTCTCCCAACACAGAAAAGCATAACACAGTGAAAGCAGACATGGTTACTTGGCTTCTGGCCTGAGCTAAGTAACATCTAGCCAGCACAGCATGGAAGCAGCATGAACTTGGATCCCTCTCCCTTTATCTACATAAATATTCTGTGTGTATCTAATTCCTGGACACTTGTGGCTTCTTCAAGCATAGGATAGGGTGTTTGGGCACCAGTCTCAGGAGTCAGCATCTCACTAGTACCAGTGTACTTCCAAGTTAACCTACAGTGCTCACATTTCTTACCTTAAACTCTGCCTTTAGCTACCTGGGGATCCCAAGTTACCCAGATTTCTGATCTGTAAGGGACCTGGCTGAGATACTGCTGAGAAGGCAGTTAGACTAACAAAAGAAAGATTTGCATTCACAGCAGGACTCAGGCATACAGAGATGCAGCTGTAACCTGTGAACTTGCTGTTAGTTTCCTTCCAGCAGGGAGTTAGCTCACTCCAGGAGTCCAAGCTTCTCTTGACAGCCCAGGATCTGCCATAATGGTCTCTCCGTGAATGGACTCAGAAAAAAATGCAATTGAGCTGTTATGACCTGGACATTGTTTGGTGCACGTCACTGAACATGATAGCAACCCTACAGCCTACCCATACAGCTGAGAAAGGCAGACTGCCAGTGGTTATTTAAAATGGCATCCACCCATTCCAGCAGTATTTATTATACGTTTCCCACATCTTTTCCCATGTCATTACATCAAGCCTATGAAAAAATATATTAGCAACACAGTACTACATATGGCTTTGCTCAGAGGTAGAGAGAAGTGTCAATAGAAATGCTTTGTACAATATTACATTACTTATTCCAAAAGAAATCTCTAGTCAACACACCACCTCTCTTAACTCCATGCTAGGCTTTTATATAGACAAGCTACTTATATTTCCAGGGTATTGACCGCTCATCAGATTTATACTGCTTTTGATACTGCAATCTCTTTCCTTCCATGGCCCTATTTTAAAGAAAAGGTTCTCCTTTCTATCTACTTGGATTGACATGCTTTGGATAAGGAAAAAAATCTTAGCAGTAAATAAAGGGAGAGACAGATTAACAAAGAGGCACAGGCAGGGGTGTCAGTTCCTAACCACAAGGTGCCTTGCAGTCTGCAGATCCCCCTGCCAAGAGTTCTGTGCTTAAGCAATCCACAGGAATGACACCCACAAAAGCCAGCACATTACCACAGAGCTGCCTAACTTAGCTACTGCGAAATGCTAAGATCTTAAACTCTCTCCATGAACTTGGTATCCTCATCTGGGCTGCAGGAAAATGCCCATCTCCAGCTGTGATTCAAACATACCCATTCTCTTGAGTTAACTTCCCTTTCTCACAGAAGCTGACTGGGGAAGAGAGGCAAGTACAGTACTAAAGAGATGACAGATCGGGGCTCAAATCTACTAGCAGCCAGATGAAAGTTTAACCACCATTCCCTTATTTAATCATATCTTTTTAGGTTATTCTAAGGTAGGAATCCTCCTGAAGCTGCAATCCTGATATTACTAAATAATGAAGGGAGTAAGGGAGAGAACAAAGACCACTGTGTAGCCTAGCAGTCAGGCTGTTGTTTAAGGCACTAACCTTGAAAGTCCAATTGCTGCTTCAGTAATTGGCTGTTCATTAGGAGTAGAATCAGGTTTCTGCCCCCCTGATGGCAGCAGCTGGGGTTCAACAGGTGTTTTCTGAGCTCTGTGCCAGATTAACCGCTTCAGAAAGGACAGGCACAAACTATCTTCCTTGATGGTCCTGATGTGTCTTGGTATGAGAGAGAGTATGAGTATGAGCCCAGTTACTCAGCCCTTGCTGCTGTTTAGCATCTCCAGACACCTGGGTTACGTGGCAGGTTTTGAAGACCTACACTTCTGCCTGAAGTGTTTAAGGTGGCCATTAGGTACTTAAGACCATGTCTGCAATGTGGGAGCAGGGCCACCTGAGCTGGCAGGGATCTGCATACTGACTCACAAACCAGAAATGCTGGAGAGTTCAGCGCAGAAACACACAATCTGGCTCTGTGCATTGTCACTAATAAGCCATAGTGCTGTGCACAAGGCTGAACTCCACTGTGACTTTTCCAGATTGAGGGTTCCTGAACTCCAGTCTACCCCAGAGAGTAGGCAGGCCCTACATCTGGCCCCAGTCCCTGCACGGATCTTGCCTGAGTTCAGCCAAGGAAATAGTCATTATGGGGATTAAAACTAATCTGATTTCATCTAGCCTAGAACACACAGGAAACAGATCAAAGGTGGATTTCTGCCTGGGTTTCTCATGGATTTCTATTTCAGTCAATGCTTCCAGCTGCAGGCCTGCCTATTTCTTTCCTTGTTTTAGAAGCAGAAACCATTGCCAAGGCTCTGGCAGCCAGGCCAGAAAACAGTGACAAATAGTGTAAGCTGATCTGGCAGGCTTCATTAAGGGCAGATTAAACAGTGACAGTCCCAAAGGTTTTTGTGATATGATTGCATGACATGGCCAATGAACTAGTTACTCCCTAGGGTGAGAAGCACAGATGATGTTCAACTGCCTGGAGAGTGGAACATAGACTGCTCTGTGAAATTACATGTTATAACAATGTAAGATGCAAAGCACCATCTCTAAACAAGGTGTTTCACCTCAAATAAACCCTGTGAATAGCTAAATACAAGTCTGTCTATTCCTAATAGGCTGAGTGATGTAGAAAAAGAATCAAGATACCTGCAAAAGGCCAAAGTAGGAACTCAGCAGTCCATCCCAGTCAGGATATCTTGCCTTTTTTCCTATGCAAAGTCCATAGTTCTCATTATTTAAGATTGTTTTTTCAATAAATATTTGAGAATGGTCCCCTGTTTACTCAGTCAAGTAGTGTTATATCAGAATGTCAAGAACTCTCCAAGTTGTCTGTGGTTGTGGCAAGATTGTCTTGGACCTAAAACAGCCTCCTAGTTCTACTACCTACTTGTAACCTGATGATTCTCCTTGCTCTACAGGGTGGTGGATCTGTAAGTTTCAAATCACAAAGACTGCATGATAACATTTCCCTTTTCAAAGCAAAATACTCCAAATGCTTCCAGATTTTCTTTTGCATCACCAGACCAAATAAATTGATCTTACCTGAAATGTTGCCACTTAATATTGTGTTACTTGACTCTTTCTGTACCCATTCTATCCAAATAAAATACATAACAAATCAAATGCTTTTAAACTTAAATAAATTTTAAAAAGCCCCATAACATCAAAGGAAGAATGTTAGCTAGCAATTTTGATGTCATTTGTAGATGCAGAATGGACAGAGTAGAAAGAAGCTGTACTGGGTCTATACAGCTACAGCACAGGAGGCTGCATTAAGACAATGACAAATAGAAGATTAAAATTTGTCATTGACCATCCAAAATTATAGAGTTCTAGCAGCATAGAAGTGAAAGGTGAAAGCCTCATCTGTGCCTCACTACTTTATCCAGAAAGGCAGGAAATTCAGATACATAACCATTAACATTATAATTGAAAAGTGGGAAACAATTCTGCAAGCTTCCATAGAACACAAGGTTTCTAATTCAGGCAGAAAATTATCCGAGTTTCCATATTTCTCTAAGGTCTAGATTGTATCTATTGACATCAGTTTGGAAGAGAAAAAAAGTGCTGTTGAATTTGTCTCATGCCCAGAGAGCACTGCATCCAAGAGGCATAGCACAGCTTCTTAGCTCTCTCGTGGATTTAGAGTCACATGGAAGACCTTTCTTCAATGCTGCAGGTTCTGCCTTTAACAGCCATTAGTGATTTCAACCACATCTGAACATGTTTTAATGAGGTTACATCTAGCAAAAGCCTCTTGAACACAGTACATGCAATGTCCTGTTTGCAGGGGTCTACCCTGCCTTTATTATTAAAGAAAACTGTTTGGTTTGCTTACAGTTACTACAGGACAGCAGGTAAGATATGGCAGGTGTAACTGAGGTGTTGGTATACACATGGGAAGATATATTTGTAAGGGAAGTCAAACCTAGTTTTATTTGGAAAACAAATGAGCAGCTGGTGGCACAATTTGGTCCTTGCCTTGTCCGCTTTCCCTATTCTTCCTGCATTTTAGTACCTCGACACCATCACCATAACCAGCATTCATGACTTCTCCATTTAGCCCGTTTAGGCCAGGGAGCTCAAAAAAGAATAAGAAATAATTACCTTTAGCTCTCCTGCTTCATCAAGTCAGTGTGGAGACACCTTGTCGCCTGCTGTGACACCATTTGTGCCCTAGAAGTTCTGAACTGAAATGAACATCTCCAGACTCCACGGATATCCAGAGGGAACTTTCCGCAAACAGCACTACTTACTTGGAATGTCTTTATGTTTGTTAAATACAAGGAAACAAGTTAAAACACACAAACCAAAATTATCCACCAGGAGAATTATATTCCAATGTGACTAACACATTCAGCTAGTTAGACCTCTTTGTGGCTTCACCTCCAATTTAGAATGAATTGAGTAACTTTCTGGGCATGTGGGGGTTCCAAGTGGAATGGAAATGATGAAAGCACTTATTCAAAACACTCATTAGCAATCTTTTCCAGCACTCCAGTCCAAATCAGCTATTTGAGTGCATTACTTATAATTTAGGAACCACACACTATGCCATACATGAAAAAATGAATTCCCAGAGACAACCAGAATGCTGCAGAAATCACTGTGAATTAAGATGAAGATTGTTGGAAGAGGATGGAAAGAACTGCAATGATATATGTTAGCAGTATCTTTTCTCTCCTTCAGAATTTGCAGAAGTCCTTTTCCAGGCACAGAGAGTTCCTTGATTTTTAGAAGTTAGAGGGCTCTGGCTTGGTGGGAAGGAATCAAAGGTGTGAGTTTGCTCCTACCATCATTTTCCCTAGATAATACAGAGATTTATTTAGACATATCTCAGATAATCCCAGTGCCTGGAACTAATCTTTTGACTCTAGGAGCTGCAAACTGCCTCCTGCTCCCAGGCTGAGCCTGAAATCAGGGAATAGAAAGTAAACCCTTGGTTTTGCAGCATAATGCTCTCATACCCACTCCAGAAACAGGCTTCTGCATTGACCTGCACAGCTTTTTTGTCAATATATCTCATTGTGCCCATCAATCTGAAGCCAGAGAACTGAAAAATACCACTACTTGTTTTGCCTTCTCCAAATACAGTCCTGCTGCAGTAGAGAAAGTCCATAAGGGAAACCTTGGCAGAAAAATGTGATAAATGTGTGGCTTTCAACTGCACCTTGGTTCCTGAAAGGAATAAAATTTGCATAAAGTCCTGTGCCCTGTGTTTTCTTTTGCCTACTTCTATGCTGAGCCTGAAGGCTCTTCACTGACTCCATAGGGTGGCTAATTCTGGTGCCTAGGCTTAACCTGTTAGGACTAAGCACAATTTTTACACTCACTGCAGTGCAGAACTGGAATTCTTGAAGTAGATATTGGAAATCTAAAAGCAGAGCACTTGTATTACAGGATCTCAAGTTATTAGTCTTATTTCTAAGCACATTCACAGTAGTATCTCAGTGTGTACAGACGTACTTGCTATATTATTCAAGGATACAAATGTTCCATCACAATCTTTGCCCACACTGCATGCAGCCATGTTCCTGCTTTCTCAGCTCAGACACAGTATCATATGCATCTAAATATTTCTGTGCTAGTAGTATTAGATACTACATGATTCTACTTCGCTGAAGAACATCACGTATCCCTTGAGTAAAATATGTTTTCCAGGTTCTGCTACGATCAGCAGTATGCCCAAGCATACTAACAACCACTCTAACAGGATTCATTACAGACAAAATGGGATTGAAATATCATTGTTGACTAGTGAAAAAAGCAGATAAATAGTTCCTTTTCTTTAGCATCTTATTTGCTTTGTATTCCTAGAAAATAAAATGTGGTGTGGAGAGTCCACATTTCTCATGGAACAGTCTGTATTAAATCTCTGGGCAGCTAGTGCATGCTGACTTCTCCCCTTTTTAAATTAAGGAAACTCTAGTACTCTTTTCCACAGAATAACCATTTTCTAGCTATGAACTATTTGCACCTCCCTATAAAATAATTTGAGATTAACATTAGACTAGTCAATAGTTAGACCTAATTAAACTTGCTGCTTTAATTACATCAATTGTTGCTTTTAGAGACTTTATTGAAGACATCAGAGATGGCGAGAAGAACATTTTCATTTCATGCTCTCCCAACGCCCCAAGCTTCATTAAGCCCTTCACTGCAGATGTCCATCCAGGCACCAGCTCACTCGATAGCTGCGCTAGAGCCAATTAAACCTGGGCATCATGGCCACATTCAGAATTACTGACTACCAGAGAAGATCACAGTCCTAACCACTGCCTGACAAACAACGATCTCATCTTGTTGTTGCGATCTCATCTACAGATTCTCACCCTTCTTTTGTTGCCGTATCCCTTCCTATAAATGCAAACAATGGATGTGCAGCTATTGCTCTGTGTTGCTGGGCTGCCTAGAATAGAAATTGTACTACCATCTTTTGACTGTAAGGAGAACTACACCTTTACAGAATCTCCCTTCTGTATTAAGTCACTGAAGGAAGTAATCTTCAATTCAGTGAATGAAACATAAAAATCCATTTAAGTATGGAGACACAAGATGAACAGTGTAGTCTATGAGCCAAGGCCTTTACAAAAAGCAATTTGATTTGAACATATCCATAAGAAGGCCCATAATTTTGGACAATCACAGTATATCCAGGAAAAAGACATCAACAGTCTTAAATGTGTCAGCCACAGTGCATCTACAGCTATTTCACATGTCATAGTAAACTGTTCAGAAGCAGCTCCACCATTACATTTCCATGTTTCCTCTGGCACTTGCAGTCTGCATGACTACAGTTGTGCTTAGTTCCTGGGCAGATCAGTACAGATCAGAGTTTGTATTAATTACAGACTCTTTCATTTTCAATAAGTAGTTTATATCTAGATCAATGCAGAAGTAATGGACAGTACCACTTTCTGAAATGTACAGTGATCTATACAAAATTATTTCAGTTCCTAGGGAGAAGGTGTCATACAGAATTACAGTTAACTGTCCTTATTGGAAGTCTTAGCACCAAGGATTCCTCCACTTCTATGCCCAAAGTTCTTCTGAAACAAGTCAGAAACACATTGGAGAAGCTCATAACAGAGATCTTCAGAGGTTGGTTATCCTACACTGTGCTCATACACAAAATTGTGATATTTTAAAACCATGCTAAAATACAATACTGACATTTTTAGGCAATTGTAGATGAATCTCATGTATTCTTAAAAGGCAAATTCTAAAGCACTGTAATAGGCAAATATATTTAAAAACCAAAGTGACATGTAAAAATGTACACTGTCCATTTGACATGAAGAAAGTTTTGGGAGTAGAGTGTTTAATAACATTCCTCTGTATACCAACAAAGGTTCTGCTGGATATCTGACAACAGAAACACTTGTTTAATGCCCTGTGATCTTGCAACAGCATTTTTGCCAATCCCTGAAAAGAAACCACTGGCATTTTGGGTGTGCATTATGGCATGTGTGGTTTAGTAGTACTTTACCACTTTATAAATTCAGGGCAAAATCTTGGTTTCAGTGAAGTCAATGGGATATTTGCTACAGGCCTCACTGGAGTTGGGCTTTCATCCACAATATTTAAGAAGTGGGTCTACAGTCTGAAGAGGCACAAAGGAGAAAGTAAAAAAGTTTTTTTTCCATTGCAAACAAAGAAAGTTACAATAAGCACTACTGGGTAAAATCTGAGCTTTTCATAAGACTCTTTTCCCTATCAGTTATGCTGTGCTGTACACAGTTTTTAAGCAGCTCTCAATTAATTTATCTATGTATATATGCAAAGAAATTGGAAAATAGTACACTTATATACACAGGCTAAAGTTAAGACAGGTGTTATTTTTCATCATCTTCTCTCATTAGCATAGTTCCACTAATGTTTCATCCCTCTGGTGTAGCTGAAATTACATATAGTAATGTAATACAGAGTAGAGCTACTAATTCAAAGAAATCTTTTTGTTCTCACATGTAACGTTATTAAGTGGAGCTATTACAAAGTAGTGGTCAAGGGTCTTCACAGTCACATTTCATTTTGACCTCTGATCTACATCCTCTCTGTAATAGACCATCACATACCACAGTACTACAGCAGCTAACTCCTTCACAATGGAAAATCAGTGCACAGACTTAACTTTTATACCTGCTGAATAGACAGAACACTTTGCTGCTGAATAGTTCAATAAAATCACATTTTATCCAAAAAAAATTGAACTTGTATATTCCCTACTCCTCAGCAGCAATGAAAGCAATCCTCTCCTGCCTCCCAACTCCCTTAAATTATGTAGAATCTACTTTTATCCTGGGTATGTTTAAATAGAGCAAGAAAAACAATTTTTCTGTCACTGGTAACAATATTTCTATAGTTGTACACAGCACCTAAAAAGTTGATTGCAACAGTAAATCCCTTCCATTCCTTTTTGTCTGCTAGTTCCGAAAATAACTTGTCATTGTATCTCTCAAGGCCTGGGAACCCTTGATCTCAAATCCACTGTCTCACCAAAGACACTGGTTATTGGCATGATGAACCTCAAGAATTGGTAATGTACCTAACTTCTGATCTCTTTTACATGCCTGTACCCTGTATTAGTGTTGGTTTATAAGGATATGGCTTTGTCAAGAGCTATGTACTGAGGTTTGAGCATCATCAATCAGCTGAAAGAATGTTTATCTCGCAACGAGCTAATGATTTTTTTTGTAGTACGGTGAAGCAACAAGCCTGTATGCCATCTGGAAAGGAGATTACTCTGTCTAGCTAACACCTGAAATACATGAGCATTTCCACAGCATGGTGAACCATCACTTGTCCTGTATGAGAATATTCAAACTGACCTCTAAGAAAGTGACGAATTACAGGAAAAGATGAAGAGAAAGAGAGGGAATGCTTGAATCTGAACAGAATTCCAAGAAAAGTTTGCCAGTTATCATGTACAAGTAACCCCTAAAAAGAGGGTTTTTTCAGTGACGTTTAAATTCAAAGCAGTGGGTTTTGTCCAAGAACTGGATCCCAGCCATAAAGCACCAAAGTATTCTGACTGCTTGTTAGCTGAAGATGAGCTAAAATACAGGTAGATATAAAGATTTGCTTCTATTTTTTTTTTTTTGGCCTGCCTCTGCACCTTCTAATTTTGCTGTCTATATTTGGCTTATGCAAATAAATTATCTTCCCACTTTTAACTTACAGGGGATTTTAGGTTAGCTGGCAATAAATAAGACATTCTGCTATGCTGGGTGTGGATGATCATTAAGACATGGGTATTGGACCCATTTTCAAGGTGCCAGTACCCCACCACAAGTGGGGGTACAAAATTATACAAAATAAAAAAAAAGTGAGGAGAACCTCCTTTTTTTAAGCTGTTCTGCCTAGCTGGGAAGCTGGCAGTGCAGAGTGTAACTGTCAAGGAAATGTCATCCCCACTGATTAACATCGTTTGGAGATAACCCAGCATTCAAGAGACCTATGGGGAGAATGCCAGGACCTTGGTTACCACCCAAACCTCTTCAATGATTCATGTCATAGTACCCCATTCGGGCCAGACAGCACTGGACAAGAACCTGATATGTACATATATATTCCCAAACTGCATCAGAAATGTTTTGAACATCCCCTGGTATTGAATGTTCCTGTTCCTTACCCAGCAATGACAAGAGATACTTCTCCCTCTGAAAAAGTAGTCATCAACCACAAGTCCAATGTATGACAAGACTGCAATGTAGGCAACAATTTCCCATGCTTCCCCTCTTTAGGGGGCATTATTAGCTTGCTTATCACCACTGTTCTTTCCCAAGATTATCAATACAACATGAACATCCAGACAAATGAGAAAAAAAAGGTTTGAAAGGTTATGTATTATGGGGTTCATGGGCTACAGTTATGTATGTACTCTGTATCATGTTTGATTAGAGAAGTCTTTTCTAACAATTTTGGACTTTCCACTTACAGTACTCAACAGAAATAATTGTGGTGACATTCCAAATGTTCAGAATATGGATTCCTTCCTATTTCACTAGGAACTCTGAATTAGACCCCTACTGAAAAGACCAATCCAAACAAAATAAAAACCATTTGCATAGAAAACTAATCCACAAAATGGCAGCATTAACTGCATGGGCAATGCAATATTTCATGATTTTTCACTTTCACAGGAACAATTTCCATGTGCTCAATTACCAGCTACAAGTGAATTCTCAGATTTCTCTGCATGCCACAGCATGAAACTGATGATCTACATGTGATCCTAAATGTCTGGCAGGTCTATGTTCTGATATGCCTTTGTCTCTCACCCCATTTTTCTTCAAAAACTCAGGCTTCTTTTTGAAATGTGCCCACTTTATGCATATGTTTTCAAGCTTTTATTCTATACCAAGAATACCTGGAAAACAAGAGGACAGACAGCACAGGAAAAAAAAGGTACGGAGTTATTTAAAAAAGTGGGGGTTGGCAGAATATTCTGGAAAATGCCAAGGGTTTGTGGAATAAATTCCATTTCGCAAGTTTAGAGATAAAAGAATCCAGCTGCTTTCAAACACCAAATGCACCACTAAAAAGTCTCTAAAATTGCAGAAACATCTTAAATCAACAAAACATATCATCCTCCCACACAAAAAAACAGCAACAAAAGAACCACAAAACATTCCTATTTAGATAGACTTCAATGCTAGCTGAAGTATGTCTGTTCCAGGCAGTTTGTCAAAGAGTACGCTTATGTACCACAAAGGGCATAGGGTTGAGGGATTTTATGCTTCAGGCTATTGCAAAGCTAGCCAAAGAGATGAAAGCAGTCATGCTGCTGAGGGACCTAGGAAAAGGAACCAGGCTGAGCTATATGATGATTGGAATCTTTTGCAAAAGCGTTTCTATCCACTTGATTAGAGTCTTTCAATGGCTGTATTGCTGAACAGGAGCTATTGGTTTAGGGCTTGATTCAATGTTCACTGAAGTCAGTCGTGACTTTCTACTACATTTAAAAGGTCTTTGGATCAGATGTTAAAACACTAAACCCCATCTATTTATGTATCCTTTCCTCCAAGTTTAGGTACAACCTGTTCAACTCCTTCATGACACGTAGAGCATGTAAAACACACTTCTAGCAAAACTGGAACTTGGAAGTACCTTCACTGTACCAGCAGAAAATACTCATAGAGGAGTCTGCAGAAATCGCAAGTATACTGGCCTTTTAGTTCTAAAGAGAATCTGTATTTTCAGGCTGTTGTTCCTTGTCATTGTTCCTTTAACAGAACAAATTGCAAACCTTGCAAAATAGGTTGGCCCTACTGAAGTGTGAACAGATTTTATTTCATTTTTAAATGAACCATTTCACAGATCTAGGTTTGAAGTCAGTCACACTAGCACAAGTGAGGGTAAGGTAGCTCCCAGTAAATGAAGGCAAATGAGCCACTGGAAGCTACTGACAGAATACTATCCTGGGACAACAGCCTGGGTGTCCAAAAGCCAGCAAAGGGTCCTTATGGAAAGAGTCCTCTTTGCAGGTAACTAACACTCAAAGGTAACAATTTCATTAACTAAGAAGCAAAACGAATAAACATTCTATTGAAAGTTCCTTTCATCTCTCCTTATCTCCTGATAATACTACAGTATCAGTTATGGAGAGCTTTGAAACTCACATTTCAAGCTAGTAATTTCCAAATAGTCTTTAAAAAGACAAACAAAATCTAAGCAAAAGCAGTTCAGTAACTTTGCAGTATGAAAAATAAACTTTTCCATTTCTAAACACACACACACAAAGAATGTAAAAAAACCTTGTGCTGAAATTGCTGGAGATAGAAGGCACAAATTTGGCAGGCAAGATGACTAAGTAAGAAGAAATGCCTTCACATTTTCCAATTAAAATGGGATTTGCTTTGACTGATCTGCTGCAAATCAGTCTTTTTGTCCTTTATCAAGTGTTTTCCCTCAGCTTGAAAGGAAGCAGCTAAGGAACATCATGCTGTGCTTGTGTACAATTAACTTAGCCGAGCAATGAAACATTCAGAGAAGAAACAGAACAGCCCTGTCTGTGATATGTAGATTTTTTCTATTGTGCTTACATAGTGCTGAACATCCAGTATGGTAAAAGCACCATAGCTCCCAAGATCTGTGTATTTATTATATCCTATTTATGTATCACCTCCATAGTCTCTGTAAAATACCTGAATGACTTACAAAAGCCATAACATCACAGAAAGTTGTTTTCTATTCAGGAATCAATATAGGCACTAGGGCTTCAATCCACAGAGGGATGCCTACATGTCCCTATGGATCAAGCTGTTTATAATTATGATAAGAATCACCTCATTACAGATGGTCTGTGTAATTTCTTACATATCACCCTAGCCCTATGATTTCAGATGTCTGAAGAGCTCCAAAGTAGTCTATTACAGATTTCATCTTATACCTCCTGCACATGACATGTCTTTTTCCAATGCCTCCTGCACATGACATGTCTTTTTCCAATACTATACTTGGCCTTTAATTTGCCAGCAACTGCTTTGTTAGAAAAAAAAGTCTTGCTTTTATCACTTTGTCATATCCCATTGCTGAAACAACATTACACTGATTCAACATCAAACTGACATGAAGCACCTGGTTTTAACCATATTGAAGTAGCTTTCATGTTTTTACCCGCAGATTTCTTTAGGTAATAATGAGCTTTACTTTTAATGCTTCAGTCTTTATAGTGCTGGACATCTGTATGCAAATGGACAAGTTGCACAGCAGCAGAAAATGAGACTTCGTATTTTTTTGATGTTGGTTGGACTGAATCTTCTCAGCCTGTCTATATAAGGTTGAGAAAAACAGGCATTATCATTATATCAGATACGTCCCCTACAGGCGGACTATTTTCTACAGTTCCAGGAATTTATCTTCTTTGAGATTTTAAATGCCAGTGTTGGAGCTGGCTGAACAGTATTTGCCAGCTGACACCGATTTTGATCTTCTCTAATTCACAATCATTCACAAATATTTCTCACTGTTGAGGAACACATTTTGTCCCTGTATGCTTTTGCCAAATGGTTTGATGGCCCATTTTGCAGATGCTGGTTGCTCATGAACATACCAGCTATTGGCTATTTGAGTTATGTGTATGCTTTTCATCCATTGCCCTTTTTGCTGAGCATGTGGCTGAAACTTTCATAGAAAACAACTGATAGCAAACAACAGAGAATGGATTTCCATGACTAATCTTTTGGGATTTGCAAACATCTCCATGACCGTTCCACCATTGTATAAAGACTGGCAAATAGCAGAGTCACCACAGTCTTCAAGAATGTTGAATTAAAATTATTTAATTCTTGTTATATTTACAAGAGTTCCCTTTTCCTCTATCTTGCCAACTTTAACCACTATTTTCCACAGCAACAGTGGCTAAAAAGACAGAAGCAGATCCATGCTAATGGCCTGCAGGAAAATTACTGATAAACAGGCTTTTCTTCCACCTTCAGCTAATATGCAATCTGGAGGCTGCACCCATACTCCCTTCAGATGGGGGGATCATAATCCACGTCTTTAGGAATCTCCAGTTTGGCCTACTGCAAATGTCCAGATTCCTGTTGCTTGCCTTCCGAGAAAGCTATGAGAGCACATTAACTTCAGTACTGTGGAGCTCCTGCTGGCTTCCCACCTAGTGAAACTACACACATTTTAAGCTCTTGTTCCTAATCTAAAAGGAACCTTTATTAGGACCTGGCTATATGGAAACCATTTAAATTTTTTTGCAGCATTCCACTGCCATAACAATAGGCCTTGCAGATACTGAAACTATCCAAAGCTTCTCGGAAAAACTGTCAGGAGCTCAGGGCAGAGCATTTTTAGCTGACATACTTGAGCTATGAAACATAATATCAGGAAGGACTGGAATGCATTTAAATATACAAAGGAAGATGTTTATGACACACCTCTCCTCATATTGGAAGCTCTTCTGTAGCGCTGAGTGCAGAATACACAATCTCACAGAAGGACAATGGAAACTCTAAAAACACACCAGAATAAATAGCAGAGGATGGTCTCAAAAAGGAGGGCACAGACAGGACTTGAATGCAAAGTGCATCAGGTATCTGGCACAGCTGATCTAGCTCAATCTGTCAAGGGTCTCTAGACCTCCAAAGCATTGAGGGTGAACCTGATTTATCAGAACTAGAAAGAAATGACAGCACAGGATGGTCAGGGGTACAAATTCTCATTTATGTCAACATAGAATGGAGCTTGCTACTGTTACTCCAGCTCAAGAGCTACAGCTGCATGCTCCCAGTCCAGTCAGATATGTATAAAAATAAAAAGGCATGTGAGTAGTCCCTTTGCAATGTCTTGGTCTATGCCGTTCACAGCAGGATGAGTGCCTGGCTACAGCAAAGCTTTGAGTAAGGTTACTGATCATGGGCCTCCATGAGTGTGCGTCAAAGCTGCTTTTAGTAGTAGGAGTCTGACAGCATGAACATTTGCTACTATCAGGCTCAAGACAAAGCACCTATTCAGAGACTTTAATTCATCCATTTTAAAAGGGTTTACAAGGATATCTGATAAGAATTGACTGTGCTTCACTACTGAGGGCAACTGAGGCATTACAGAAATAGATCCCCCCCCCCCCCCCCCAAAAAATGGCTTCTTCTTTGAGTGTCCTAATGTTTTTGTTCCAGGGTTAACCTATTGAAAAGACTGAGTATTAGAGTTAGTGGTATTCCCCTGAACAATCCTGCCATCACAGCAGGCATTTAGCATTTCTGAAAAAGTTACCAAAGCCTGAAGATTAACACTTCAAGCTAAATACCCAGATCTGAAGAACACTTTTGAATACCTAGTCCTATGTCTCTAAGACCAAAGTCACACAGAACATCAGTGGTAGAGTCAAACTCTGTAACTCTCAAAGATGTTTCTCCTCCAAAGCAAGTGTAAATATGAGTAAATGAAACAAGCTATACCACATGGCTTGTTTGTTCAACAAAAGTAGCAATAATAATTTGTATGTGGAAAAGTTCTCAATAGAAAGGCATATGTTGGCATGACAATACATTAAAGAGCTATTGTGTAGAAATACAACAAGAAAAATACACAAGGGGATTATTATGAGGACAGTACTCCAGAGTCTCATCAAATGTGGTTTGTTAGAAATAGGAACAAATAACACTTTCTCTAACTTGGTTGAACTTGCAGCAATGACCCTTAAAGCTAGTAATAAAATTTTCCAAAGGCCTGAAACAAATAAAAGTTGCTTTTGTTGTACTCCTCTCTTTTTAAATTTTCAGGAATATTTTAGGCCTAGAAAATTTACCAATTTCAACTGATGGGTTTTATTTTGCCTGCATTCTTTGTCACCCTGAATATATATTCTTTCAATCATCTAATAACTTCTGTTTTGCTCTCTGATACTTTTTTTTTCTTTTCTTCATCTAGGTTTCAAAACCAAAAATTTATAAACAAGGTAAGAGGGCACAGGGTGATGGTTTTCTACTTTCAAGAACAGGGATAAATGTTTTGACTTGGGATACAAGAATTAACACATACTGAGAAGATAAAGAACTCTCTCCACTGGCACATATGTAAGCTGCTTTGCATAAATCAGATGCATTACAGAGTTTGGGATGAGATACTCTAAGAAAAGTTACTTTAAAAAGGTAAAACACATACACACCACTTACTGTATTCATGAAGAACTAGACTGGAGCTTTACCCCTTTTACTTGAAACAATATTAAGTTATATTCCAAGTCTTGTTCTGAACAGATATTTTTAGAAGCAATTATGCTAAGAGGTTTGAGCTACCTGAAGATTAATCTTTTCGTCTCAAAGAAAACTTAGCTGAATAAAGCAACTCCTCTTCTACAAGAAATGTCATTCTTCAGCTAGAGACAGAGGAAACCATTTCCAAAAACGTCCTTTCTATGACCTTCACTGTGCTGGAGGATAAGATGATCATCTGACTGTATTCTTGCTCCTGCCAGCAAAAATTAGACTGCCCAGATTATGTCTTCCATTTAAAGTGAAAGAAGGCTTTCAGGAGCTCAGGTTTCCCTCCGTAGTCAGCCCTGCTAAAATGGGTTGTTCTCTTTTGGCACATACATTTCCTAGCAGTAGCCAGGACTAGTGAGACACAAAGCTGTGTCAGCGGGTGGAAAAGCAGAAGCAAGTACATAGAACATTAAATGTGTTGATTAGTGCATTTTTATAAATGTTGACACCGTTCTCACATCTATGAAGTTCAATCCTGACACATCTGCACTACAGTCCTGCATCTGACTGCCATTGATGTACACAGGAGAGAAAAGTAATGGCAGCAGCATAGGTTTCAGCTTTCAAACATTACTCAGACACATGCAGGCCACACTGAGGCTTGTGCTTCTTCAACCACAGTGTGACAATAACTACATTCAGCCTGCCTTAAGCCATCTGGGACATCTCACCTCTGTGTCACGCTGCAGGCATACCCATACTGAGGAAGCTAGACCTGCTAAAAATTTAAGTCCTTAGGTGGCAGGCTTTCTGGGTCATTCACCGTATCATCCAGTGGTGGTAATGAAAATGTGAGACCTTCTGCAGAAAAGGCTATTAAAAAATTACAGTACTTTAAACTTCTCAGTGATTTTTCTACCCAGGAAAAGAAAATGTAAGTATTTTAGCATAATACCTGATCAATCAACTTTCAGTAGAATAAGACTTAAAATTAACTCTAAATGTGTGTAGTTTGTATTCTATTTGAAAACCTTTTTCCTTCTTCCAAAAAGCTTCATTTCCCTTGTTGCCAGGGCTTGTGTTTCGCCTTAAGCTTGGCATAATACTCAATGCTTTACAGTTTTGCATTTTTTCTCCTCCAGGGGCATTCTTCTGTCAGCTCAGCAAGACCTTTTTCTTTATATATTCTCTTTTTTCCTCTCTCTTTTTCCTCTCAGGCCCTCGCTTTTCTATGCTCATATTTACTACATATGACCACATTTTACATTTCCTCACTATTATTTTCCTAGGGTTTCTTTAATCCCATCTACCCCATTTTGTAAGGAATATGTCCATATTGCTTACTTCTCTCCCTCAGCAGCCTTCCTCACCTCCATACAGTTGTCAAGTTGTTCCCTCTCTTTTTTTCTTTTGGTCTTTTTCCTCTTCAGCCTTATATCACCTTCCTCTGCTCCTATCACTATCAAACCAATAAATTGTTTCTGGAGTCCACAGGCTGTGGACAGCTGGGCAGTACCCATTTCTTTAAAGTTAGCATCCATTCAGGAAAGGGGATATCACTGTCCTTCCCTGGTGAGAACTGACTCATATTAAAGCCTGAGAATTGCTGTCTCACAGCTTTTTGAGACCAAGGAGATGCCACTGTGGATGCAACCTGCTCTTAGGAGATTTAAGAAATTGGGAATTACAACATTTCATCAATACTAATCCTGTATTGATCTTTAGAACAACTGCAGTTAAAAATTTCCATTCTGATGGATGTAACTTGGGTGACTACAAATTTTATTTGCTTCAAAAGCCTAACCTCAGCCCTGTGAGGAGTCATTGGCTATGGCAGCATGTCCTGGTTTCAGCTGGGATAGAGTTAATTGTCTTCCTAGTAGCTGGTACAGTGCTATGTTTTTTGAGTTAGGTATGAGAAGAATGTTGATAACACTGATGTTTTCAGTTGTTGCTAAGTAATGTTTAGTCTAAAGTCAAGGATTTTTCAGCTTCTGATGCTCAGCCAGCAAGAAATCTGGAGGGACACAAGCAGCTGGGAGGGGACACAGCCAGGGCAGCTGACCCAAAGTGGCCAACGGGGTATTCCATACCATGTGATGTCACGTCTAGTATATAAACTGGGGGGAGTGGGGGCAGGGGAATCGCCACTTGGGGACTAACTGGGCATCGATCAGCAGGTGGTGAGCAATTGCATTGTGCATCACTTGTATATTCTAATCCTTTTATTATTACTATTGTCATTTTATTAGTGTTATCATTATCAGTTTCTTCTTTTCTGTTCTATTAAACCGTTGTTATCTCAACCCACAAGTTTTACTTCTTTTCCCAATTTTCTCCCCCATCCCACTGGGGCGGGGGGGAAGTGAGTGAGTGGCTGCATAGTGCTTAGTTGCTGACTGGGGTTAAACCACAACACAGCATGATAACAGTCATATCCAGACTAGCTTCTAAACAGGAGAGGGAGCAGCAGGTGTAAAATCCAGTAGGTCTCTCACTTGGCAGAGCAAAGCTGTCAGGTCATGACTCATAACAGGTAAAGGAGAAAAACTGGAAAACCAGCTTCTGCAGATAGAGCTAACTTAAATATTATTGTAATACAAGATATCCATTAGTCCCAGAGAATTTCAAGAACTAGAAGGTGCCATAAATAAACTGTAACTACTAACCCCAATGACAGGCATACATATGTTTTCCTCTACCCATGTTTATCCAAACAAATCAGCACGCAAGCACACATTAGATGGGAAATTCTCTCAAGAGCATGGAAGGAGGTTTACAATCTCCAACTTCCCAGGCCAGGGCAGGTGCAAAGGGCAGAGTCACCATTAGGTGGGAGCTCCTGGTCTCAGCTTGGCTGGGCAGGAGAGGAAAAGGAGATACTATCAAGCAGAGGCAGCACAGCTCTTCAGACAACAGTAGCCATTAGGAAAGGCAGTTTTAAAAAGACAGTTCAGGAGCTGGTTGTGATCTTAGCATTTGGTCCTAATGCGCTGGACCAAACTTTCTCCGGCACAGTTGTGCTTAAAGCTGTTTTTCTGGACCAAGGCCGCTGTCCTGGTCTAATTATTGTAATAATTCCACGTTCCCCTGCCTTGTGTAATTAACTTGGGTTTGTGGTTTTGCAGAGAAGACTGCTATTAAAACAAAATCAAGCTGGTTAGTGGTAGCAGTAGCATTTGTATTACTGCAGCACCTCTAAAACCTAGTCATGGCTGAGGATTCTAGTGTCCTGAGGCTGTGCTGAGGAGGATAAAGAAACAATGGAGTATGCACTATACGTCACAAGATGGAAGCACTGCATCTTTCTCCAGCTTGGCAATATGGCTTAGCATTTCACATTTGGTTCTTTGTGGACACATGATCTCCTGTTGCCCACTGAATACTAGCCACAATGCTGAAATATTACTCGTCATCTAATAGGATGTGATGCCACCTTCCTCAGGGCAGGGCCTGCTGCAGGAAGAGGGGATGACTATTGTAGGTACTCACATGGTTCCCTATCAGAGCAATACTGAAGCAGCTCACCGTCCCCTACGTACTCATCACTGCAATGCCCTGTGTAGAGAGGTAGCCTAGGTCTTGAGGGACCTTATTGGCAAAGCACCTTGCCCAAGGTGATGATACCAAAAAAAAAAAAAAAAAAAAAAAAAAAAAAATCTGTGGCAAAGCAAGAACTGAATTCAGGTTTTCCTGGTGGCTTAGAGTCTACTATTCTCTGAACAACCTTTCCTTATATCAGACTAGGTTTGCAAGCCATATTAAAAGCTAAGATGCAAATATTTACACAGCACATCTGATTTCTTCCTTTTTAAAAAGACAAGTGTAAGGTAGTGGTACACTACCAAAAAAATTTTGTCATTTCCCTTTTGTTTTAAAATAAGCCAAGAAGTTTTAAGCTTCTGGGGGAAAAAAAAAATTCAAAGGCCCTGAACACTACAGGGTTCCAAAGCTTTAGAGAAGAACTGAAAACTATCAATGTTTACATTACATTTACACAATGTTTACAAGGTCTTCAGGCCTTTCTATTTTCTTAATTGTGTTTCATCTAAAATAGTTACAACATTTCTCAAGTAGCTGCTATATAATTGTATTTGCACTTGCACTGCTTTTCTTCCACATTTTTTATTTAGCAAGCAAAATTTTATTAACCATATTTGAGGAGAAGGTGAAACCCGAAGAAGGTGAAACTTCACACTGCAAGCCACTCGAGGCTGCAAGAAGGCAACCCAGCATTACAGAAATATCATGTGGGCCCTCCGGTTCCTATGCCATGCTTTTTGCTTGGCATGAGAGCAGTGGGGACCATGTGCATGGTCTGCTGAGAGACCAATAGTCACAGCTAGGCAGCAAGTATATCAGTGAACACAGCAAGAAGCAAAGTTTTAAGCAGCCAGAAAAATGTAGTTTGAAAACCAAAAACTTAAGAGGTGGTTTGAAAGCCACTGAAGTACTCCATTCGCAATGATGAGCCCATAACCTGAATTTTCGATTAAATTAAAAGTATCTGTTCTTTTACATTTAGACAGAAGTGGTCTGCAAGCTGATACTGTCCACAGAGGAATAAGTATTAGGTGAGGGTGGAGGACTAAAAGGTGGCGAGTTGGCCCATTTATGTCTTCATTTAAGGGAGTACTTGGTACAAACCAAACTTTGGTTTCAGTCTGGGTGCCTCCCAGATTTTGGTTTTTACATTTTTGCTCTCCCTACACATAGTTTTTCCATTCAACTCAAATAATTTTCTCCTTTTACTTTCCAATTCTACGCTCAAATATTTAACCTCTCTTCTTTGTCCAGTTGCACTGGTCTTTGCTCTCTCACTTTGGCCCCACCCACACTCCCCCCTCCACCACTTTTGTTTGCAGTCTCGAGAAAAGAAACATTATAAACTAAAATTTTGGTGAAGACTTCATTCTATGATTCAAGGAAATAATAGTTCTGAATGAAACAGTCTGACGCCTTAGAGCCAGACACAGTGAGCCCTGATCTGAATGCTAGCCCATTTATTTATCTAACAGTTCACTCCAAAAGATAACCATGCTGATCATACCAGAAAGTACATCTCTGCAAACATACTGTGGTTGCATATTTACTGGGAAGCACTTGAAAAAGTTACTTGCACAATCATGCATCATTAGTTATGTGTTCAAGATAAAGTTTAAACACTGTTTATACCTTTCAGTTTATATCCTTTTATCTTTGTCTGCATACTAAGAAGATTTAAAATCTCCAGACCATCCTTTAAATCTAATAACAGATTAGCAAAAAAATTATAAGGCTGTAAGAAAATTATTTAACAGATACATTAACATGAATCCTCCATGCAGTGAAACATAATGAAACAATATTAATTACTACTCAAAATGTTTTAGTATATATATCTTGTAGGTTTCTAACCCAATTATTTTTAAAATATCTGCTCCTTAAAAATAAAACACATGACTTAAGTGTAATCTTACTTTTTGTATGTTTTCTGCATATAAAATACTCCTGTGTTTTTGTAAATGAATCCCAGTGATAACAAACCAATGCTATGAAAACAAACACAAAGTAGTTATCTAAGGAGTCCTTGCTGAGCCAAGCCATTTCACTAGTGAGCATTACAAAACCAAGGAAAGTGTTATAGTATTTTATACACCCAACATCCAACTTTAAGCAACTGTCCTTTGAAACTGCAGACAAGGAGAGCTCACAGACCATGAATTCTCTCATCAATTTATGACCTGTCTCTCTGCTTTCAGACCAAGAGGAGCAGGCAGTTTTACAGACCCCATTCAGCTGCAGACAAGAGGTAAATAAGCTCATCTGCTCCGTTAACAAGAAAGAAAGAATTTGTTAAGTACCTACCTTCTCCTCATTTTCTTGGTTCCAGCTCCGCCAGTCTTCAGCCTTGCAAAACTTCCCCAGCCTGTGTGACCCTGCAACAGACTCTTGAGTGATTCATTGTGGCAAACTTCCTTCTGTTCAGCTTCAATTTATGTGGCCAGACTGGCTGAGGTGGAAAAAAAAAACAACCCCAAAAAACCAACAAAACAAAGGGAAAAATAAAAAGTGGAGGCATTGACAGGAGAAACTAAAACCATCTTAAGAAACAGTGGATCTGGTTAAGGCACACTGTTCTTTCACCATGTCAGAGAGTTAGTTTACTGACTATTGACTTTGGCTGTAGGTCACTAGGGTGCTAATGCCAGGCAAGGCAAAAGGCATCTTGTCCTTTGATAGGATTTAAGGGTAATCTTCTGGAGAAAGAGTGAGAACAGTTATTAGCATTTGGGGGTGTGATTGCTAATCCAGCAATGATGCATGACTGATTTATTAACTGTTTCGCTTGCAGAAAAAAATGGAAGAAGGTTCTGCCAGGAATCTGCCATTCTTTGATGGAGACCACAATGTCCAAATCCCTTTCTTAGAGCAAAGCCATGGCAAATGCTGAGCCCGTGTGTGTCACAATGAGGGATTAATTCTGTCTTAATGTATAATCTTATATGCTCACAGAGGAGAGAGTACTGCAGAGAATTTTTAAAAAGCATGCAGAAATATAATGTGTGTTATAGGTATTTATAGACAAAGAGGAAGAAATATTTCTGCATGCATTTTCCCCTGTTTATCAACACCATCAGTAGCTAAACTAGGTCACACGTCAAAAGAAGTAAGCCATTAGTGCTTCCCCTACTTCTTCCCCTCCACCACAAAATCTTAATTCCATGTGTGGCATTGCCACAAAAGCAGGCAAACTGTATGTTGCAGTTTACTCTTCAACAGGACTATGGGGCCTTGAAGTATGCTGGAGCCTCTTATGCAAGAAAACATTCTCTGCCTCAAAAGGCTTACAATCCAACCATTCACCATACTGAAAAAGGTGCATTACCAGCTCAGACAAAAATAATTCATTTGCAGCATTCTGTAAATTCCCATCCCATAGGCACCTATTTGCATGTTGCAATGATATGTCCAGGAAAAGACTTGCTGATCTACACAGTGACCCAAGTACAAGGATCAGAGACAGAAGTTTCCACCCTGAAGGGCCAAGTGTGCAACGCTTAGCTTTGACATACCCAGGTCCTTTATCACACATAGCATTGAGCCTTTTTAGTTGAATTCACGTCTCACTTTCAGAATTCTTCCCAAGTCTGAGTAACCTACTCAGGTATCCTAAATGACACCTACTCCCTATTATGGCTTACGACAACACTGCTTTTGAAATAAGAGCTATTAACATTTCCATTATGTCTTTATGCCAGGAGGACTTCTCTATTTGAGTTGTCAGTTTAATTGTTAATTACTTTATGTACCAGATACCTCATAAAAACAAGTCAAGATGCAGATCTTGGTTCAAACAATCTGCATTCAGCTTTATATAACAAGTGAGAATTGTTAGTTGGCAATAAATAAAATAAGACAGACTGAAACAGAAAGAGTGAGGAGGGGAACACAGCCTATAAGAAAGGCCAAAAGTTATCTAGGCCTTCAGCCTGATCCATACAGTCAGAGCTCTCTGCCTGTATGAATTCCGCAACAGCTAAACATCATTGCTGAGCCTTCTACCACATTTTTGACTCTTCAACTCCTGCCTTCAAATTTAACAGAACATTATTAACACCAAAATGCAACCCACTGTTCTTCATACAGCAAAAGAACTCCATTCAGCAGTCAATTCCTTGAATAATTCAAACAAAGTTGGCCTGAAAGTAGGTAGAGTTGGCCATACCCCATCAGCTGCACAAGGTGTGCAAACAGTGTGCCATTATAATAGACCTGCATAGAAACATCACTTACCAGCAATCAAAAAAAAGCTAAAGATTAAGATTCCCCCCCAAAGCTGGGTCAAATTTTTTTTTTCTTTTAAATGAATGTCCTTGAAAAAAAAGTAAGACTTGAGTAAGAAGTTGCAAACTGTGGGCAAGAAGAGAAGCATTTGCATACTGCTGCTTTCTCAGCAAGTCCTCTCCCTTGCACTGTGGGCAGTTTCACTGCTGATGTAAGAGCCCTGCCTAACTCTCTGCACCTCACCTTGCTTTGGCTTGTACTGTGTAATATTATATTGTGCTTCATCTTCACAATTAATCTCAATTATTTTTTCAGACAGATTTGGACCTGCGCTCTGATAATTTATGAATCCTGCAAGCTGATCTGGGCATCAGAACATCTACTCAATTAATATATTGGCTTATCTTGGTTAAGTAGTGACCTTAAAAAGCAGTACAGAAATGACAAAATGTCTCAAGATGGCCATGTGTCATTAAAAACTGAGATAATGGCATAACATCAAGAAGTTTTCCCTCCACTTTTGGTCAACTTCACAAGCCTGCTTTTGTCCAAGGAAGGGAAAGCCCGGAAATAAATAGCTATAGGATAGCTTAGCAGAGGGAGGTACAAGAGCAGGGCACATCTGAGGTGGAACAAGATGGCAACTCAGTCAGGGAGTCTGGCCTACCTCAGTCTCTAATGACAGGAGCCCCGCAGGGTAACAGGTTAAGCCAAGTGGAAAAATTTATCCCAATAGTCTGCTTTCCCACAAAGTATATAGCCTCCAAACCCCATTATAATCCCACTTTATTTTCTTTAGTACAACATTATCTGTCAAGAATTAAAGTGATTTAGTAGGTACATAAGGTAACTACTTTGTAGAAATTCACTAAAGTTTCAATTTAAAGAGTTGCTTAATTTTCTTCTCCAATACAGATAGTATCTTTTTCCTTACTTAGCTGGTACATATTCAGCACCAGACTAATTTAAAACACTGAGACCTTATCAACTGTGTCTCTCTCTAGTATGCTAAAAATACAGCACACTCCTTCCCTTTTTTTGTTTCCTCCACATTTACAGAAAGTAAAACAGCCTTTTACTCTATTATCTTTTATTTGAAGGCTCCATACAAATTCTTCCCTCAAGGCCTTTATTGCCTTCAGAAGAGGAAAGTCATAAACATCCCTTAGCTGTACTGCCTGATACTTGAAAGCTCATGCTGACTATTTGCATCTTTAGGTACGATAGTCCCTGGCAGCACTACCAGGAATCTCAAACACATAGACACAAACCATCAAATTAATCAACACGACCCCTATAATTGCTGAACATTTAAATGGTATATCCCAGGACTCATATTTATTGCACATGATGATTTTATCTTCCTGTATCAGTCCAGTCATAGACTTGGACATGTTATTTCTAGCAAAAAAACAATGTAGAAAAATGGCTTAGTCTATTGCACCGAGTACTGTACCACCCAAGAACTGCAGCTGGGTAATTTGCAGTTTACTTTCAGGTTTGAAACCAGCTTACACTGACAGGAAGAGAAATTGAGAAGGTTATCTCCCACTGACCTGTCAGTTTCTTCCTTACAAAAAACACTGCATCTTCAGGGTTGAACAGTCTTCACACATAAATCTTAACAGCTCTGTAAACATCTGCATGATGGTTCATTAATTACCCTTCCCTGCCTTCTGTCACCAGCAAAGTTTGGGGACAATTTGTTTGTCTCACTGGAGAGTGACTTTTTCTGGAATAAAAGTCTATGTCTTTGTTCCATGCCGAGAAAGAGAATGAAGAAATATGGCCAGTTTGTTAATCTAATCAATTGCCTTACCAGAGACGTTTTTCTCCATTTTTAGTGGAGCTTGTTTAATTTCACTAGCTCCCTAAAGACTTTCATGTTTGCTGTTGCTCAGTGCTTTGAAGTTGTGGCACAATGCAAGGCAGGGCAGAGATAACGGATTCACCTCAGTATGAACTGCTTCCACAACCAGCCTAGATCAGTACCCAGGAACACCCCAGGATGACTTTTCTTAGCGGCTAGGTATGCATCATGTCCTAGAGACAAACCCTACATGTTTTCAAAGGGCAACTTTGAGTCTGATTGTCTTCTCAATTCTGTCCATGTAAATGAGAAATTATTTCCATTAGCACTGAAGGACAACTGAACTAGGGGCTGGATTTAGTGGGTTTCACACAAATCACTCATCAGCCCTTTCAGGCAGGGCCCTTTTTTTCCTGATTCTGTGCAGCAGCTAAGCAGCCAGCTCACACTACCCTGACCTGCAGCAAGGGTTTCTAGGCACAAGAGAAGAGAAGGGGGAGAAAGGGAGAAACAGAAGTATGCACAGAGAGCCCCATCTGCCAGTCACGAAGGAAAGATAAATTGCATGAAGAGGATCCATGGCCTAGAGGAGGTTCTCACATTATCATTTATGAAATGTTACAGCTTTGATCTATATTCCACATTCTCTTATTCCTCCTCCTCCTTTTACATCCATGAGCAATTGTTACCCTTTTTCTTACTTGGAGTTAGAGCTGTGAGTCTAACACACAGGGGAGAGCAGATCTTTGTACAGTGTTCTACCCTTTTGTGCCAGCATTAAAAAGACAGCTTTCCATGACTGCGTTTTAATGTGGGAACCCGATTCCCCTCCCAAAGCAGCAGGTATTGCCCACTAACTCTCTATCATTATGGAGCACTTGGAGATCCTGGGCTGAAAATCAGTACATACATTTTAAAACCCAAGAGACCCTCTTCTCTTATTTTAATGTAACTGATAGAGTTTTCCAGGCTCTTCAAGGATAACTCAAAACCTCTGATCAGTGCTTTCTGCTTTAAAGTTACCACAGTGTCCCCAAAGGTAAAACAAAACACACCTGCAAGCAAAATGTCATACAAAAATTAACCACTATTTCTTTAGGACTTACAGGCCAAATCCTGCTTAATGAGGCAACCCAGGCAAATGCTAAGAATCCAAGAGTTTGACCCATGGCATTCTATTCTCTGCAACAAACCAGCTAAAGGTCATGCTCACAAAGGTGTGCCCATTTGATCTGTGATATAGGTGCACAAACAAGCATGGGATAGCAGATGGAAGGATGTAGTCAAGAGAAGAAAATTTTGTGAGAATCTAGGCAAAATTCAGGTATGGTAATTGATAGCAAGGAGAGTTCTTGTCTTAAGAGGGACTAACCAAGCTCTCATTTCAAATAAGAAGTTGTAAGATGTTTCATTTCCCCACTGACTCATAATGTTGTGACATTGAAAGCAAGAGGAGAGATACGCAATGGAAAGGGGCAATGTTTCCTCTCCTGTTAACACAGGAGCTATTCAAGAAAGGAAAGAAACTGAGCTCAAATCTATGCTTCGCTGCTCATAGCATTTATTGACTGGCAAATAGCTACCGAGTGAGTGAAAACGTTTAGGGATTTGACATCCATTGGCAAGGAGAAAGCTCATCATCTGCATCCCTTGCAGCTGCTGATACTCGGCCAACACACTCCAAGTCTGATGTTAGCGGTCTAAATGAGGGCCATACTCTAACTGATAGTTTAATCCCAGGAAATCTCTGCTGAATTATTAGCTGAGGCTCTGACTTGCACAACAACTGCACACTGCTCCGCAAGCACAGACAAGATTCCCTAGCTTCCGATTCAGGCAGGGAAGATTCTGCAACTATTAAAACCTGGTGCAAAGTTCACACTTACTTTCAAGACAGATCTGTTTACACATGTTCACCACCACCACCAGGCCTCAGTGAACAGAAAAGTCGCCCAGTCCCTCAAATGATTAGAGCTAGGCTATGTCAGTAATAATTATTAAGTGCAGCAAAATGCCATCTTGGCACTTAATAAACATATTCAGAATACATGAAAATACTGCAACAGCATTTTGTCTTCCCTTCTAGTGGCTGGAAAGCTAAAATCTGTTCAGCTTTCAGATTCCCTTGTGGATATAATAATTTTATATATAACTGGAAAACTTGTTTATGACTCATCTGCCTCTATTACCAAGTGGATTTTTTAGTCCAATAGCCAGACATCCCTTATGTGGGCTGCTAAATGATTTACATCGATTGAGTACGCGCTGTATGCAGCTCTTGCAAATTTTATATGCTGGCTGTACAGAGAATGAATGCTTGCTGATTATGCTCCAAATAGCAATGAACCCAATTACCTAAGCTACTAACTCCCAGTTGCTTCACTACCTTAAAGAAACATTTACTGTTTGGATCCTAAACTACTGTAAGTTGAAATAAATGGGAGATTTACATTAGTGAAGAACAAGCCCATGATTTCAAATCACCTCTTTTAGTAACTGTTGTTAATTCCTTATGCTCTAGAGCTTGTATTCCAGAGTAAGGCCGCACCCCACACCTGGGAAAGTAGGCAAGAATCCAGCTACTTTGGGAATCTGAGTGACTTCTGAGATGGAGCCACCAAGATGAGGAGCCTGGAAAAAAAGGTAAATTTTGGGGAGAAACATAAGGACACTTCTGAATCATCTTGTGGTGAAAAACTGACTTCTATCATACACAGCCAGAATGAAATTTGGTATAAGGAATGGGTACTAATGACTGCAGAAGAATCATTCAAAAAAAAAAGATTTTGGCTGAAAGCAACACATGGAGGTCACCTAGTCCAAACGCCTTTTCCACACAAGGCTAACTTCACATTAGATTTTGAGATCCTGAGCCTTGTCCACTCAAGGTTCAATGTGGACTGAGATATCATGTCTCTGGCACTGGTTCCAGTGCTCTGCCACTCTCGTGGGGAAGAGTTTTTTTCCATGTCCTACTGGAACTTCCCTTGTTGCAACATATCACTGTTGCTCCTTATCCCTTTGTTGTGCACCTCTGGGCGCTTTTAAGCACACCAGCTTTGTACCCAGTGACAGAGCAGAACCATCACCACAGGCACCGCATGCAGAGCGGTGATAGCAGTGTACGGGTGCAAGACCAAAGGGACATCACCACCAGAGGAAACAGCTGCAGTTGTATAGATTGAGAACAGCTACAAATTCAGCCAAGAGCCTCACTTAATTGCTCATATTGCATTTCGGGCTCTGACGCACATGTAATTGTCTGACGTCACCACACAACCCTGCATCCACAACACGCTGAGTCTGTGCTTCAGGGAAAGACTCAAAGCTAGGACTGGAATAACAGGAAAATCAGAGGAGGGTGAAGAACAAGCTTATTCTTTTAAGTTCACAAAGCACCTGTCATACAGAACACTTCTTCCTTTCATAAGCACCAGAGAAAGTCACACAGTGTATCACAGAATTAAATAAAAAAGCCAAAAATTACCAATGAGTTTGAAATCAGACTGCTCTGCTCTTGTTCACCAAGCACATTATGAAGACCAATGGTTAAGTGACTTTCCATTCCAATCAATAATGAAATTGCTGTCCGTAGTCAGTAAGGTTTTACCTCCTGTTCCAGACTCCGATGCATACCCACAAGTACATTCACCACTAAAAACCATGAGGGGGAAGGCATCCCTTCGCACATATCACACTGGTGCACACCTCAAGAGGCTCAGCATAGATGTAATCTCTTAAATTTAGCAACATAATTGATCCAATTTAAAAAAAAATAATCTTTTTAAAAATAAACTTTTGCATGTGAGAATCACCTGTCTTCTAAAACTCTCAAATTATTTTTACAGATATTAATGGATAAGGCATAACTACATCATGGAACCTAAGATGGCTGCCTGCATCTATCCATGGGGTTTGGAAATGAAAAACAGTGCACACCACCGAAATGGAATTTTCCCAGTTAGCAAAATGTACAGCTCCAACTGCATAGAATCAGGCAAAGCAGAAAGAAATTAATTATGAAACTCCTTTTTACAAATGCGATTTGAGGATTCAATCCATATCCCTTTCTCACTGGAAAGAAAGATAAGGTGCTTTGGAGGATCATTCTGGAGGCCAGTTTATCCGCCCATTCTCTCTCCTGCTCTGCATCTTTCAGACTACTTTGTACAGTGGCTGAAAGGGAGGATATGAACAGATGGCTGTTTGCGCTGATAACTGTGTCTGCTCCTAGTCAGATTAATTGGTTACAACCCAGTTAAAGATTACAGCCTGGTAAAATGATACAGACAGTCCTTCAGTTACTCTTCACAGCCCATGTGAAGAGACTAAAGTACATTCCAAAGAATGAAAACGGAGTTTCAGTACATGGTAGGAATTGTGCAAAACACATCACTGTGGGGTACAGTACTTGTCATTCCAGACTACAGTTTTAAAGAGTATAAAATTTACAGGAATGGGAAGGTCAAATGGAGGTTTAGAGACACAAAGCATTCATGAGATCAACAAACCCTAGGATATTTGACAGAATAGTATCGGTGTCATGACTACTTGTTGTTTATCCAGGCCTTTGGCATCAAGCTGCTCATGAGACTTAGGGGCTGCAGCAGAATCTAATTTCATAGCTCTTCTCATGACGCTGAGAAGAGATTCCCCTTCAAAAAACTAGGAACATGCCACAAGACTGGAGCATTGTACTGATACTCACTAAAGAGAACGGGTTGACCTCAGTAATTATAACCCTCAGTGCAAGGCAAGATAATGGCAAAAACCATGCAATGCAATCAATAAAGAATGAAAGGATGGGAACATAAGTAGGGCTGGTCTACCTGATTATATGGAAATAGACACCAACTCACAAACCTGACTGCATTCTCTGAGACTGCAGGATTGATTGTTAATGCTACTCATGAAAGTGTAACAACTTTAGTAGAGTACTTCACATAGTGCTGCAGGATACTCTACTTAAAAATGTAGCTCTTATCCTACACCAATGAAAGCACAATAAATGGATTAAAAATTGGCTAACCAGCGAACTTGCAGAGATAGTAGGGAAACATGATCCACAGAGGAAGTTTCTAGCGGGGTTCTGTAGGATTTCATTCTGGGTACACAGCCCATAAAGGTGGGGTTTTTCCTCCCTCTTCTATGAAACAGACATGTACATAACACATGTATATGTTTGTATGTGTAATACGTACGCAGGTATGTTTATCATACTCAGACTGACAAAGGGTAAAAGGACTTGATCATAAGTAAATTCAGCTCAGTAACACATAGTACTCAAGCAAACGCAATGCAATAAGAATAGCAAGCACAGGCCTCAGAGGACAAGAGTGTATTCTAGAAAACAAAGAACTTGAATTTGGGTTTACACAAAATTAAGAGATTACAGACACATCTGAGGAAGGAAAATGAGCAAGTACAATCCCTGTGTTTGTACTGTGCTGCAGGGGAAGGGAGAAGCAGTAGAAGAGAAGCTTGTTTCTCAGGTCTTTGATTAAGAACTGGGGAGGAGGCAGAAAGAGCCACAAAGAAGAGGTGAGAGCTCAAGAAAATGCTTTGCGGGAGAGGCCTATGGAGCTCCAGCTGTTCAGGCCATCAAAAGGAAGATAAAGAGATGACTTGGTTACAGTATATAAATGCTTCAAAAGGAGAAAATGAAAGTTACTAGCTCTTTAACACAGCAGAGAAAGACACACACACAAAACCCCAGTGGTTCAAGCCAAGAAAACTAATTTGTGAAATCAGACAAAGTTGTAATCTACAAGGTGATTAACCAGAGGAGCAAAGTACCTGGGGGAAGATTTTTCATCTTTGCTTGGTGTTTCCAAACCAAGACTGGATGTCTTCATGGAGAACAAAAGCTTTAGTCTGACTCTTCAGATCAAGGGGAAAACAAAATTGAAACTCTGCCAAAAGCACCAGTTTTCAGCCTGTGGTGCTTGCCCATCGTTTACTTTAGAAGTTGCATGATCCCTCTCACACTGCTGAAATCCAAGCCTTTTATCAGTCACCTACACTCAGATAAGATTCTTCTCCCACCACCAAGTCTCAAGTTTCTTTACACATACTCCACATATCTTTAAGCAGGTTGATGAGTAGGCATGAACATTTTTAATACATGTAATGAAAGAAAAAGTACCATTTTCAAGCAGGTATCTAAAACCCCAGGGAAATACACATCACCCACATCCACATGATGAACAGCTGTAACACATCCCTAACACCGACTTTTAACTGCTCTCAATCCTGACCTCATCTCTTCCTCTGCTACTAAAAGATGCACAGCTTGTGCCAGGCCAATATATGTGTTCCACACTGCCTGCCTCTCAAATAAAACTAGTGAAACAGATTACCTCACTTTTTTTTTTTTTTAAAATCTGAAGAGAAATCCCAGGATCACACTAAAATGAATTTTTTTTTTTTTTTCATTAGATCACATCCTCCCCTGTAACTTGGATGTTACCTCTGCCCCACTGGGCAAGAAAGCCTTCAGAAACACACCCTGCAAATCCTTCATCTACAGACTGTTTTCTTCCTGGAGGCAACTTGTGCCGATTCAGAAATATAAGGCCGAAACGTGCCTCACGACATATTCTCTCAGCACTTTGTAGAAACACGCAGCCTCCCCCCCGACTTTCACCCTACACGAAACAGCTGCAGGATTAAACTGCCATTCATGGATGCAACCCACCCACCCAGAAAGAGGCCCTGCGCCTTCGAGGACGGCTGGCCGTCCCCTCCCGCATCCGAGGCTACACGTAGCGCCGTTCATATCGCGCAGCACACCACCACACGACGTTACCGCACACGAGTGCAACGCGCACCGCCGCGGTCGTGCAGCGGAGAAATGGCCGCCCCCTCCGCAACCGTTGCGGCCGGTGGCAGAGGGCGCGGCGCGCCCGCCGCGAGACCTCTGGCGCCACCCAGCGGGCGCTGCGGGCCGCTGCCGCCGGCCCCGGGTGTGAGGGGGGAACCTGCCGCCCGGCCCCGGGTGTGAGGGGGGAACCTGCCGCCCGGCCCCGGGTGTGAGGGGGGAACCTGCCGCCCGGCCCCGGGTGTGAGGGGGGAACCTGCCGCCCGGCCCCGGGTGTGAGGGGGGAACCTGCCGCCCGGCCCCGGCTGGGGCGCCTCCGGAACGGGCTGCCCCGGAGAGGAAGGCCGTGCCCGGAGAGCTGGCAGAGCCGTGGAAAGGATTAAGTCCTCCATCTCCTCCCTGAGGCCGCGAGGAAAAGCCGAAGTCGTCTTTCCCGTCAGAGGAGCCGCTGCCACCCCCCCAATAAACAGTATTTTCTTTGCAGAGCCATACCTCACCGTTTAAATGAGGCAGCCCTTCCCCAAAGAGCAGACAAGATCCCACTTTGGGGGGACTTACACCACAAGAGCAAAGCCCTGCTCGCTGCCCAGGGCCAGCAGGGATGGAGCTCGGCTGCAGCCTCGCAGACTGCTCCCACCCACGCTCTTCGTTAATTAAACCTTGGCCAGGCTCTCCTCTGCCATTAACAAGCAGGAGGAGAAAAAGCTCTCAAGTGCTCTCTAAAGAGCACCGTAAATGCCATCTGCTAACGGGAAGCGATGCGAAATGGCTGCCTCTGCAGGCTTTTTGTGACCTTTCTCATTGCCGAGGCTGCAGTTGCTGATCACGGGCTCTTCAGGGCATCGGTGCCAGGGCAGCAATCAGCACGGCTACGTCCAGGTCCTCCCTACGCTGCCACAGCCCAAACCAGCAGCAATAGGAATGGCATTACTACTACTAAGTAATGCCCTACTCCATCGGGATGGAGCTCCTCTGCACAGCCCACGGCTGCGTTGGGCTGGAGGTCCTCCCTGGCTTTCAGGGACCTATGCAGAGAGAGAGCAAATAATGATGTATAAGCGTGGTGCACATTTTTATAGAGTTTGGGGATTTATGGCGGGGGGGGGGTGTGCATAAGAAAAACTGCTTCTATTTATGCGGGCTTGTATTTGTGAAGGATGCAAGTTTCAAAGTTTGCCCGTTGCTAACATAAAGCAGCCAACCTGAGTTTTCTCAGATTTTCCCCTTCTGTCAAATCAATACACAGAATTAAAATTCATTTAGGGCAAACATTTTCAGTTCTAGCACCCAACCCAACTTTCACAAAAAAGTCAAAGGCAGCCCCTCCTCTGCCCCCAGCTGTGAGATCTAGGCCTGCAAATTTGCTATATAATTAAAAAAAATGCAATTTTATTCTAAGAATTGCTGCCAAAGCTTAGCGGTAGGACCACACTGAAGTGGGTGCAACAAAGAGATACAATAATATCTTCAGATGTCCTTGGATGCATCGCCTCCTTCAACCACTTAACTGATCTAATGAGCTAAATGAAAGCATATGGTTTTTTATATCACAGAGCTGCTGCTTACTGAACTAACTCAATTTTTAATGTAATGTCTCAACCCCTTATCTTGACTCTCAACATGTGCAGGAACTAAGCTATAAAATCAAATGGTGGCTAACCTGCAGACTTCAAACTTGGTCTGAATTGACTCCTGTTCTGTCTTTTCTACCCAAGAAGTGCACCCTTCCCCCATCTCTTCCTGGAGTATCCTCAGTCCTCAGTGCTGCTTCCCCACCTGCAGCACCAGCGAGCCAAACCCTTCCTTCCTCCCTTTATTTCTTCCACCACTGTATACTTCTATCTACTTATGCTACAGGATCACTTTGGCATAGCTTTGTTTATGTCTTGTTTTGATAGCAATGAACTGATCGTTATTCACAGGGAAGACAGCATCTCGGTGTTTCCCAGTTGTTTTGTTTCATACATCCTGTAATTTTTATGACAGCAGGTTTTTTTGTTACCTGCAAAGTGATCTGATAATCTAACTGTATTCTTGGTTTCCTCAGGCCTTCTGAAAGCCTTTTGCTTTTTATAATCCTCTTTCCAAATCCTGAAAATAACATTTTTCTTAGCATTGCTGTTTAATACTTGTCTTTTGAACTTTGCAAGCATCTTCCCTCTGAAGAGCGGAATGCAAATACATGTTCCAGAACAGCCTGCCCTTCTCCATCTGAAGGGGCACCACCAGGGGTATCTAAGAAGCATTTTTTAAAAAGCTATTTTTCTATTAGCTTATTGTGTTAATGATCCAATGACAGCTGGCAAAGGAGCTGTTTATCAGGCCTCTCCCTTGCAAATTGCTGTTAATGGGCATACATACCTTATACCCACACAAAACCTTGCTTGGTGGGCTGTGTGGGTGGACCTGGGCCTGCATTCCTGCAAATATTTGTGGGCACAACCTAGTCACATCATTACACTTAAGTGTTGTCTTAAGATACGCTTAAGACAAGCGTACATTTCAGATTATTTTTTTGTCTCAATTTTACACCCCTTAAAGGGTATGGACCATCTTGTCATCTCTGCTTGTTCAGTGGTTGCCACTTTGGTGTCACAGCCTGCTGGAAGGTCTGCCAGATACTCTGCCAATACACATAAGCAATGACAAGTAATTAATTGAGGCATGGAAACCTCACCAGTAAGGTTTCTCTGGAGGTAGGACACAAAATATCATATGTCTTACATACATAAGAGAAGGACTTGAAAGGGTGTTTTTCAATTATGATTACTTTGGGGAAAACAAAGGTGAGTTTGGGTTTTATACATGTCTGATTTTCAGAATTGCTGAGCATGTACAATCCCCCCAGTAGCCAGAGCGAGCTGAGACTCCTACATATCTGCAAACCTGTCTGCAAGAGGAGTAGTAGCACTGTATTCCAGCACTGAACTTGTTCTTAGAGCTGGTTTAGAGATGGAGATTGGGACCTTGATTTCACTTAATATATGACTGCTGGTGCCATTTTAACAGCAAAATCCTCCATCCACATGCTTTTAAGGAATGAGGAGCCAGAGCCTGTCAGGTGGATTAGCCATATGTCAACTCCCCAGTGCACTACAGCAGAGCCATCATTAATCTGAAAACTTGATCACAAGCCAAAGGGAACAATTATATAACCTAGAAATCTGAACAGCAAATGGTACAAAAACAAACAAGAAAGAACAATCATCCTTACTTACGCATATGCACATTTTACTACAACTATTAGGCAATCAAGATTGTCATATAATTGGCTTTTTTAAAATTATAAAAATGATGGAAGGTTTGCAGTAATTAAAAAGTGCAGGCAAGATGTTGAAAGATGATAAATTACATAAAGGCAAAGTGCAAATGAAGCAAAATCTTTACAAGTATTTATTTGCTTCTCCACAATTTAGAGAATTTGTTGATTTGCTGTTTGTCTGTTCCGGACTGCCATTGACAAACCAGTGTCAAATTGATCAGAGGGACAGATAGCCATCAGAAGGAATTGAGTCACCAGAGCAGAAGATTACTTTTAAAAAATGGTATCAAGCCCCAGAAAGGATACAAGCCGTAGGAGTGGGGCTCTTCATCAAGGTAGATTGCATAGGCAAGTTCTACGGCACATGCCTGAATTTCCATGAATGTCCAAAGCAAACTTTGGAAAACTGACAACAGAAGAAAAAGGTCCACTCGCATTATTCCTCCCACATGGTTAAAGGAGATGATCGTGCAATTAATTCAGCTTATTTATTAGGACAGTGCCTAGGGCCCCTCAAGGTGGGGCCTTACTATGTTAGGCACGTAAAAGCAGAACAAGTCTCTGCCCCAAAAAGACTTACACTCTCCTTGGACAAGGTAGGAGAGAGGAGGATAAAATATAAGCTGAATGAACTAGCTGTGGAAGTGAGGTTAAGATAATACTCTAAAACACACTGGAAATTTTTCTAAGAGGAAATTGTCTACCTAGGTAGTTTGAAATGCCAGCCTTTCCACATTGCCCCAGAGCCATCCTCCAGAGACTGCTACAGAACTAGAAGGCAGTGACAAACCCCACAGGAAAGTCACCAGTCTGTAGTAAACTCCTAGGACCTACCTGATCCTCAGGGCTGATTCTCCACAGAATGACTCTTGGGAAGCTAATGGTCCCCCTGCTTCAAGGGTCCTGGTCGCAAGTCTCCAAACCTGCCATGCAGTTTAATACCCGATATCTGGACATATACTTGTGTACCTATTGTCTCCTGAGATATTATCTGCAACACATGGGTTGCAACAAACTTGTTTGTATTTGCATCTTCCTTGGGTTTTCTTTCTTTTCTTTTCTTTTCTTTTCTTTTCTTTTCTTTTCTTTTCTTTTCTTTTCTTTTCCTTTCTTTTCTCTTCTCCTCTTTTATTTTCTTTTCTTCTTTCTTTTCTTCTTTTCCTGCCCCAGGTTGCACAGCCCTCTAGCACTTTATATGCACGTTTCTGAATTTACTGTGGATATATGGCACTGCTCCTCACTGGCACGGGCAAATTCTTCATGCTAAGTACTGCTAGTAATAATAACATTTGTTATTTTTCTGTTCTTCTGTATCTTCAAAGCATTGGACAAATTAACTACCTAAACTGCTAGAAAAGTTTTTCTAGCAGCATTTCAGATTCCACAAAACCATCCACCTGCTCTGTGCCCAAGCTCTCAAGACACTGCAGTGCAGGTACAACAGTAATCTATAGCAGAGAAATGTTAGACCTGACATAATCTCCACTTCAACATATGTGTATACACAACCCTGTAAGTTAACTGTATGAGTCATCCAGCTGAGATCTCAGACAGTGGACACTATAACTAACTGAGGTGGGGTTTTTATATATGATGTGTAAAGAGTTATTTCCATGAGAAAACCCCTTAGTTTGGATTAAGGGACCAGAAGGAAACAACCCAAGCAAAAGACTAGTGAAGGGGTGTTGCATATGGTTTGGTCTATATTAGGCTGTTCTGAGCTGCAGACAAAATGGCCATCAGGCTTTCTTGCCAACTTTGACATTAACAGGAGGCAGGGAAGCCAAGGGATTGCATGCCAGCCTCGAATGCAGAAAGCCTGCACCCCACAAGCTGCCGGCTGAGTGACACGAGGCATACTTCGCTTCCCCATGCCCCTCTCTTCTTTCCCACTCATTGCTACTTTTGTAGATTGTGAACTCATCCAGAAGGAAGCTGTTTTCTTATTCTGTCTATGCACAGCAGAGCCCTGAGCTCAGTTGGCCTTTAGGCACCAGGTTAATATATATAATAATAGTGTGGTACAAAAAAACAAAGGCATAACAGTTTCATGATGGAACGCATCTCAGATGAGTTAATGTGTGCAAAGCACTTTGAAGTTGAAAGGTTCTGCAGCATGTAAAAGCTGAGCGTTACTTTCATATGGATTTGTTGATCCTGAGGACTCGTGAAGCCACTCAAAACATGCCCCTACTCAGTGAAGTACAGAGTGCGAATCCCTGCTACGCACTCGTCTCCAAATGGAATAGTATGTCCAAGAAATTCCTATTCGAGGATGTCATTAATAAACCCCATGTCCTCATAAGCAAATATCCTTACTTTTAGCACCTCTTTATATTAAAAACGAGCATCCCCGGGGAAAAATGCAAATAGGCTTTTCACAATCCTGCTGATTTTGGCAATATCTCTTCTCCATCGCTTTGAGTCACTCTCGCTTTCTGGTTCTCCTACGTTAAGTTGCCATGGGAAATACAAAAATTCAAAGAAAAAGTGTTACAACCTGCCAACAGGTTGACATGAATCTCTTCCATTCTGGCTCCTGGAGCTGAACTGACTTTCCAAGGTTCACTGAAGCCCAGGTGATCCCTGGCCAGGAATAAAGAGCATTTTGTGACTCCATATTCAGGCTTGTTGGCCAGGTCCTTTCTGAGGCTGGAGCTGAGACCCAGCCCAAACGCTCCCCAGGCAGATTCCAGACCCAAGCTGCTACTTAGGATCATGCTTGCTTTAGCTGCTCTCACACCTCACCACCTCTTTTGGATTATTTGCTGTATTTCAGGAGCAGGGGAGCATCCTAGCTCAGGATTAAGGACCTGTCTCATGAAGTGCCACCGAGACACACACAGTAGTGGTCCCGGAGCTCATCTTCTGATTGAGACAAGATGCAGCAACTGAGCAAAACATTCCCTCGAGAAAGCAGAAGGGTTACAGGAGAACAAGGAGTTATGCAGAGCAGCTTTGTGTCTCATCTTGGTGGCTCTGCATCATTTCAACTCTTCTGCACCATTTTGTGTATGTATTACTATAGAGATCCACACCAATATGCACACTTACGCATGCAGCTATCTGAAAGGAGAAAAGCTATAATTAAATACCCCTGACGGACTCCCACCGTCCCCACGGGCCGTGTACCGTCCCACGGCCACAGACATCTTCCCAAAGACGGTGCCACTAGATGGAGCTGAGCAACAAAATTCCTCCCAGGCCATGTGCACAGCTGCAGCACCAGCGGCATTGCCCAAGTCACAGGTTTGAACATGTTTCTTGCTTACTGGGCACTAATGTTGTTTCCCTGGCCAGTTGATACAGGGACAAGCTGTGGGGAATTGTCATTAAGAGATTGCAAAACCGTACTCCCCAGCCGCGCTGATTCACCCTTAGTGGAGGATGATGTCAGTCCGGGTAGATTTGGCAGCCAGAAAGGAGTTTGGGAAATGAAAGGAGGGGCTTCTGCATGCCCCACAGTTTATGGGGTGGAAAAGCCTCCCTTGTAGTAGCTTCTTTTGGTTATCTAGGAAACAGGGGGTCTGGCAGCTCTTGGCCCTTAAGGGAAACACTTCTGCTCAACGACAGCCTCCCGAGAGCCTGGGAGACAGGCAGGAAGCATCTCGGCTTTCCCATGGCTGCCTCTCCAGTCTTTCAAATGATTCAATGACAGAAAACTGCACGTGAAACTGCCCATCTTTCTTGGTGAGGGGTACTGCAACAGAGAGAGAAATACAGGGAAAAGCAGTAGTAAAATAAAAACCCTAACCTCATGGCCCTGACAGAGCAGAAATTTCAGGGAAACAATCAAAATGCAGGCACATCTAGTAGCAAAATGACTGTCACTCTCATCTTGCATGGGTAGTGGTGCTGAGAGGCTGAAAACTGGCGTTGTGGAAACACGCAGCCCTGGGACGCCCCACCTGAGAGCAGTGACATTGCCAGGTCTTGTTTACACAGAGCGTTGGCAGTGATCTGTCTCCATCTCTTCGGAGGGAGGCAGAGTTAAGTGTGCTCCGTTCCCCACAGCGGAAGGATTATCCCACCATAAAGGTGGTTAAAACCATCCCGTTTCTTTTGTAAACTAGTTTACTTATAAATGCTTCCATATCTAAACAAGTATGGTGGCGGGAAATATGCTTATAAGCTCTTAAAGATGTTATAAGCAGAGGAGATAAATGAATGTGGAAGTGAAAGGGGGTAAAGATAAAAAGAAAGGTATTTTAAAAATCAGGTAATGGCAACATCTAAAAATATTTCAGGATGCAGATTGTCAGGCTAAATTTGAATTATATCTGTTGACAAATATCATGGAGTGCAGTGAGCTGGGAGCAGAACGCAAATACAACCACAGCTTGTAACATTTAACTTTAGTTTATGTGTTGAAATGGTAATAGGGATTAGCTAAATCTGCACTACAGTGGGTCCAATATAAACTTCGGAGAAACTAGTGTGAAAAGAGAATCAGATCCTAAACTTTGCAATGCACTTACACAAATTACATGTTCATGTGAGAAAAAAAAAATTAATAAATCATTGGCTGAATCTGCAAATACACTGCTTCTGTCCAAGCCTAAACGTGTTATCCAAAATAAGCCTATTTTTGTATTTACCTAATCAAGTGGATGTATCTACAGAGATAGAGCTTATCATCTATTACTTACTTTATTCTACGTGTGTGTCATATTGTGGTAACCTCAGTTTTAGACTATTATAAAATGAATGCTTTCTGCATCCCAGCTCTTTAAGGGGCAAATGTCTCCGGGCAAACACCATTAAGACATCTTAACGGTACATTATGCAAAGCGGGTCGTATAGTAGTAGGTTTCTTTAATGGTAGCCAAGTCGCTAACCTGTCGGAGGACCACTTTTCTCAAGCCAACACTACTAAGATGCTTTTCAGTCAAGGTGTGTTAAAGCCTGCAGGAAAGGGTGTGGTATGCTCACAAAAGTGTGTCTGTAGCCAAGGTGTTCCCAGGAATGTGGGGTGAGTCACCAATGTCACATTGCTTAGCTGCCTGTGACAGGTGACATTTGGTAGCTGCATTACTACTAAACAGAAGCATGAGCAAGCATCGCTACATGCAGGCACTGAAGTGTGACGTGACCATCCCATGCCTTACAGAAAGCTTCAAGGAGCACACAGGACTGAAGCTGTAGGATTATAGCCTGAGAAAAAATGGGCCCTCTGTGCCGGGTAAACCATTTTGAGGAGACTGATAACTTTCAGGAGTCTAGCCATATATTACCCCACTGTAATGAACAGAAATAGCTTTTTAATGATTTCTAATCTAATTTGATAATTAACTTTGTCTTTAGAAAGCAAATCAGTATCTACTGTAGTTGAAACTTGATGTTGGAGAGCTGGAAAATAAAACTCTTTTTTTTTCCTACCCTATTGGGCTTTAGGCAAACTTAGATGGCATCCTTAGCCAAGGGTAATTCAGCCTTTGACCTCAGCTGTGCTACCTGACTTAGGCAAATGGAAGCCCTGGTGTGATGCTGTCACATTAAAGCCTCCTTGGCCGTCCTTTAAAAAGTGCAGAGGTGCTCCATTTCCCAGGTCCCGCATTGCACCATTGCCTGCACCACCAAGGAGCCTTGCCTCCAGACCTGCCTAGACTCGTCGGCCACCCAGCACGCTCGCATACCAGCCTCCAGCCAGGACTTCCAGCTCCCTCGGGGCACCCTTTGGAGAGGGAAAACTCAAGGACCCTCATGCAAGCCCAGCCCATAGTGTCTGTGGCACTGGGGGAGCTGGACACGGATGGCACCGAGCCCCGCGTGCCCCGGCCGGGCAGCCAGCAGCCCAGGTGATTCTGTGAGAGCGTGCAGGTCGCAGGGCTAAGCATGCCAAAGCCTGTCCTGAGCACAGATGTAGCCTGAAGGGTTTGGGAGCTTTGCCTCTGCCCTGTAAGAAACACTTGGTGGCCTTGCACTTCTGGGAGCCCTCTCTGGCTCCTGCATTCTCCAATTTTATGGGGGTTCAGAGCAGCCAGCACACAGACCCTCACTGCCCAAAATCTCAGACCTCAGTTCATGGTGCATACGAAGATCCTCCCTCATCCTGACTGGTGCAAGGGGGATGGTAGCAGCATGGCACTGACCCAGAGAAAGAGCCATGTGAGTGTCCTGTCCAGGGGATCCCCAGCTCCCGGCCCCCCCAAGCCTGACGTTCTCCTGCATATCCACGCTGCAGTGGTGACGATGAGCGTTTTCAGCTGCTGCTGGCTTGCCTGTTTTCCAGCACTGTGGACCCCGCGCCTTTTGACATAAATCTGAGTTGAATATAGCCTCAGGCTTCAACTCAGATTAATCCTACTACAAGTTCATACAGCGTGGTGCAGCCAAGGAGCTAGGTGCAAGAAATGGAAGAAGAAGGGGGAGAGAGAGATAAAAAGGGAGTGGGGGGGTTGACACCTGCACTAGGAGCATGGCAGGGAGCAATTGGAGGATTTCTGACAGCCGGTTTCAAATCACCTTTCATTTAAAAGGCAATCCTGCCTATGAGCTGCAACACCTTACCGTGACTTTGAATAAAAAAGCAAGCATAAATCAGTTTTGCTGTTCAGGGGTTTTGTCTTCCACCCTTGGTGGGGAATGAAAGAGAGCTGCTGAGCCGCAGCATGCAGGGAGGGGTGCAAGGGGAGCTGGTGTCTCTGTTTCCACCCAGAGACCCTCACTAACACAGCACAGCTGAGTACAGGGCATGTCGCCCACTACAGTAAGCTGAATGAAAGGTACTTTTTTCACTGAAAGGCAGTGATTTGTTCTGGGAGCAGGAGGAAGAGAGGCTCTTTGGGCAGGGGGAGAACTTCTAACGCCACCAAATCTCTGTCACGTGGCCATAGTTTGCAGCACCTTCCAGTTAGTTGGGGAATTGGGCAAACCACTCTTCCTCACTGAAGGGCAGGCTGGATTTGCCCACTGGCTGATGTGGGTGGAAGAGAGACTAATAAATCCCTTGTCCTCTGACAGGTTTACACTGGTCCAAACTGATGCCTGGACTCAGGTGGCATCTCTCAAGAGTCCCACACACTGATGGGGATAACTGGGGCACAGTGACGCTATAAGCACTGCCTACACACATCTCCCTGCCTCCCAGCACAGGCAGATGGATAGGAAGCTGTAAAAGCAGCCTCTGCCCCATGGTAGTCGCTTGCCAAAACTGTGAGCCCAGCCAGGCTCAGTGGTAGCTGTGCTGCCAGTGCCAGGCTGCTGCCGGGCCAGTGCTGTTGGATACCAGGGCTCAACTGGGAAAAGCACTGCTCCCTGCCTGGGGGAGAGGAAAACCTGGCTAAAAACTGCCGGCACATGAGAAGGGTCACCTGGATGAAATGGCAAATGGTTGGTTTGGCTCTGCTGCTCAGCTTACAGATGACACTAAGGATTGCTGAGCAACCTGGAGACAGATGCCCCTTCCTTTCTGGGTCTGCCAGAAACAACATTTTGTGTCTCGGGTTTTCCCTTTGGCCACCAAACTCCAAAATCAATTTTTCAGCCAGCTCTAACAGCGATTTTAACATCTAGCCAGGAAAGATATGAGGTGAGGTGTCTTTTCTCTGTGCGTATATGCCCATTGACACTGTTTACCACAGGTTCAGCACTAAACATGGCGGTGCTGTTTTTTCCTCCCTTCCTCCTCTTCTTCTCTGTTTTGTAAATCCTGGGACTGGTTCCTGCATTTACAAAGGAGTTGTGTGTCCTCTCAGGACAGACAAGAGATTGGGTTTAAGTAAGTCCAGCATCTGTTATTTATTGTTTACAGCAAAAGCTTCAGCTTTGAGCTGACATCAATGCAGTTGCTCTAAGTGTTGGAGAAAGTGTTCAATTATCACAAATCTTCCTGTCATTTGTTCGTGCACTCGGGCTCCGGGCCACAAGCTCCAGCAAAACCTCCAGAGCTGGAGTGCAAAGGAAGACATGAAAGACACACACAAACACACACCCAGTTATGCCAAGCTGCTAAAATTAAAGCAGGTTAGAGCGGTGTGAAACGCCCTGCAGGCAGCAGGATAATGTCTTTTTCCTAGGACCCTTTTGCTGGGTAACGATGAAAGAACAACAACTGTCAGGGAAGCCTCTTGCTGCCCTACCTTCGCATGCGAAAGCCGGATTTGCTTTGCCAAAATAAAGCTGGTGCCTCTTGACAGCAGAAATGCTCATGCCTAGAAGTGGCCCGCCTTGCCTCTCCCAAGGTGTCTGTTGTGGTCACATCCAAGGACCCCACATCAAGATTGCAGCAGGGCTGTGGTAGATGCTCTAGTATGATATGTGGGTGCAGGAAGCCCCACACCCTGCCACAATCAATTTCTACCCTGATGTGGAACAGTCCAGGGGAGCCAACAACTGGCTGTGGGGAAGGTCATGGCTAATAGCAACCTGATCAGCCTGGAAGGCATGTTCTGGGAACAATTTGATCCTTCAGAATCACTCATAAAGGAAACCAAATAAACCCTTGTACAAATAGACCCAGTTAGCTTTGAAAGCTATTCCAGCCAGCTCTCGGTGTCCCTTGTGGGCTGATGCAGACTGTCATCGCCTTTGTGGCCCCACTCTGCACGGTGAGGGTGGCACAGACCCCTCCGAGCAGCAGGGAGGGCTGGGGGGGGGCAGGGGGCAGGCGGCACCACAGGGCTGCCCCATCCCCTGCTGCAGACCATGTATCTGCTGGTACCTCCTGCAGGGTTCCGGGCGAGAGCCATGGCCCCTTACACCCTCAGTAAGTCTGGCCCTGTCAAAAATTGGGTGGAGGCTGCCTAGCCCCACACAGCCGTGAGGCAGTTACAATGGGAACACAAATTAAAGCCACCCATTTATGTAAACTACCTCAAAGTACTGAATACAAAAGCAGATGCTTGGAATTGCAATACCAGTTTCAGGCAGGATCCACCAGAGCACAAGATGAATTATATACATATAGGATTTCAAAGGGGATCGTTAGGACAGGCTGAGTTCTGCCCACATCTTAATGACCTGAATAGATTAGCCTCTCCCTCCCTGCCACCTTGTGCTATCTGGCCAGGGATGGAAACTGCAGAGATTTTCACTTCGCTTCAGGCCTTGAAGCACAGCTTCAGCTTCAGGGAGAGGGCAGGGGGGTGATGATGCCTCCCAAGGAGCTCCCATCGCCCTGCCAAGGGTGGCTCATTTGCAGAGACAAACCCCAGGGCCACCCTCAAAGCAGAAAACAGGCAGAGGGGAAGGAGAAGGAGCCTAGCTGAGTGTGCTTGGAGCGAGCAAGAAAGGACAAGGGGGAAGAGACTGTCTGAAATGAGTGTTTCTCTGGTGTTTCTCAAGCATCACTAGAGGAGAAAGAGAGAAAAAAGAGACTAAGCAGAGGAAAGAAACAATGAAGGAAGAAGCATGATGTTAACTGGATGGAGAGTTTAAACCAAAAAAACCAAGACATGAATGAAGGGCATAGGAGATGCCTCTGCACCTTGCAGATCCTTCCAGTATTTCCTTACAACTTCTCTCAGTTCTGCAAAATAAGTCCCTGTTGTCCAGTGGTGGAAAGGCTGAGCACGGCTGCCCCACAGCCTGCGCAAGTTTTCCCTGCAGGGCATGCACTGCCCACCCCTGCACGGAGCAGCTGTGCCCTTCCGGAGCACCAGTAAATAATCCCACGCTTGCACACCTTGGGGCGAGCACATTTTTCTTGGGTGCATACAGTTTTTCTAAGTGATTGAGAGACGATAACCAGGAGTAAGAGACCAGATTATACAGCAGGGCTCATGAATTTCCATGGAAGCCCAGGAATGCTGTGTCACAGGTAAGAACTACTGTCACCTCTGTTATTTTCCAAGACCAATTTCCAAAGGTAATTTTTGATTTGCAATAAACAGCCTTGGAGTCGCTCTGCATTTATTCTCTGTATGTCACATCCACTGCCTGTCCCCTTATCAGGACAGTTGGTGTCCATATAACCCCAAGCCTATAGCCTCTGAGGGATGCCTGCTGCAGCCACAGCGAACACCCCATCAGGTTTTCCCATGTCCTACACATAGCACAGCAGGTCTGGATGGCCACATACAAAAGCCCACCCTAAAACTGCGACTCCTTGCAAAGCACCAGGAGACCTTCGGGTGGGCAGACCTAGGGCCAACGTTAGCATTGCTTTAACCCCAGGCAGGTGCAGAAGAGGTGATCTGACAAAATCTGCGTCCTACCTCTCTCTTCACCAAGCAAAAAATGCTGTCGTTTGGGTTCCCATGCCATTTATTTTATACCCTTTTATCCTAAAGCTCTGGCTGTGCTCTTTAATATAATAAACAAATCACAGGTCTTGTTTTACATATCTCTGCACATGAAATCTCTTTCCGGCACTTTGTCTTTATGCTTGTCTAAAAAGTGCCTAGCAAACTGCTGCATTAAACAAAAATGAAGTCAAGCTTGGGGCTCCTGTACCCAGAGCCCTGGGGTTTTACAGAGCCTTCTTTGTGCAGCTTCTATTTCTGTCTGATTAAGCTATCTAATTCTCAAAGATTAAGCTATCTAAACCGACTGAGTACTGAAGCATTTAAAATGTAAACGCACCAAGTTTTAATCACAGCCTGCAGACTACCCCTCTCCCCTTCTGTATATACATGGGAGCCGTTTCCTCGCAATTTCTTGATGTTACACCTTCATCTAGTGGCACTTTCACATCCCACAATTAAACAGAACGTGCTGGGGTGAAGCACGAGGTATCCAGGTGTACGGATGTGAGGCTGAGGGTGCAGCTAGGGCAGCTAACATGATGCTGTCTCCCCTCTTCACTGTGCTGCCCCCACAGCCTCAGACGCCCTGTGTCAGCACACACACCGTTGGCTTTCCCGGTGGCGCAGCTTGCCCTTGGTCAGGCAGCACCACTGCCAGCATGAAGGCAGGGAGGGGGAGGAAGGCAAAAACACCACTCTCCAAACGGGGCCAATTTCTGCTCCCACAGTACTGCACCGCAGAGAAGTGAGAGCTGCCAAGCTCTCCTCCCTCCCTCACTCTGATACCCAGAAGTCCTTTGATTTTTTACGTTTGAGAAAAATCCTTATACAGGGGATTTTTCCAGTCTGCCATGGTGAGCCTTGGGAAGAGAAGACACACTACAGCCATTCTGCGGCTCTGGCCCATAGGGGTTACAGGGGGAAGTGTGAGGCGAGCCTGGCACAACCCTGCAAACCCCAGCACTTGGCAGCCCAGGGACTTCCCAAGCCACAGGCTGCATCTGCAGCAGCAGCTCTAGCAGGCCTCCATAGACTGCTGTCCTATTAATTTGCCTAATTGCTTTTTGAACCGATGTATAGTTTCGGCACCTGACGCGTCCCATGGCAATGAGTTCCACCAATTAATTATGGTTGTGTGAAAAAGAGACTTCCTCCTCTATGCCTTAAAAAATATTTGCCTAATGATTTCATTTAACATCCCTCGGCTGTTGTCTTATGAACAACTGCTGCCATTCCTCCTGCTATTCATCACATTGTAGACCTCTGCCTTAGCTCAGAGTCCTCTCTTTTCTAGGCTGAAGTTGATTGATTCAGTCTCATCTCATACAGATAGCATTGCGCATCTCTGATCATTCCCGTCATATGTCTCTCTGCCTCTTCCCATTCAAGTACAGCCTGAATTTCAGGAGTGCTGCACACCCACAACACCAGGGTTGCTCAGTAGGAACTGAACACATAGGGTACCGTGTCCTTTAAAAAATCAAATTTGCTGCTGTAGGTTGTGCACCACAACTGACTGCAGCCAGCCATCTCAGCTGACGTCCTGGAGGTGTTCGGTGCTCACGCTGCCTTTGGTGGAGGGCTGGTAGCATCACGCCTGGCTCCCAGGGCTTCTGCAGGCATCGGCTCCAAGTGCCACCCATGGCTAGCTCTGGCACTCGTTTATTGGCACCTCTGTCACTAAGCCCACAAACAATAGGTGACTGCCACAACGTTTGTATTAGAGATCACGGGGACAATAGAGGTAATATGTTCATTGAGCAATTGTGTTACCTCAATGAAAAGATTATAGGCGCTTGCAATAGAAATATTGCAGATAGGAAAAGAAATTACCTCAGACAGGATCAAATATGCAAAGCTGACTGTGGCCACAGACTTCTCCCACAAGATAAACAAGTGGCTCAGCCCTCGAGGGGAATAGCAGGAGAGGGGAATCCCGGAGTGCTATTCCCATGCCAGGTTCTTTCTGCAGGGCTTTAGCAGGAGCTGTGTCTGGGAGCCCAGGGCATGGCCTCCTCCCTGCCTGCCCGCTTTCCCCAGAGCCCCTCAACCCAAGCCCTGCACACCACGAAGGCTGGTGCCTGCTCTATGTCAGCAGCTGATTTGAAACAGAGCAGGACAAAAACATAGGCACAGGTTTTGAAAGGAGGAGGGGAATATTTACAAGGGCTGGGCACATAAAGTGACTTTCTCTTGCTCCTGAGATTCCAGCTTTCCAACCCCTCTGAGATAGCCACAAGGAGGAAAGACAGAAGGTGAGGCAGAGAAAAAGCTGTGATTCAAAGCACTGTGTCCACCTCCCCATATCCCTTGGCTCCGAGATAACAACCTGCCAGCCACTTCTCCCAGCGCCGCAAAACCCAGGGGACTGCAGTGTGCCAGGTTGGAGATTATCTTTGCCATCTCTGGCGCTTTTCTAGCTCAGCGTATAATCCGTCTTTCTTTAAGTACTTTGTTTTTCTTAAACAACATTGCCATTCCCTTCAAAACATAGCTCTGTTTATTGAAAACAAACAAGGGTTGGTATCACACCACGCCAAATGGCAGCCGCACTGCTGCTGGGTGGCGCTTAACAGTGCTGAGCTGTGGGTGACAGCTCCTTTTTCCAGTAGGTGAAACAGGCAAGTGCCAGCAAGGATATGCCCATAATAAACAGCCACTTAGCTGTTGGGGCAGAGATTTTTCCTCTGATTGCCAACATGGATTACAGCCTGAATCTTCCTTTTCTTTAGCAAAAAGCGTTTACAGGCATTTCCACCATTTCTTCTCGAAGGTTATTCTGCAAAATATGAGCAAAACAATGAAACTGTTGGCTTAGCAGGAGTGAGACAGCTCTTATTTTAAACAGAGGATTTTGATCGTGCCCTGCTATTTCATCTTTTTAGATTATTCACTAGACAACGTAATTTTCCTGTCTCCAAGCAGTGCTAAGCTGTCAGACTACTTTTCTCTGAGCAAAAGGTAGTACAGCATCTTCACCCCACACAAGTGCTTTTTTTGAAAAATAAAAAAGAAAAGGAAAAAGAAAAAACACCCCCACCCTCCAACTGGTCACTTAGAGGCATATGGTTTTCCAGAGAGAGCAAGAAGAAGAAAACTCTGGCTGCTTATGTAAAACCCAGGCACCGAGGACTCGCTCCTAGCAGGTTTGCTACCCCAGGACAGTCAGCCCCACCTGGTTGCATCACATCAGGAGGCTCATCTAGCAGCTAAAATAACCTACCCTGCAAATATCCTCCCATTTAGATTTAAATGGCTGATGGGCCGAAATTCAGCCTCAAACAGGATTGGGGGGAGGGGTGAAGGATGGGGGCAGGGCAAAAAGAAATTACCCAGAGCCCTCCCTTGCAACCAGTGCAGACACTGCCCGTGTTGTTTCTTTAATTGGGGAAACAATGTGCTCTTTCAGGGGCTGCAGGTGGCTTGGGGCATTGCAGAAAAGGGACATTATGGTTTTCCATGATAGTGTGGTTGAAAGGTTTGGACCCCTATGTACAAAAAAGCCTTTGCTGAGGGTATTGCTGCTGCATCAAGTATCAATGAAAACTGCATATCTGCTGTTATGAATCCAATTGCCACAGAAAATGAATGGGAAGCATTAAGAGTAGCAAAATAGTATTTCAAGCTGCAATGAACAGCATCCAATTCATCAGTGAATAGCAGGCCTGGGTGAGTGAAATAACAGCTCTGTCTGAAAGAAATATGGAAGACCCTCAAGCAGTCTGCAGGAGCAGATGTGCAAAAGAAGTAACAAAACTGCAGGCACTTCTGAGGTCTAATGTAGAGCCAGCTTCAAGCAAGGCAGTCTGGCTGGGTGTAGGGTCTGCAGCTCTCCACGTGAACCAGTTTATGGGGCCTTTAGCAGCACGCCACTCCCCTGTCTTTGGAAATAAGCTTCACTGAAGAAGAAAATCGACCTGCATGTGCAATAGAACTATAGCTCAGCTTAGTTTACGTCCAAATGTCATGGTCAACCCTTCAGAAACCAAACTGGCATGAAAAACACAAAGGCACTAACAGCACTTTTACAGGTAGTAAAAGTAAGGGTGCGCAGTAAAGCCAGAAGCAGAACTTGGATGTCCCAATTTCCCATCCCTAATCCTGACCCTGCTCCTCCACCAGCCCCCGTTCTTCTGATTTCTGGGATGCTGCAGTGATAAGAGCTGCAAAATCCAAAAGCAAGCCCTGCTCATGCCACAGCCACAGCAGCACAGCCCGGCCTCAGGTTGTTACCGGTGGGTGCCGGGGACCACGTGCAGGACCGAACACCTCCCCGCCTGCAGCCTCAGCCCAGCTTGCTCTCTCGCCTGCTGGCCAGGGCTCAGCAGGCTCTGCGAGGGTTTATTTCCTAGGTGTGTGGGATCCACCTGATGCTGGTGAGACCCTGCTGACGGCACCCTGCCCACACATGCCGCAAACTAAAGGGAGGACAGAGAGGCCACGTGCTCGGCACGGAGTTAGCTGGGACTTGGGTTCTTGGCCTGATGGCTGCTAGCACCTCAGCTGCTGGGGGTGTCACAGGTCTGGCCCAATACCAGGACGTGTCCCCCCCAGTTCTGCGCCGCTTTGGGCTGCACACTGGGCTTTTACCCAGAGATTCCTCTGCCTGAGCTCTCTGTGGCAGATGCTGCCTTCAAGGGGTGGTGACACAGGAATAGCAAGACAGCTGATAAGGTTTGATGGCTCTTTACTTAGGGGAAATCCTCTTGACTCTTGCCCAGGGCAAATAAGACTCAGAGGCCTGAATTCCCAGAGGAGGCATCGATGCACCAGATCAAAGCCTGCTCCCCAGCCATCACCACAGAGGCATCACCTCCAGCCATAACAGGAGGTTATAAAAACAAGGTCTCTCCCTGACACATCCCAGGCTGCACAAAGAAACAGGCTCCAAAGAAGGGAAGGCGAGAGAGACCTGCTGCAAGTGCACTGTGGACTGTGGGTCCGAGCGGCAGGCTCCCAGAAATGCTGCGGGACAGTAGCTCCAGCCCTAGGGATGTGCCAGAGCCATGCAGGAGCTGGGGTAGGGGACAGTGCATTGCTTGGCTCTGCCTATTTCTTGCATTAGCTCCCGTAGGCAGGAACGCATCCGTTTGTTTCCACTGTTACAGACTCACACAAGGGAACTTAAATCCAGAGCGCAGTGAGGGTCTTGGGTTATTAAAAGTTCTGTGGTATAGTCCTGAGTTTTTGAACCAATGGGGGCATGGGATCCTGCCGCTGGCAATGTGATTTCTCTCGGGTGGAGGCTTTCCAAAAAGCCTTGCCGCTGCTGGCACCTCCTAAGGAGCCCAGCTACAAGTGGGCGCAGGCTATATCAGCCTGCTCGTCATAACAGCCCCGGGACTCGCTTGCAGGGCACCACATGCTCTCATGACAGCAGCTGCCTGTTGGGGCCAGGCTGCCGGCACTGCTGGCACAGATCATGCCAAGCCGGTGTCAAGAGCAGCTGGCAGCCCCGCGGAAGGCTCGCCTGGTGCAGAAGAGGCCAAAGAGTTGAGCTGTGTTAGTTGATGTCGCTTTGATAATTTATATCACATTTTGTAGCTGTTGATGTTACAACTCCTTCAAGGTACTTCAGCATGGAAGATGGCAAGGTCCATGCCTTGGAGAGCTTACAGTCTAGTACAGACAGGTAAACATAACAAGTAGAAACATTAAACCTTAGGTAGGGAGTGGGGACAGGTTGAGGGAGTATGTACAGAAATTATCTTTGGCACATCAAAGAGCTGGAAGAAGTCCATCAGAGGAACCTTCAGGCTATTTATGTATTTCAGGTAGCAAGATAAAAATCATGAATAATGAGTTCCTGCAACCTCTTTGCAGAACCAGCGCTGAAGCAATGCTTACAGAGGTGCTTCTCTGCTAACATATGTCCTTTGGATGGGGAATGCTGAATCCTTCCCAGATTTACGTCGCTGACTTTTAACCAGTAACAAAAAAAGAAATAACAAGCAGCACAAGCACAGCCAGCATCCTTCCAGGTTTTGGTCCCTGTCCATGGCTACCTGATCACAACATCTATCTGCCCAGCACCATCCTCAGCATCTCTTTCTTTTCTACTTCTTCTTTCTTTTCAGCACAGGCTGCTTCTTCTGAACTCCCAAGCTACCTCTGCTCCTCAAAAAACCCCCTATTTTGAAGTCAAAGTTCCCAATCCTTAATCCTGCTCTCCCTCACCATACTCAGTCCATGCTGTCTTCACTGAAACATTGCTGAGCAAATAAAGTTGCACACCAAAATGAGGAACAACTAAACCCGGCTTCAACAGAGCTCGCTGTCGCCTCTGCTCCTGCGGCGGAAAAGCCAGTGTGCACCGAGGTGCAGCGCAGGGGCCGCCCCAGCAGCGCCTGCCTGCACAGCTTCTCTGGGCAGGGGGCAAAGGGCTTGGACCCATCCCATACAGGCTTTCAAACCCTTTTGGTGCAGAACCCAGGATTTGACTAGGGAAACAGAAAGGCAGATAACCCGCTTGTGCTATGCTGTTAGGCAGTGAGAGGGTCAGGCTCACAAGCACTGGAGGAAGCCTGGGCGCAGAGCAGAAGGTGTTTATAGTTTTATTCTTCTCATTTGTGAGGTCTCCCTTGAGCAGACTGACACAGGCCATGAACTCTTTCCAGTACAACGCAAAAATGTATCACCCCCAAAAAAGACAAATGTATGTGGCGGCACTGTTAGCTGTTTCACTGCCAAACAGACAAGTCAAAAACGTCAGATGATCAAATCACAAAGGAGTCCTGTGCATACAGAGGATGGAGACCCTTTACGCCAGGCTGGTGTAATTACTGCCAACCTAAGCCCCAGCAGTGATGGTGTGGAGTGAAGCAGAACCGTTACAGAAAAAAAACAGCTCCTGCCCACCCCTGCTGCTCCCATCTCCTGCTCTGCCTCTCCTGCCTCGCCAGCCCCAGCACTGGTGCAGAGCTGGGTGAAAAAAAATGATCCAACTGAAAAACAACCTGGTGGAGAGCATTATTTCTTAGCCAGATAAATTCTGCAATCCAGTTCATCCCATAGCAGCACCTGTGGGCTGTATCAAGTTAAAAACTAGTCAAGCTCCATCCTTAATCACCCAGGAGCCCATCCTTAATCACTCAAGCTCCATCCTTAATCACTCAGTTGCCCAGGCAACTGAGTTATGACTTTTCTACTTGGTGGCAAATAACTGCAAGAGATTGCTGTTGCTTTGTTGTTGGTGGTTTTTTCTCTTGCTGGTTCAGCCCCAGTTTGCTGGTCGCCCTCTCTCTCGTGGTTGCTGGCAGATCAAGGAGTTTGGTGGCATTATGGTATTGTCGACTGGAGAAGGCTTTCCCCAGATAACTCACACTGCTTCCCTGCAGCCTGGCCTCAGGACACCCAGAGAAACCTAGGCAAAACCACACAACCCAACAGCAACAACGGCAGCCACGATACGGCTCGGGTGGTGAAGGGGCTGGCAGGTTGTTCCCCCTTTGCACAGCTGGGGGCACACAGGGCTAGCGAGAGGCCACCTCTGACTTAGCAGCCTGACAACTGTCAAATTTCTTTTTCCCTCCTTTTTCCGCCTGTGTTCCTCCCGGCCAGCACTGCCAGAGACCTGCCCTCCCGAATCAGCTGGAAGCCGGGTGGGATGGACCTCCCTGTTCTTGCAGCTCTCCTCGCCTTCCCCACTGCGGTACCACCCGCTGGTTATGCAAGCAGGGATACACCTCCCTCCCCATCCCTTCCCCTCACCTACAGCAAACACCCCCTTGTTTCCCTTCTGTTTTGATGACCCTATCGAACTGCTGTGGAAAAGCAGAGGCAGATCTCCAACACCTCCTCCTCAGGCTGGAGGGTAAACAGACACAGCGCAGGGAAGAGGCACAGACTCCTTCAACCCCTGCGAGAGACCGCTTCTATCTCCAGAGGGCATAAAGAATTCCAGGCACAAAGTATGCCACAGTATATCGCACGAGGAGTTCCAAAAGGCTTTTAAGTCACCAAACGTCCCTTTTCCCGCTGATTCAGCAGTGGACACTGTAAATCCATGGTACACTGTAGACGGCAGCTGTCTCGGGACGGGGTCATCTGCTTGCCCTGCTGGGCACGGAGCCCAGCACTTTGCATACAGCCACCCCCATCCCTTCCAGGCTCCTCCGCTATAAAATAAAAATTTTTAAAAAAGCACTGTGTAAGTGAGTGGAATTACCAATCACTTAAAGGCAAAGTAAACAATCGGAGAGAGAAAAAAAAGGTTGTAAGTGGCTTGGCTTAGTCCCTGCCAAGAGAAAAGGATGTTTGTTGCACAAATAAAGTGAGTGGGAGCAAGACTTTCCTGCCTGACTGGTGGAGAGGTCCGTAAAACAAGACTGGAACTCCTTGCCACGTATATGAATCAGTTAAAGCACTCGATGAATCATTTATTTTCAACATAGGCAATCAGCAACAATGGTTTGATGTTCAATTGATTTCTCATTTGTCTCGCTCCCCTGAGTAATGACGAACAGCTCACCACTTACACGGTGCATGCCTCGACCCAACTGCTCCCGGAGCAGCTTCTTCTGCAAGGAATCATGCTGGGCACCTGCTCCTACCTGCTGACATTTCGCACCTCTTGGTCACTAGCCGTCAATGCTTTTGGCTCTGCTTGTCTCGCTCATCTCATGCCCCATGCTCTTCCCCCAGGGTTCCTCCTTCTTTCTTTCTTTAAAAAAAATAAATAGATATATAACAAAGCTTTGTTTTCAACGTGTGGCAGTAAAGCCAGATTCCTCACTAGAAAGCATCAGCATCCTACTTCTCAAAAGCTCACATCAAAAATTGCCAGAGGAGCAGCACAGCTTTGTGTACAGCAGATGATGTAAAACACTCTAAAGAAAGGAGGGAGTTTTTAGAATATTTTCTACTAGATACCATAACCATACAGCACACTTCCTTCATCCAAAGTGCCTTGTAAAGCGCTTGTGTGGACCTCTAATTCATATTTTGGATGCCTCGTGGTACATTTCACTAGTTAAACTCAGGCACATACCAAAAGGAAGCCCTTGGTTCAGATGTGGGCTATGCTGAAGTCACAGTGATTAAGATATCATGCTGACAGCGAGGAGTCCTGTAGGCACACAGTTAATTTTAGGGTGTGTGATTTGCACAGCCCCAGATATCTGTCCTGAAACATGAAGGCTTGGCTGTGGCTGTTGGTTGTTCCTAGCGGATACAAAGCACCCCTGGGATCGGGCCAAGATGAACATTAACATAATCCTATTGTGACAAATAAACTGATAAAAGATGGGGAGAGAAAAAAAAATATTGGGGCACGCTGAGCTTTCCCATTCATGAAAACAAGGTGCCCACACCTAGCTCGCAGGTCTGAGCACTGATTTGGGGGCATAGGGGGCCAAGTTTCCTGGGGCAGCCAAGGGCCCCACCACACTCACCCACACGATCCCCTCTGCAGAAATTGGCGGCACGAGCTACGCTGACTCCTGCGCCCGGCAGGACCATGGCCTCGGCTTGGTCGCTGCCAACACACCAACGCTCGGCAGCACAACGGGCGGCACAGAGGCTGTAGGTGAATTTCAGGCATTGGTGAAGGACTAAGAGCAGGCTCCTTTGGCTGTATTATGGTGAATATTAGGGATGCATGAGCTGTGCTTCGCCTTTGGCTGCCTCCAGTCCCCCCCGGGAGTGTCCCCTCCCCAAAGCATCCCCTCCCTGGCATGAGGCCCCCAGAGCTCCTTCTCCCCTCCGGCGAGCAGGGCAACCGACCAACAGATCTCCTTGCTTCTTTGTCCTTCCCCATCACTATGTAGCTCTTAAAAAATAATTTTTGGCCATATTTGTGCATAAAGCAGGCCTGAGAGAGCTGCGGGATAATAAACAACTTGTTTCCTCTGCGCTCAGAACCTTTCCAAACGCTTTTGCTTTTCAGCCACTTCACTGGAGAACATCTCAAAACCCCTCTTCCATTTATAGCCATGACTCAAAGATTTTAGCTCCTTTGCCCACCTCCTTGTCTCTAAAGCTTTCGGAGAGCAAGGGCCACCTTGGGGAACCAGCTGCAGGTGCCGCACTTCCAGCTCCCATAGGAGTGAGAGGTGGAGAGCAGTGACTGCCCCGCGCCCCTTCCCATGCATGCACACTCTGACTTTTTAAAACCTGCTCAATAGGAAAATATCAGTATTTCCAAGATTACCCAACACGCCGCACCGAAAGCTGTTGAGACACCTCTCTCAGAGAGCAGGCCTTGTGTCATTTGCTGCACTTGGGCAGTGCCATGCATGCTGCGGTTATGACTCAAAAGAGCGAGCGCAGCGGCAAAGGGAAGTTCTTTCAAAAGGCTCCAGATGCACCTCCAAGGAGCGGGCGCATTCAGAGTTCACCGAGCCTGAATTCAGAGTTAGCTGCCTGATGTCATCGTGACTGCAGCTCACTTCCTTAAAACCCTGCAAGCCAGAACAGAGCTGGTATTCATGGAGGCCGCGCAAATAGTGCCCTTGGTGCTCCAGCTCTGGCTTAGGCCATGCTCAGGTGCACATTTGCACTAACAAAGTAGCTGCTCTGGAAACAGCAAAGAGCCTTTTATCTGATAGTTTCCATCTTACCTGCAAAATCATTAGAGAGCTTCCCAGGTCACACAGTGCATCTTGCAGGTGCAGAGGGATCCTTTGCCCCAGTTTAGCAGCCCGTCCCTTTTACCGGGGAAGCAATTAGGCTGCTCCAAGGTGGACAAATGTTAAAACCAGACTAGGAAGCTGAAGGGAAGGAAGAAAACATACCAGGACAATTCTCACAAGTGCTTCAAATGTGGGGCTTGATACCTTTGGACAACTGTGTCGCTGAGGACCACAATGTTGATCCTCAGTTGAGATTTTTCACGAGGCTTTTCCATGACGCATGCCAGCATCAGGCCTGGGGAAGGGAAAATTAAAGGACGTGAGCAGGGGTGGGCTTGGTGGTACGGTCTGATGGTCTACGGTGACAAGTCCCATCTGGGATCAGTTTCTTCAGCCTTATCAGCGCTTAGCCCAATGATTTCATTACGTAACCCATGCTGTTAAATATGGTTAGCCACCAACATACACCTAACAGAGTCAAGAGAGGGAAAGCAGCTGACAAAATATTGCTTTGGGGATTGTAAGCACTATCCAGTTAGCACCGATGCGTGGGGATGCCTTGCCCGGGAAGAGGGATGATGGCCATCACCCTCACAGCTCAAGGAGCGAGCACATGCAGGAGTTGGTCCCCACCGACTGCTCCTCGCTGCAGCCCACTGGCTTCCTGCAGCCTGGGCACACGCTTCGGAGCCAGCTGATACGGCACCCTGAAATCCCAGGGATCTCTGGGATGAAGTTACTTCCTCTTTCTCCCAAGGTCTGAGCTCCGGCTGCCAGCAGCAGAGGCAAGGAGCAGCTTTGAGCTGCTTCACTGTCACAGATGCAAATTCCAGCTTCATCAAATCCACCCCACCAGCCTTTCTTGACAAAACATGAGTTGATTTTTAATTTCTGTAAAATTCGCAGCCTTTTACAATTTCAAGCAATAAAAAAACCCTACCAATTTTCTGCACTGGGCTTGATTTTACAAGACCACACGTTTTAAATAAATAACTAGCACTTTCCACAGCATTTCAAGATTTGGCTTAGGAGAAGGAACACAGGGTTATTATTTTTTATATTTGAAATCAGAAAAGATCACTTGATGCCTGCTCAGAAATCAGCAACCTCTTTGAAATAATGACAAATCCAATGGAAATGGAAAACTGCCATGAACTAATTTTTTAGAAGAGGCAAAACCACTTGCTTTCAGCTGGAGTCAAACCTGAGTAAATCCTTCAGCTGTGTTTGGCGAGTGAGTTTGAACTGGTATCACGGTAACTCAGCTCCATGGGCAGAACACAGTATGCAAAGATTACATCATCAGACTTCACGTCGTGATCACCCAGGATAGGGAATACCACTTGGAGAACCATAAAAACAAATGCAAACAGGCAATGCAAAGAAATACTTAAAACTAAGTCCTTTGCGGACCTGGTGCCATATCGTCCCTTCTTGCCTTACAGGTCTTGTTATGAAAGCCATCTCAAATTATTTGTATGTATCTTGCAGTCTCTTCCTTCCTTCCCTGCAAGGATCTTTTCCCTGTTTGGTCCCATAACACTGAATCACATGCCTGGTTAGGTCATCTGCAAGCTCTTCCCTGGGATGCCATTTTCCCCGGCTCCAAGAACAGAGCTCCACATGACTTTATCCTTACTCCCCTCAGCAGGCAATGAGATCATCTTTCTGGTGGCCCAGGAATTGCTGCAAGTCTTCTCAGGCTGCAGTGATTCACGGGGAAGGTGCTGGAGGTGGCTTTGGTGGAGCATGGCACCCGTGACTCACCGCCGTGCTGGATAAACACCCGCGCTGCAGTGAGCCGGCAGGGCGCCGGCACCGGCCAAGCTGTGGCTGCTGGAGCAGGGCTGGTCCCAAACAGCAACTTCAGAGTCCTTCCTCCCTCCGCCCTCCTCCAGCTCCAAAGAGTACAAGTCCTTCGGTTGTCATAGCACGGGACTCCACAATAACATCAATAAAGAAAAATGACCCGGGATGAGGCCATCTGTTTTATAGTCCCCTCGAGGCACTGCTGCAAAGGTGTTGCACTCTTCTGAGAGACGTTTCACTTCTGTGGCATGGCAAACAGGAGTGATCAGGGAGCAGCATGGTTCATGTAGGCTTGAAAAAGGAAAAAGATTGGGGGAAAAAAGGAAAAGAAATAAAAAAGAGTCCCCTCTTTCTAAAAGGCAGCCTTAAAATAGAGAAAATGGTCAACACAGTCAAAAAATGGTCAATTGAGAAGCAGGTGGCATAGCCACCATTTAATCTGCAGAATAGCTCCAGTCAGCCTTAGTGTAAGGGGAGGAGGGAAGGAAACCCAGGAGAAGAGGGGACAAAGTCAGAGCTCCTTTTTTAAAGGATGTCAGGAAATGAATCATTAGATGTTATCACTGTCTCCTTAATTACAGAATGCTCAACACAGTCCCAAGGCTGGAGGGAGAGAGGTTTACTAAAAAATGCATGTTCCTAGCTTAAGGGACAGCAGGACAAGGCCAAAGAGCTGCAGGCCAGCTGCAGAAGACAACAAAGGGGCAAGCTGATGGGGTTTATCACCATCCACATGTCCCCATCAGGGAGAAAAGAACAGTGAGCACGACAGGTCTGACCAAAGACAGCCCTAGTGATTTCCAGCAGCATTTGGGCTCTGTAATTGGCCAGATAGTGGACGCCTAGTTAAAAATAAACGTTTAAACACAGCCATCATGTAGTTCTGAAACAATTCCCTTTTGTTAGTCATGTTTTTAGTGTGACAGAGAATAAACCAGGGTTACCAAGAGTGGTTTTGGGAAACCACTGCAGCAAACACAGGTCCAACCTTCCAGAGCTTCCACCCCGTGTCAAAATAAATGCTGCTGAACAGGTTTCTCAATAGTTCCTGTAGGTCTTTCCCAAGGCCAGCGGGCAGGCAGCAGCCTCCGGCCACGTGTAGCCACGGGGGACCAGCCAGAGGCCAAAAGCCAGTGCCTGTGAGCAGGAAAACTGCCCCCGATGACAAAAGCCACCATGCCCCACTGAGAACAAGGTCCCTCCTGTCTCACCCTGGTAGTGGGAGCACATTGGGACACCCTCTCCCATGTATTTCGGTACCCCATGCTGCCCCTGGAGTGCGGGCTGGCCCCAGAGCCACTGCAGGTCTTCACCAGGGGAAATCACAGCTTCTTTCCTGCAAAGGCTTAATCTGAGAAGCAGAAATCAGATAATAAGAGCTTGCCAGTTTGGCACACAGCATTGTAACAGATCCAGTTACCAGCAATTAGACACTCCACCCTGATTAATTTGTGCTAGAAATACTATGACAGTTTTAAACAGAGAGCCTGAGTATGTGTTCAAACTATTTACCAAAGGTTGGGGTGACTTCTCTGTCATTTAAAATGTTGTATACTAAGGCTGGACATTTTATTCAGCGATATTTACTGTAGTTTAAATGAGACTTATTCAGAGAAGTATTCTCATTAAACAAGAGGTTAGGCTTGATCGTACAATGGACCTCTGTGATTAGTCATGGACTCACTTTGCCAATTCATGCTGAATTTTCAAGCTACACATTCTCACAAATCTCTGCTTTATAGTCTTTTATAATACTGTTGGTTGCTTCTACAATTACAAAATGTCTCCTGCTGTATTTCCACATGCCCTTCTCCCACGGGTCATTTGTGCCACATTTCACATTATTTCAGATACCGTCTTTGTGCAGGTGGGGGACACCACAGCTGCTGACCCCGGGGGCGCAGGGCTGTGCCCGGTGGCCTCACTCCTCTGCTCGCTGTGCAGATGAAGAGCAGCCGATGATTTCAGAGATATTTCTCCCAACAGTTTAAAGAGCTCCCCCTGCTAACGCCCCACTCCCAGCCACTCATCCCTGCCTCTGTGCTGTATCTTCAGCTGGAAACTCATCTGTAAATTGTCTTGCAGGGGTCTGGTTTTGGCTTGTTATTTTATTTAGTGGGTCCAAGTGGTCAGTGAGAATTGGTTACATTCCCATTGCAAGGTACACATGGGGAGGGCAGCAGTTAAGACTTGGCTTGAGCGTTCAGATTTTCCCTATAGCCATCTCCATGCTGCCTTACTCAATATGAGGTCCTTTAGAGCATGAGCTCTGCTCTGGGACCATCTCCACTGGGGTATGAACCAGTCTCACGTATTGCTGGGGGCCACTAAAAGCACCAGCAGAAGCTGCCACATGATCCAGCCCATGCTCCATCCAGTCGAGTTACAAGTCTCTGGTTACAGATTGCATTGAATCCTTCAGAGCAACCCAGGCAGTGTTTTGCTGCCATGAAAAAATATTTGCTAGATTTCTAGGCTTACCAGTTAACTGCTGCTTTATACACTCAATATGGGCATTTGTGTTACTTGGGATGACCATAGTGGCTCTACTGTAAGTGTGGGGGTGCTGATTTCAGTAGTAAAGCCACATTGCAAGAAAAGACATGCAACAGAAGTATCACATTTTTCTGGAGACTTGCTGCTTAGCCACATATGCATAAACAGACATCCCATCCTGCAGGACACAAGCTAGTCATCAGGAATACTAACTGTAACTTACTATTTTATTTGGCCCTTAATTCCTTTAAGAAGAGGGTAAGCAAACATCCGTTAGGAAGGGTTAAGCTGTTGAACTCACAAGGGTCATTCCTTGGTTTCCCATGGATCAGTGATGGTGCTGCCAGCAGCCACCCACATTCATCTGTGCTCAGGCTAACAGTGCTGGACCGATTCACAGCCTGGCTACTGAACATATCTCACCTCTCCTCCTTGCTCTTCATCCAAACTGCAAATGTCCACCCCTTCTCACAAGCCTCTGCAACTTTCAGTGGCTTTTTTTCCTCTGATTTCTCTTAAGCCACAAACTTCTTTCTTTCTTGCACCCAGTAGGTTCCCTCCTGTTTTTGAGGTTTCCCTCAAATTTCTTTCCTGTCTTCTGCCTTTACTTGCTTTACTGACTTCACATCACCACCAGCCACCTAAGGCAGACTAACATTAAAAATTGCAATATATTCCTTGGACTAGGTGGCAAACATTTTTTAAGCCATAGCCTACAGAAGACCAACATTTTCCTTAGTGTTTTTCCATCTTCAGCACCCTTATTTCAATAGCAAAATCATATGCCTCCCTCTTATAACCACTTTGTGCTGAGAACAACACCCTATGGCCCTCAGCAAAGTGACCTACATGTGAAGTTAGTCTTTCCTGGAGCAAGAGGCTGGGCTGGGTGACCTCCAGAGGTGCCTTCTCAGCTCAAACATTCAATGTCTTAGGCTAGAACCTCCTGGGAGGAAAGACCATCTTAAACAGGATTTAGTTCTTTTTAGAAAGCACATGTGTGAATACGAAGTACTCGCAGCAATAAACAGTGCATACCCTGTATAAATACACTATGCATGCGTTCTAAGTGCTCTCCATTTTATGCAGTGATTAGTCACTTCCAGCTGAAGGAAAATTGAGTGCATATTCTCCAAGATCCATCTTTGGGCTTCTGAGTGCTATCTTTGTTGTAAAAACATCTTGGTCCTTTACCCTACGAGAGAAAACCAAATCTACTGGAGCCTTAACCCATACCATGAAAAGCTATGTGCTAATTTAAGAAACAATAATACAATTATTTTGCTCTGATGCACAGGGAAACACGATGGAACTGACTGCACAAATCCATTTGCTTGTGGTACCAAGGTTATGGGCGGGGTTAGGAATCACTTCGCCAAACGGCTTTTTAAGCTGTCATCAACAGTCTTTCATTAGGGCTATTTAGACTCGAACCACAAAGCTAAATTACCCACACCTTTATTTGAACAGCCTTTCCTCACCCACCTCTGCAAAATCACCCCATGCACTCAGCTCCTCAGCTCCCCCCTCCTGCCCCCGCCCCCATAGGCTCCTCGACGTAGGGCATGAGCTACATTCATATAGAAAAGATGCAAAGATGCACTTCTGCTCGGTAATAGCCTCCTCCAGCTACTTGCTCACAGTGATAAGGCAAAGCTGCAAAATATAGACATGTAAACCTTAAAAGTTTAGTCCATTTTGTTGCTCTATTCCCACATCTTACTGAAGCTGGCAGCGAAAAGTCTCAGCTTGCAGATTTTGCAGACAGACATTTGGGGAAAGACTCACATTGGCAGAAAGAAGAAAGCAAGCGACAGAGCAAAACGGCCACTGGAGTCAAGAAACAGAGAGAAAGCAGGATGAAGCGAATGGAAGAGTACAGAAAGCCTGCCCTGTGAAAAGAAGATAAAAAAGAGGGATGAGCTATTAGCAGAGGTTGGAAAATTTAATAGAGGAGGATGGAGAATGATAATAGAGGAAATAGGAGTGGGAGGAAGCAATTGTGGGACGTAAAGGGGCAAATACAGCTGTAAAAGGGTGGGGAAAAATCAAAACCACATTTACACCCATTTTTCATCCTAAAAAAGGAGATTAAAGATTTGCATAGGGAATACGTCTGAATCGGTTTAAAATGCTGCATGAGAAACACCAGAAACCAAAACAAGAAGCTAGCAACGTGTCATATTTTCAGCCCCAGAACTCAAGCGACTCCAGCAGCTCTCAGTCAAATCCTCCCTGCAATGAGTGATTCAGTGGAGTCAGGCACAGGGGAGTCCCGATTTGTCTGGGAGACTCTGTTTTTAAACCTGGACTTGCCAGAAACAGCAGACACTCAGGGAAGCAGGAGGATGCTAATGATAGAGAGAAAAGGACCCATATGGTTTTTGAAAACTTGTCTTCAGTTGTGCCTATCCATTTGTCGTCATCACATTTTCCCTTACGTGTATTTCTCTAATTTTCACAGGCAGCCCATTAGTTACTGGGCTTCAGTAATTCATAACACCTATTGTGCATGTATCCACCTTAGAAATATATTCAGTTCCTTCCCAGAACTTGTGCTAGCCCACCAGAAAGACGTAAAATCTTACTCTTCCGAAAAAACAATCAAAAGTGCGCATAGACAGTCAATTCATTTGTTTCCCTAACCCTACAGAAAAGGACAGTTACGAGTAAGCACCAGGGAAACGATGTAGCTGTGGGTGGTGGGTTTGCACCCGACAGCCCTGCTTTACTGCTTTCTGTTGAAGGTAGCTTTTTTACTTTTAATGACAATGAAATGGGAGAGTAATGGGAAATAAAATTCATTGTAAACAATTACTTAGAAGTGGAATCAAGTATTTTGTACCCAGCTCATTTTGGGTGCCTGAATGAACATGGTCTGTGTTAGGGATTGCAGAGGATTTATATTTCAGAGTAAAGAGGAAACAGTCACTTGGATGTGCTCTAGAGCGAAACAGAGCTCTTGCTTTTATGCCTATTTTGGCACTGGACCACAGCAGCCACTGAAAATATCTGGTGCCCCTGTGCAGCAGAGTCAGTTGAAGCTACTATCTCTATTTATCAAAGTCCTATTGTTTAAAAAAAAAAAAAAAAAGTAGGTAGAGTTCATATCTTTCCTCCACTTGACCCAAGAGGAAGCATCAAAGTATTTTGCCTTTTTTTTTTCTCCTCTTCCCAATAAATAAGGATGGAGTAGGATAAAAAAGGAGCTATTGTTCAGACCTGATCAAAAGCAGAAGAGTCACATCTCTGTTCAAAGGGAGTCTGTCCAGAGCCTCTGCTTCAGATGGGGTGAATGGTCTCAGAAATGCATGTAACTCTCTCCCCTACATGCAGACATGGCCACCCTTGCTGAGCATTTGCTCGGCCACTGCAAACATCACGCTAAACACCACCACTAAAGTCAACATGCTAATGTCCTCTCCATGCTCCCCAGCGGTTCAGTGCTAAAAGGAAGGACATCAGCAGCTGGAGGTTAATGAGGATTTTTCTTTCTTTTTTTTTAATCAGAGCAAGTTGCTAGCTGAGGCAGTGCGTATCCTGCAACACCAGCCTTCAGCCAGAAAAGACACAGAAACCAACTATATGGCAAGAAACAACCGCTGGCTGTAAACAATTTTCTCTAAGTGCAAGTAGTTGATGCTGGTGGTGGTGATCACACATTGGGAAGAGAAACACGCTTTCTTGCAACAAGAACCTTCACGTGTCCTTCGCCTCAGTGTCACTTTCTTTTACAGTTGCAAAGGTATTTGCTTGGCTGCCAGCTTTAACACCATGCAAGATTTCCAGAATGCATATTTCAGCCAGGAGAACAAGAGAGATTTTTTAATATTGGCTTACAAGTAATAGCAAAGTAATGTATTTCTGGCTATTTAGATAGTGACGTGGCTAAAACAAACTCCTTTGTTTTCAGCAGCTGCTAACAATACCTGTAGGGAGCTGTTCCCAAGGCAGTTATCTCTGGCCCTGGCGGCAGTAGGATGTAAACAGCATGTATCAAGTTAATGGAAAACACCAAGCGGCCAAATCTGAAAGGAGCTGTGTTTAGCTGGGCCTCTCTCACAGGGATTACATTCTCACGCGTAGCAGCAGCAGCAATGACTTTTGGAGGGCAGGTCTTCCTGGGGACAGACAGCCGGGGCTCTGCTGCAGTGCTGCCAAAGCAGCGTGGCCCTGGCAGCATGCACGGAGCTGGAGGCAGCGAGCCTGGCTGAGGGTATGCAATTACAGCCGCGGTATGCGAGCTTGGGGTCAGTGCCGAGCTAATGTGCCATACGCCTCCAGCCTGGAGCTGGCTCGGGTCTGGTTAGGTCGGAGCCAATGTGTGGCTGTCTGCATCCGTCCACGCAGACATACCCTAAGATTAGAAACATACCGCTGGGTTATTTTGAATGACATAGTCCGGGCTTGTACACTGTGGGAGGTGTGATGGGAACTCTGTCTTTCTTGATAATTTAATGAGCTGTTGTAATGAGGGATGCACTGAGCCCCTCATTTGTATGCAGTTCCCACATGAGATGTGAATATTAAATTCCTCTAAGTATGAATCAGCACCTCATACTCCCACAGCTCTTTCCCCTATCTCTCAATCTCCACCAGCTCCACAGCTCCAGATCCCCCCATGGTCCCCTGGGCTCCCCCACTTCATTGCCACCTCGACAGCCACCAAAGGAGAGAGATGTGCCTCTGGTCACAGTCAAAAGCATTGGCCATGCGGCAGAACAAAGCTAGAGAAAAGGTCTCGGTTCCTTCTTGAAAACCGACTGCAACCTCGCTAGCCCCATGGCCTGTTAGCGTTTGGGAAAATTGCATGACATGGGAAATTAAATCTACAGGGCATCGCTACCTCTGACAGCTGGTAGTTTAAATAATGAATTGGTAATTATAAACCCTTTTGAAATAAAAATGAAGTTTAAAAAAACATAAACTTTTGAGACACACCTTTTGATGGTGAAGGGCTTTCCCACGTAGATTCCACCAGCGGCCATCACTCAGCACTGGCAAACAGCAGGTGCTTGCCACTCCATACGGGGAGAGACACACTCACCAAACTAGAAAAGTCAGGGGCTAAACAAGTTTGCAAATAGCAACAATTCCAGTCCAAAAATCATTTCCATAGCAGAGGAAGGAAGTGCTCCCTGAGGACAAGGAGGCTGGCTGGCTTTCGCTTTTTTCTGCTGAATATATGTTCTTTTGTATGCAGTAAAGAAGGAAAAATAAAGGGAGAATGGGACGAAATGTAAAAATTCAGAATTGCAGTGTAAAAGTTACCACCTGCTCCTGCAAAACAGGCTATTCTTTATTTCCAAAGTCCTGGGAGTTGTAAACCAGGATTTCTCAATAAAGTGTGCTAAGCTAAAAGGCATGAAGATAGTGACAGATCCAGACTTGTTAGTGCCATGAACATTTGCCTTGGCCACAACATACAATGTGTACACAAAGTGCTGCATCTACCATCTAATGCCTTCCATGTTATACCCAAACCTGTGCAGAAAGTGCCGCCTCAGAAATGTTCAGAAACTTAAATTAAATTGCATGTCTTAGTATAAAAACAAACCTAGCACTTTAAAGGCCAGGATTTCTGCTCTAAAGTCCTTCCTTTTAGGACTCTCCCAGAGTCACCTACACCCAGACTCCAGTTGTTTGAGATCTCCAGGACCAAAGCCAAGAGCGTAACAGGAAGGAGAAAGTACAAACCTCATACCCAGTAAATGGGAACTTTATTAAACTACCGAGTTACTCCGAAATGTATAAATGTTCCATTAAATACATTCAGTTTTCTTTTACACAGATTTATAGAAATTTATTTACATATTCCAAACACATTTAAATTATTTTTCAAGCTTGCTACCAATAAAATTTTTTTGTTTTGTTTTTGTTTTTTTAAAAAAGGAAAAAAGTCCATCATCTGCTCTTGCAGATGTGCATACACACACACAGATACAAATAAGAAGGGAGACGCTTTTGTATCTAACTGACAAAGGAGGCAGTATCCAAAAAGCTTATAGGGTTTCAAGCAAAAATTTGCCCTTGCCAAAAAGCAGGCTATATAAATTCTCCCTGTGGGACAGACTCAAACAAGAGGCCCAGTGCAATACTTTATGGTGTTTGGGTATGATGTCTGCATCAAGATTTGCTGGTACATGGGAAGAGCTAAAGGTCCCTTGCCAAATTCAAAACACAAAGCTAGCTGTCCCTGATACTAGCCTATGAGAAGCATGTGAGCAATTAAATGGCTCACTCTCATTGAATTACACTCTCCCAGCACTAAGTGATAGAGCAGACAAACAGAACTACCACTAGTAAGTCAATGCCACTTGTCCGAAGAGATTTTCCTTTTATTTTTTATTTTATTTTCAAACGAGGCTTCATTCATAAGTGAATAAAAAGGCAACTCTTCAAATAAGATGCTTAGGAGAACAACGATCAGTTTCCCTACCTACATACATTTCTCTTGGGAAGATGCACAGCATGCTGAACAAGTTTTCCCTCATTCTCTGTACCTTAGTCTGACAGGAGTTAAAATTTGTATCTGCAGGAAAAAAGTGGTGGTTTTATTTTGTAAAAAGCTTATCAAATACTAGTTTAATTCATTCTTTAGAGTCTTCAAACATTAAAAACCACATCTGAAGCAACCAAGGAAGTCTACAAAAACATTGTCATGCGTAAGCTCTGTGTTTCATGCTAAATATTCATGTTGACAAGGAGAGGGAGAGGAGGAGGAGGCGGCGGTGGCAGGGAAACTAATGGCTCAATCAGAGCCATTGCAACATTCAAGTAATTTGGTAGTAGATAAACCAGTGGAAACGTGGAATGGTAAGAAAGTGCTCGGCACTACATCACAGCCTTCAAGAGTTGAACTGCAAACATCCTTGATATGTATCACAAATATATGGCACTTCCGTATGACCAAAAGCTGGCAAGTTTGCTTGTGACCAAAACGAGTCAGGAGTAGTCATCATCCCAATGGTTACTGATGGCCCTTCCAACAGGCACAGCCTCCAGCCACACTACTCAATGCAGCACCAGCCATGTCTACTTGTGCATGCAAGACAATGCTGTCGCATTCTTGGACAATAAGCCTCCTGCCCAGCAGAAAGCCTTCTCCAGACACACATACACATTCATAACACATGCTATCAATTCTTTAGTGAGGTTAAAGACAATCAGAAACAGCAAATGTCTTGTTTTACTATTTTTTGGCCAGCAGGTCCCAGTCTGTCCAATTGCCAGCAATGGACTTCACAACAGGCAAAAAGAGTTCCTGAATCCAAGGAATTGAAAGCAACGGAAAGCACAATCACCTAAGTTTGTTTTCAGTACTGTTCCACAGGATTCACTTTGACATCGAATAAGGAACCAAACAGCACAAAGCCTTGAGTCTTAGCAATAATCTTACGTACACAAAAACTGGCCTTTATCCATGTTTTCTGTCACAAAATGTTTCATCTTGTAGTTTAACTTCTTAAAACTTTTTGGCTTTTTGTGACCTTCTGTATCACAAATACGCAAAGATTTGCTGTTATGCTCGCATTCCATCACAGTAGCTTCAAATACATTCGAATTTGTAAAAAAGGATTTAGACCAGAAAACAACTACTTGCCCTTTTCCAACAGTGTGCCGTACTTTAATGAGCGTATGATGTTGCTTATCAGCAATGTTACTGTTTTAAGGAATTTCACGACACAGACATCCATGAAACCATCCAGTTCATCCAGTGCATGAACAAGTGTTCACATTCCAAGATTCAAAAAAACCTTTCCCTTATTTCAGTAACGGCTTCAGTATTTTACCAATTGTGGTCCGATTTGCATCTTTCAGTTTGAGAGAGGCCTTTTCCACTGTTCCCTGCTCCTTTGGTGCAGGCTCTACTTTAGCGCTGACAGCTTCTCCCTGCAGGATGCTTCTTCCAACCACTCTGGCACTACTTGCTCTCTTTAAGGTACTCACACTGTTCTCCTTTGGACTCAGATCATCAGAGGTCGCTGCTGGCTTCGCTTTAGGCAGCCTCTGGGACACAGACCTTGTGATGGTTGGAGGTTTGGACGAGCTGGATAGATCCACTTTTGCACGCTTAGAAGAAGAAGCCACTGTATTCCTTGCAAAGTTTGGGACAGTGGATGGTGTTTTGGGAACAATGACTGTGGTAACCTTGGTGTCATCTGTAGGGGTCTGGGCTTTTACGCTGGAGCGACACATCTTCGTTTCGTCTATCTTTGATTTTATGTTACTTCTAACAGGTTTAGAGCTTGGCTTCTTGAGAGAGACTCTGTCCCTCTCAAAATGAGCACTGCTTGAGGTGACAGTGCCCCTTTGTAACTTTGGCTCTTCTACCGACATGCTATGCCTGTAAGGACTTCTTGGCAGTGTGTCTGTTGTGCCTCGGACAGAGCTGCGACGAGACAGCCGACTTTCCACTGTACTAGTTTCACGAAGTGCTGGCTTGGCTTCCGGCTTTTTCACACTGCTCGGTGCTCTGTTTGACCGAGAAATAGGCACCACTTTCCTCATACTTTCGTTCTCAGAGGCATTCAACGTTCTTACAGGTCTGGAAGAAGCTGTGTGGCTAGGGCGAGTACCACTGGATTTTGAGGAGCTTGGAGATCTATCTTTTAGAGAGTTTCTCTTTGCCCCTGCTAGGTCTTTATTTTTTATGGGCTTTTCTTTAGGAAGGGTGTGCTTGCTATTGGCATCATCCTTATCATTTGCAGAAGCGTGAAGAGACATATCCTTGGCAGAAGCAGAATTCAGGTTTGAGAAGAATGTTCTAGCCCTGTATTGAGCATCATTCCCAGAAGAGCGTGCTTTGCCAGCTTCACTTCTTATTTCATTGCTTGCTGACTTAAAATCATTTCCCTCTTCAGAGTCTAGCGTCAAAGAACAATCAGTTGTCGTATCTGACACGTAGAACATCGGCCCATCTTCCCTACTTCCTGAAACACTTGTATCCATAGACATGGGGCTGCTGCTGCTGGGCTCTGAAGCTTCACTCTTGCAACCCACTGCCTTAGCCTTATGGTCATGGGCCTCTCCGGAACTTCTGCAAGCTGGAGGCAGGTCGTCATCGGCAGTGCTAAGGGAATGAAAGCTTAGATCATCTAAAGTCTCCAAGTCTGTTCCACCAGCATCCTCTAAATATATTAAAGGTGTATCCTCTGCAGGTTTGGCTCCATGAATATCAAACTTACGTAATCCTTTAACAAGTTCACGCTCCTCAATTGCAAGGGCCAGAGCATTTATATCTGTGGACTCCTCACAGGACACATTGGAAGTGCGCATGTTGTAGTCAGTGCTTCTCTGTGAGTAACCAGCACCAGCACTGGTTGAGCCACTGAAGTGACTGGGCTGAGCTGGAGGCACCTGCAGTAGGCTACCACTTTTTACTTTGGTTTCAGACTGTTGGTCTAAGTGCAAGGTATTTAAGTTGAGATCTCTCGTTTCTTTGGATTCAGTCCAGGCTACGTTTGGTCTTGCTTGTCGGGTATTTGCACGGGGAAGGCTGTTAAACTTGTTTGGATCCTCATCTTTGGAGATTTCCAGGAAACTCTGCAACTCTCTGTCTGCAGTAATCCCCAAAGAAAGTCGAGAGCGTCTAGAATTGGGGTTTCTGTACAAAGGGCTTTGAGGTCTCTGCTGCAAGAAGGGAAGAAATTCTTCAAGTCCTTTTTTGGCCAACATCTCCACATCATTTTCACTGCTGCTCCGCCCAAAGCTCCCAAGCTCTCCAGCTGCCCAGGATCGCCGCTTCTCCTCCAGCTCTTTTCGCCTTTGCAGACTATGAAGTTCCTGGATCTCTCGTTCCCTATTTTCCTGATGAGGAAAAGCATAAATACACGTCTCAGAGGACACTGTCCTATGCATGAGAACAAGTCATGCTCCTTTATCCTTCCCTTTATTTCTTCCCCTCGAAGTTAGCTCCTACTGCTATCACCCTCCCCTTACCCCCAATACATACAGACATGAAATCACCATGGCAACCACAGCCTGCAACCATTAACTGTATGGAGAGCAGTTCCCTGCATAACTAATGGTGGTGACAGATCAGTCTGGTCAGCATAAGAAAAAAAATGCACAAGTCCCTGCAGAGACCAAGAACATGACCTATCAAACCCAAGCAGATGTCAAGTCCAGCCAAAGAGTTCCTGCTGCAAGATGGAGAGCTTCAAGTCCCCACTAAGTTGAAAGCTGGCAGTTTTATCAGGTGAGCAAACCTCTACCTGATCACTACATTCATATTTTAACACAAACTTGTCTGACAAGCACACAGCCAATGTGTTCCTTCCATCCTCCCTTATCACAATTGCAATTGTTCCTCAGCAAGTACAGTTTCTACAGGGTGCTACTTACCTCTCACTTGAACATTAATAATTAGAAATTTTGTGAAAAGACATTACTTAATTGCATATGAAAGCAAATGGAAAAGTTTACACAATGCCTCACAATCATTAGACATCAACTGACACCACTCAAGGACCATTCATCAATGCCTCATTCCAGTTTCGGATCTACTATTCACTGTTGGCTTCGAAAACTGGCAACTGTTGCACAGAAGTTGCCCAGGGCAGTCTGGAGATTTTGGCAGCTAGGCTGAGGGGTTTTGGTTCAGGAAGCCATAGAGAGGTAGTTTGTGTTTGAAAGACAACACAGTAACAACACCTTTTTACTAAAATCATTAGCAGTGGATTACTGCGAATATCAACATTTTAACTGTCACCTCTAGGCTTCATATTTAATCTAGCTGAACCTTCGGTTGAACTTCACAGGTTATTTTCTGAAATGAAGACCTTGGTTTCTACAGCCAGTACAGCTATAGCAAAAGAAAGAAGGGGGAGGCTAGTCTTGACAGAGGATTCAAAAATTACACAATTTTCCGGCACTGTTAAATCCGTTCTGAGCAATGACATACTATTTAAAAAAAACACACCTATATTTGTCTGAAGCACTGTCTAGTTTGATCTTCCCATTGTTGTGACAACAGAAGAACTGCACAACTAGAAAAAGTCACCTGAAAGCTTTCAGTAAACAAAAGCGTAATGCTTGAATTTCTTTTTGATTAACAGCTTAATCTACACCTCTTGAAGTGGATTTGAGACGACACTGGGCTCTGAAAGGTAAGATGTATTAGAGACCTAAAAACCTGAACAGCTAAGAAAGGAAAAAGAAAAAAACTTGCATTTCAGGAAAAATGTCTGTGGCAGGGAGCCTTCTTTCACAGGTATGGAATTACAGAATGAATTCTTGCCAAATGCTAAAGCTCAACTTTAAATATCCCATTGTAAAGAGAAATGGTTAAAAATAGTTGTAGATATCATTATCATATTCCGTATTAGACACAGAACATTTTAACCCCACCCAAAACATGCTTCAGGAGATTTTATTCAAATGAAAAATCTATTTTAAGCACACATAGGCATGTTAAAGAATTGCAAAAAATGTTTAAACGTTTGAAGTATGTGCACATGGCCATTGTGGTATGAGCCATCTTTTTAGACTGCTGGCTGTGCTGTCCACACATCACGTTCATTTGTCAGAACTGCAATCTTTATTCTGAATTGTTCTGTTAATTTTGTAGGGACAGAGGTTAATCACCACAACATACTTAGTGAGCAAATCTCAAAATTTGCAAATAAGAGACTAATTTGTCATTTTTAGAGTGCAACTACTTATTACAGAGAGAGGAAGAAAGATCCCCATTGGACCTTGAAGTAACAGCTATCCAACAACCACTTGTAATGTGTGACTATGAATTAAATGCCCAATCACAAATAATTGAACATATATGCATAAAGTCACTTCTCACTAAAATGTTTGCAATAGTTACCACCATTTGGTCTTATATATTTGTATAATGTTCATACACAGGCATAACTACACGCTGTCTTGGGTGGTAAAGGTTAGGTAAGCTAATGGTACAACAGACATGTTAGCTGAACATCCTGTCAGCTTGCTACAAATCAAGATTGTTCTCTCTTTTCTGAGCTAAAGCTCTTATACAAAGTGCTGTCAAATGCAGATTGTGTAAGGCAGAAAAATAAAGAAATGTGTGGATCCACCTAATTCATGCTATTTATAGAGGCCTAAAAAATATTTGTAACAATAGGCAGACTTTGCTGATCCAAAACTGTAACCAAGGCCAATACTGCTCCTTCATCTCAATATACTTCTTGAATTATTTGGGACCAATTCAGGGTACTTCGCAAGTGAACTGTAACACTGGAGATGAGGTATCTTGGTACTGCAATTTTCACTCACAAAAAGCATTTGAAAGAACAAAGTAGAATACACAGTCCTTACTTTACTTGGTAAAGTGTGTCTAGTCATGTAAAGGAGGGCAATGGAGAGCCTGAGCTAGTGCTGATTCAGGCTGGTATGTCCATGTAATGGGCTGCCACATCTCAAGGCCTTTCCAGTGATCTAACATTACCAGTCCAAGGCCTGAACAGTGAGCACTAGTCAGGAAGTCTGTGCAATCTGTCCCACCACTCAGCTTAGCAATCACCAACCTCCTCACCAAAAGAGGAGGAAGGAGCCCACTTACAAGCTGGCCAATAGACCATCCTGACATATCATCTCGATGGTCTAGTCCACCTGCAGCAGAAGATGCAGAGCAGTGGGACTGCACACAGGGCTGGGCAGAACAACCATTTCCCACCTGGCTTCTGGCAAGGAATTCCTACAGGAGGGCAGTTTGCTGTAGCCATTCCAGCAAATATATCAAACACCACAAGATAAAAAATGTCCCTTAAGCAGAAAAAAAACCTTAATTCATGTGAGCCAATATCTATTTCAAATGCATGAGAATCTCATTCAGTGCTCTTACCTTAACAGCTTTGTTGAATCTTATGCAGAAGTCCCTAAATATCTGGAAACATTCATCCAACTTCATAGTTTCTTTGTCTTCACAGAAAAAGTCAATGAGAGCATTTCCCTCCTTTTGTAATTCTCGCTTCTGGTGTTCAAGCTCCTTTAGATGTCTTACAGCAAACTGTAGCAAAACACATACATGGCATGAACCAGACAGAAAAATTGAAGTCACAACAGGTCATATATACGTTAGGAACTCATGAAATTCATGTTCCAACCTAGGAGCTGTTACAGAGCCCAGGACAGTAACATGTTGAATGAGAACTCCTACTAACAAAAGGAAACATGTCATTTCAGCAAAGTAAGGAAAGTCAGGGAAAATGGATCAATCAAAATGTAAATTCTAGTGACTAAGATACAAACCAGGCAAAAGTTCAAAAGCCCTTGAACAAACTTAGAACTTCAATTTTTAGATGAGTAAAATCAAAGACTGTACTAGGACACTGACAGACCACCTGGGAGCCCCTTGAAAGCTCCACATGCCTTATTTTTCCTGCAACATTCGACTCAGCATAAATGGATTAATTCCTCCTCCGCACTTTTCCCCAAAAATCCCCATGTGGATAAATTCATTGATACACATCACAGAATCAAGACCTTCCTAAGTTGACCCTAGACCACAATAAAAAAGATTTTCATTCCAGAAAGGTAAGGAACCACTGGAAATATGTCTATTTTAAGACATCCAGAAAACGTCCCTATAAAGTAGCACTTTGAATCATAAGTGTAGAGCTATACAGACAGGATTGGAGTAGATTAGTGGAAAAAGATTCAGAAAGAAGAGAATAAGGCTGTGGTTAGACTTTGAGCAGCAGAACTGCTTAAAACACTTTCAGCAGTTGCCCCTCTGTCTCCCCTATCTGCATCACCAACCGTACACTCCCATCCTTGCACAATCCCAGATCTGAGACCACATGTGGCTTAAAGTAACCTGGGGAGAAAAGTTAATTTTCAGACAAATCTGTTCTCTGACACTGTGTAACTCACGATCACTTAAATACTTCTGATACTGCAGCACTGGGATGGGAATAGACAACTGGAGGCACTGGTGACCGTTTAAGCCAACCCTGCAGTCAAAAAGCCACTTGGCAAATTATGCCAGTAGGGTAGGAACAAATCTTACTTGTTAGTCTCATAAAAAAAAAACACCAACAAAACAAAACCAAAAAACCAAAAAAAAAGCACCCAATAAAAAGCTGGATTGAAGATAAAGAGCACAACTGATAAAAGCACACATAGAAAATTAGTTCCTCCCACATTTTTCAGTAATTTATTCACAAGGATGAGATTACGAAAGCTGACTTTTAAATCAGCTTGGTTATCACTGTAATTTAGAAACAAAAACCGGAAGTGTTTATGTAAGGTATGCATTTGTAAAACGATTTTTTCCCCCAACATTTCTTTTGGAATGCGGCCTAAACAAGGCTGTAGTGTTACATAAAACCAGCTATTAAATTAAAAAAAAAATCCCAAACATGTAAGAACATAACGTTAAAGAGTCTGGGTGCAATGGATAAAAGCCAACAATTCAGAGTGAATGAGGACAGGTATTTCAATCTTAACCTGTCCCTTTCTTCATCAACTTCTCATCACCTGAAAAACTGCAGGGACTATTAAATACATTTGCAAGTTGAAAATCAGGGTGGGTTAAGTTCCAGATCAACACCTGCTTTCTTACTTTTAATAAAATTATCTACAGTGTGAAACAGAAAAATAATTTAATTGAAGTATAATATGTATTTCTCCAGGCAGCACCACATACTCAGAAAATACCAAGAACTCTGCATCAAAGTTAAGTGCAATACACATTCATGTCTATAAAGTCACTGCAGTACTAAAAAAGAAAAGGAGAACCCACCCAGAAGTAATGGTACGGCTCAGAATAATACACTCTGTGCTAAGAGTAAATTAGTAGAGAAAACAGTCCCTTAACCTTCCAGCTTCTAACAATATCTCCTCAGTCACCCAACAACCAGGATTCATAGGCATAACACAGCCTCAGCTAAAACTGACAAGCTCCAGTATAGCAAAACATGCAGATACTATATTTTGGGCAGCTGCGAAGTACAAAACCAGCGACCAATCCAAACTGTCTTATATTTTAACTACTGATCTTCATCAGCCATTTCACAGGCATTAAACATGCTTGCCTAACAAGCCTTGGGCAATGTACGCTCAATATCCCTCCCTGTAAAAACACAGTCCTTCCAACACTCTTACTTGACAAACAGCATGCAGTTGGAATACCTTTGTACAACTGATACGGTAGACATATTAAAACAACGCTTCTGTTTACTAACACATCCACATGAATTACATTCAGCTGAGGAATGCTCCTGTATTCAGGTGACAGTAACACATTAACACAGATACCCTACAAACCTGCAGAAAGCTTTCCATCTGGTGAAAGAGTTTTGGGTCTCGCCGAATGCTGTCTTTAACAGATCTTGCCTTGAAAGACAGCGACTGTAGCTCTGCTTCTACATTATCAATGGATAACCTAAAAATAGCATATACAGAGAATGTTTACCAAAGGGGAAGGAGTTGCCTACAGGTTAGCCACAATATGCTTCAAAAATGGATGTTTAACATGAGGTGCAACCTGGCTATCAAACAAGACCTGCCTGTTCAGGAAATCTTTCCAGAGTAGACACTGAAAGTTAGGAGAGAGATAAGCACATTTCTTCTTATTTACAACCTGAAAAGATTCCCATGGGTGTGGTTTCATGATTAACTCCAGCCAGTCCTACCCAACCTTACCATGAGAAAGGGTAATGCCGCCCTGCCTCTGACCAGGTGTTCCTTTTCTCTCCCTGGTGCCTGTGCTAGCACTCATTTTCTAGATGCCCAGCCGTATCTTTATACTGAAAATTAACCTAGGAAAAGCAAAAAACCAATTTGCTTCCAGATGGATCATTTGCTTGGTCCAGCTGATTACATGACTGTTCAAGTACAGGACTTGGCACAAAAAGGAGGTCACAAGGGATTGTCAGCCAGGACTACCCATTTTGGCAGTAGCATCTGGCATCATGAAATTGCATGTTATGTTCTTCTAAGCAGTCACAGCAATGCAGCCTACACAGTCTTAACCCAGCAGTTATAACGTTTCATCCTTCTACCACATACCAGCAGTAGAGCTGCTCCTGTGGAGAGGTAACTCAGAAATCAAAGATCACAGGAAAAAGCTCTGATCTGATGTAATCTAAGCTTTATCCTGGGAGACCCACATTCCATACAACAGGAGCTCTCACCCAAATCTCTCAGTCACTTTGAGGGTAAATGTTTCTAAATCTATGGCATTTCCTTCACAAGAGAACTGAGTTTTGCTTAGGAGTTGAGGCACTACAGTTTCCAAAATGATAAAAATTAACAACTGTACACATGCTCCTAACTAAGGTCATTTCACCAGCAGCATGACTTTAAAACAGTAAAGCTGAAGAATTTGTGGCAGACTGAAGTGCACATGGCAGCGGATGGTGACAGCATGCATAAGTTTGTCAGTGCACACACAAATGAATATAATGTGTGCTGTTCTTTCTCTGCTTACTTCATCTGCAAAGGTTAGTTCCCTGTTCTGGACAGATCATGGGTGTTTTTGCAAATAAGAAAAGCAGTAGAAGATACAGGCTGTATTTTTCTGCCTGTGAAGGAGGAAGAGGATGGCCTACAAGTAAAGAAGGCAAGACAATAAAAAATAACGAACATAATGGTAGCTGTTTTAACATGCTCTAATGGGGAGGATTTATGAGCAACTTGTACATGACAGTTGTCTCTAATACAGACCTTCCTCAAGCCCAATGGTGAGACAAGTATTTTGTTTTGTTTCATTTTCCTGTACAGAATGCATTCCCTGAATAGATTTCAGCATGAGTTACAACAGAAGATTTTCAGCATTAACAAATGTGATCAAAGAACAAAGTGGTTAGAAAAAATATCACCAGATTTGGGATTCTGCCTGTTCCCCTGCTGTTTGCCAGGGGCTTGGATGCTGAGGGAAGCTACATTCCCCAGCAGGCCACATGGCAGACTGCCAAAAAGGTGTGTGGGTTGGATGGCAGAGAGCCACACAGGTGGTCCCTCAAAAATTTTCTGATTAACTCCATGGCCGCTCCTTTCCTCAGAAGATTTCAGAGTCCTTTGCAGACTTTACTTAACCCTGCATCAGATCTAAGAGATTGGATCCATTTTACAGCTGGGAAAAGAATGTAAATAGATTGCCCAAAGCTCAAGAGTAAGGAAGCAGCAAAACTAGCAATAGAACTCCAGCTTTGCTAGCTTCCAGTTTGGGGTTTTAGATCACACTGTCTCACAAAAGCAAGTACAGTTATCGAGGTACGAATCAGGTTCAGTTTAAAATTATGCAGCTAGAGACTTTAAGACGAAAACAATAGAGAGCCCCAAACTCTTCAGATTCTCCATCCAAGACAGAAATGGAGAAGCAAATGAGATATCAAAAAGCATCTAACAGAAGCCAGGGCCAGTACCTGTACCTGGTACCAGATTTGGAAAAGTATTATAGCCTGCTCAGAGGCAGATGAAAATTGGTTTAAGGAAAAGCAGTAACATGCTTTTAGTTCAATCTCTTAAAAGTAACATACATGCACATGTATTTGACAGAGACAAAACTACCAAAAACCTATGGAGATCATGTCATAAAAAACCTCATACCTGAAGGCACATTGCAGGCATACTTCTGCTAGCAAATGGAAATAAAGCCCTCAAAGCTATAGTAAACATTTGTAAAGATCTCAGGTTTTGTGCCAAGACTTCTCTGAATAAGCCTCATGGCTTCACAAATAAGAAAATTCAAAGTCACAGTCTAACCATAAGTTCTCGCATTTCTTTTGACATACCTGGCGGCATCATGAACATCCCTAATTTTTTCTGAGAAGTTGAGAAGAGCAGCATCTTTCTTTTGGGCTTCCTGAAACAAACAGAACAAAACCAAAACACACACAATCCATTAACATTCCACCACCATGCCAAAATCCCTAAGTCCAGCAGTTCTAAAGACTCTGGGAGGGCACTTAAAGGTTTCTCTCCTGCACTGTTTTTCTTCCCATTCAATCCTAACACAATTGACTGGAGGACACCCCTGAACAAAAGACAGGGATCAGAACTGGAAACTTTAAACAACAGCTTCCATTTTGCAGTGTACAATAATAGCTGCTTCTGCCAGTGAACACAAGCCATGTGTATTAATAGGGAATGTCAAGGAAAGAACAATTTACTGATGCCCACTGTTTGAGCAGATACGATGTTTCCTGCACAAATATCAGTTAATACCCTATTGTTAGCTGACTGGAAATCTGTTAAGCCAGTTTGTACACAGATAACCAAAGTCACATATAGAAGCATTTAAATTATCTCCCTTTTAAAATCAAGAAGTCTGAAAGGAAGGAAAAATAACTTGAAAAAAGTCTGCAGCAGCTTTAAAAATACATGTCAGTCACTGAGGGAGAAAAAAACCCACCTCTACCAAAAACGCTGCTCAAAAGATTCAACAGGAAGATTGAAAGAATATTTATCAAAATAAGCCACTTCCACAGTGTAAGAATTCAGGACAATAAGAGAAAAGCTACAGTGAAGAAGTTAGATGAAGGCAAGCTTTTACATGATATAAAAGACTTAAGTTTTCCATGGGTTTCTGGATAGGATGACCAGACATAGGTAAACTGGTGGATTTTGTGGCAGGAGAAGAAAGGTGACAATTAGGATCAAAGCTGTAAAAAAGCTGCTTTTTCTGAGGCACGTGGCCCCTTCTATTGTCTGTCATCTGTGGCTCTACATTTGTAGCAGTTGCTTATACCAGCAAAATAGATTTTCTATACCAGAGCAACAAAATGCAGCAGACTCATCCCAGGCTTGTTTGCTTTTGTGTCCGCCAGCTTGAGTAGTGACGACAGTTTAAATCCAACCGCATTGCCAGCGTAACCTCCCTAAAAAGAAACGAGCAAACAGCTGAGGCATGACATCAATGGACTGCAATACTAACAAGGAAGTTTGGTCAATCAGCCATCTCCATTTTGGATGTCACTTACCGCATTCATAATATTCCCAGCCTGAAGGACCAAGTGCAATATAGAATGCAGTTCCTCACAAGTCATTAACTCTGTAAGGAACAAGAAAATTGCTGTCTAACAATTGTTTGTTTAGAAATACACACAGTCAGTTACCAAACTCCTCTTCATCTCAAGCTTTTAAAGGTGAAATTTTTTATTTTAGCAGAAAACTACAACAAACTGAAAAGGTCATGGGGAAAAAAAGGGTACTCTATAATTCAATTTCACAAGCACAGTTGACAAATCTCAAGTATATGTTCAGACTTTAGCTTAGCAAGTGTAGTATTTCCAAGGCAACCCCAGTAGCTAACAAAACATTTGGGGCCTAATCCTGCAACGTGCAAAGTGTCTCATGCAAGTGGTTAAGTATCCTCACCACCTACTAATTCCAGTGTGAGGCAAGTATTCTGCACCCTGCAGGATCCATTTGCCATCTGCTGGGATTGGGCTTTTGAACAATTATTCTTTTTTTAGGAGACTTAGCCATCAGGCCTGAAAAGATAACAGGCAATGTTTAAATTTTCCTTGCTTATCCCACTCCCACTATGAATCATCATTTTATTTTGGTATGATCACCAACTCAGAGCAGCATTTATTTTACTTCAGTCACATCAGAGATGATTTAGTACAAAGTTATATTCAGTGTGATGCAGAGTCAAATGGAATAAAACTGCATTTTAAAGTTTTTCCATCACAGAAGCCTGTTTTGTACATATTTCCATTTTTTGCAAAATGCACAGTAGTGCTCTATGTGAATTCATACACCTTTTCACCCAGCCACATATGAACACAAAACAATACATGTCTTAAAAGTCACCAGAGGGATTGCCTTAGAAATAAGATACAGACATTCACAACTGTGAAGAGTTAATAAATTAGCATTACACAAGTGGCACAGCAAACCAAATAACTCCAAATTTGCAAGTACCCATATGGCAAGAAAAAGAACATGAACTGGTTTTAATGTAAGGTACTATATTTTACACTGATGAACATAATAAAAGGTGGAATCCTTCTGATTGCAGTGTAAATACTATTTTACTTGGAAAAACTATTTTGCTTGGAAAAAACTATTTTGCTTGGAAGCTCACATTCTATAATTTACCCTGCATTGAACTGCTCAACACGATACACTAATATCATTTTGGAAGCAGACAGCCCTTGTATTTCTGGATTTCAGTATTAGCGGCCTAAAACCACAGAACTAATTAAATAACCTTTGATCTAACACGCTATAGGTGAGGAAGCAAGAAGGAAGAAAGAGGAGAGAATACAAAAGAGAATACCAAATTTCATAAGGCCAAGAGGAGAAGGCAACTTCGAAAGATTTTGCATAGTAAGTGCCTGCTCAGTGTCACTATGAGATACATCCATTAGCAGGCTAGATGAGAACCCATCAGGCTATTTAAACCATCCGAAAACTTAGTGATTATCAGCGTTAGAATTTAAGTAAATATTCTCTCAGCTTAATTACAAGGAAAGAAACATAGGAGATGGGAATAGAAAAGTAGACATAATTCCTAAACAACTTTGGGCTATCAACAAACCCTGAAGTGAAAAGACCAAATGGAGAAGAGCACATGACACAAGTGGACTGAAAACAGGGAAGCTCAGTCAGTCTGATTTGCATGACTGGCCAGATGCAGGAGCTGGAGACCAAAGCGTCGCCTCTGGGGGGAATGAATTCATCAGTTCACAGATGTCCTGCATGAGGGACATGAAGGACAACAGGGCGCGGCTGCTTTTATACATAACATATTCCCTCACATATGTCTGTTGCTCAAAACACAAAGAACAATGATTTGAAAGAGATCCCAATAAAAGGCCAAACTCAAACCTCAGCCTAAGCTAAGGCACATTTTTCCCCACTGGTGGGAAAAACACACCAGGCTTTTCTCCCTTTCATTGCACTAAAAACTACTATCCTAAGCACTAGTGCTCATAGTTGAGCATTTTTACTACTGTGCCTTTTTACACCACTAGAAGCAGTCTAAACAGTGCTCTAGAAGCCTGTCAGAAAATGTGCCAGCATGAAATAGGAATTTCATATTGAGGAACAGGACAAATAGGCTCTCAAGGCATTTGAAAAGGTCAGCATTAATGTTTAACTGAAACCAGGAAAAGGACTATTTTCCTGCAGAGTAGAAGACACAAGATTACCTTAAAAATAACCAGCTGCAGCATTTCAAAACTTGTGAAATGTAGAGAATGAACGAGAAATGTAGAGAAACATAGAGAACAAAACAAGAAAACAGAGGAATAGCAACAGTATTGTCTCTACAATAAAGATTTTAGCCCATCAATATTGCCACCTCAAAAGGCAATGGCATATAGAGAAATTTGGAAACTATACAGTGATTTTCTCTGCAGATCTCTGAAAGTGAGCAAAGAGGTGTAACAATCATATTCTATCAGAGACACAGTGATGCATGAATGAGCAAACTGTACTCAAAAGACGATTTATCCTAATTTGGCCATGGACGCCTTTACTTCTGTCAGTTTCAGATAGACCACTTGTAGGCTTTGGTCATGAACTCACTGCTAGTGTCCAAAGTCTCCAGATTTTTTATTTTGGAAGCAAAAATTAGCTAGGCACACCGTGTAGGCATTTGTCAGAGGGGAGTTAGCTTCCTTTTAATAGCAAAGGTACCTGAAATTCAAGCTCTACTCTTCGTAATGCAGACTAATTAACACGCTAACAAAACCAAGAGTATTAGGCATGTCCCAACATGCTTCATTACCTTTTGTTGCCCGTCTTATAATTTTCATGTCATCCTGTAGAGAAGCACAGGAGGGTGAGAACTCCCTCTCTAACACCATGGCTTCAATCCTAAGAGCGTAGCTGGAGCACACAAACAAACAGGTTTAAAACTGACAGCCAAAAGAGAACATTTATCATGAACAGAATAAACCTACTATCTCCTTACTTTGGCACCTGGATTAGTAAATACATGAAGGAATCAGCTTGAGACAGTTTTGATGCATCTCCATCAAAGGCTTTTAATTTCTTTACCTAGAAAAGAGAAAAAAACACTAGCAAAGAATTTTATCAAAAGATCAAGATTAACTTGACTTTGGAGGGAAACACCTTGAAAAGCAGTAAATTTAACAGGAGGCATTAGAGAGTCCACTCAGTGACTGAATGGCATCACTGTACAAACTCCCGTAATTTGCACACATCCCAATCACAGAAAAGTAAAACCACTAACATCACTCTTCTCCCAAAAACCTAGCTACGCAGTCCAGCAGAAGAAATATGATGCCATTGTTCTGATTGGTGATTCTGATTTCTGATTTCCAATTCATCGTTCTGATTTCTGATCAATGATTGCTCTCATCACTATGTTTAGGTCATTGCTGTCCCAGTTTCCCCAGGAGAATTGGCTCTTTTCTTTCCGACTGGTCCATTTGCCGTTCTCTAGCTGTTCACCCACGCAATAGCTGCTTAAGTGATGATCTGAAAAATGATCCTTGACTCTTCAACAACTGTGATGATACACACTTGGGCATAGCTTAAAGTTAACTGTGTTCAGCATTTCCAGCACAGGACTGCCTAGATCTCTTTGGCAAAATGCAGCCAAGGTTTAAGTTATGGTTTTTTTCCAGATACTTCCTTCAACCATTTCCTCTAAAACTCTCTTAAGGGGTAAACTTCATGCTCTTGAGTTTGTATTTTTTTTCACTCATACAAAATATTTTAAAGATAAATGCAATCTTGTATTTGAAGTTATTTGCTGCCAGTACTTTGAGAACACCATTTACATGCAAAGGAAATATCACTGCATTAATTTTGTCGATCTTCCTTCCCAGCCCCACCAAAATCCACATATTTGCATGATCTGGAAGCCACTGATCTGCTCACATACTTACTATTTGTTTATATAGAAAAACTGGAAAATACATGCATATAGTTTTAAGTGTAACTGGAATTGCTTCCGCATCTGCCAACACAGCAACTGTGTCCAAAAGCAGAGCTCGCTTTCAATTACACTATTTCTTCATTCAACCAACAAGTTCACACCCAGTATGAGTTTTATGTTTCCACCAGCCCATGATCCTTCCTTTTTACAACACTACACTTAAAGCCCATTCACAACTACATTTACACAGATGGTCTTCAGTTTTGGAAATCGTATTAAGCTATCCTGGAGAGTGGCACACTACATCAGGAGATTAAGAGCTATCAGGTTGCCATGATTTAGCAAGATACCCACAGTTTTTTTAAAGCATCAGGCTCCAAACTGATCACATAGGTTATTTTTCTGCTTTCACAGTAAAAAAAGTAACTGATTTGTAGTGGAAGACAACATACACTATGCTAAATCAGGGATTTAAAATAAATTCTGGACTAGCAGAGGAAAAGGATTCTTTTAATAGCTTTGTTCTGCTTTATTCCCATTCTTTCTCCACATCATAAAAAAATTAAAATGTTGAGAGCACATTAAGAAAGAGAAAACAAAAACTACAAATTAAACCCAGAACAGAAAAAACTTCCTTTTCAAATTAAAAAAAACACAAACAAACAAAAAACCCAGCAAAAACGAATGACGGAGAAAGAGACTTCTAATCAAAGAGCAATTCTTATTCAGGCTACCTAACTCCATTTGCTAACACCCCCCCCCCCAATTTAACTCAAGACACTCAGACAGAAGCTCCTTCTAAAGAAAACCGGCATACTCATTTTTTTGAGGCCTGAGAAAACTCCTAATTTACAGAGTCATTCAAGAAGTCTGCCAACAAAAAAACAGGAAAGACCAGACCTGACATTCCTGATATTTCTAAGGTGTTAAACGAGCAAGAAACAAACTAAAAATAAACACTTTTTCCTACATCATGAAGTGGGGAGTGGGAGACACCTACTTTCTCAGTCTTTGCAAGTGTTCTTTAACCTACCTTCCAAAAAATAGTGGTCCGCAACCTAAACAACAAAAATTTCAAATTCTCCAGCCTCATTTTAGTATGTTGTAAACATGAAAGTTTGCCTGAAAAGGATACAGGCATTCAGAATTGGGGTGGGGGGAGGGGTGGGGGGAGAAAAAAGCAGCCCACCAAAAACCCCACCCCAAATCACCAAAATCAAGGTCATATAAACCACAGGCAATTATAGGAAGGTAGAATTTTAAGATTTAAATGCACAAAAAGTGAACAAGAGATCCTGAGATACTCACAGGAATATTAACTTATTCATGCTACCTGTACTATATTTAAATATACTTTTGACAGTAAGTACCAATCAATGTTATCTATGTGGAATGTTAATTTTACAGACATTGGATAAAATCCTCTTTCTTCTACCCTCTTATATTAGGAAAAATGCCTGTAGTGGTACAAGGGAGTACTAAATCCTAGAATTCATCCAGAGGAGGAACTTTCCTCTACATGCACAACAGAAGACATCGATGAGGCTGCCTTCTGATGGGTAGGATGGGATGCGAACGTCACAATGCAAAAAGCTCTGGGCACTAGTCAACCCAAAACACTGTGTAATCAGCCTTAAAACAAAGATGTGCTCACCGCCTGGTTACCCTTTTCCAGCCCACATCAGCCATTTTAACCCCCACTGTGTTTGCCTTAGATGTCCAAAACTACCTTTATAAGCAGCAGCAAAGAAGCTCACCTGACAAGCCCAAAACCCAAGCAAGGTGGGTTTACAGAGGGACACACAATTTATTTTGTGTTCCCTCTGTATTACAAATTTCATAATTGAAAAAGACCAGTTATATCACCATGAAGCTGAAAAAAAAAAAAAAAAGTTATTTGACTTAATTGACACTATCTATAAACTAAAAGAAAAGCTTCTGAACTCCAAAGCTAAAAATTACTGAAACACATTTTGGATGGCTGCCCCTACACGTTCCAAGGGAGGCTACTCAAAAGCCCGTGGAATTGGTCTCTTCTCTCTGCAGCCCTGTTGTCCAAGTCTTCCCAAAGAGAACTGAGACTCTCAGGGTTCAAATTCAAATACCAAATGCAGCCAGGAACTGCAAAGAAACTATGGGGATTGACAACAACATTCACTATTAATCACGTTAACAGATATAGTAGGTAGGTTTATAATTAGTCTGAAAACATGAAAGAGCTAAAAAAATGTGGTTTATTTTAGAATCACAATGAATAACTCTATCAGTCCTGGCCTTGACCTCCTCTCTTCAAGCACAACAAAATCTTTTCCACAACAGTATGCAGCCACATACCAAGATATGGCAGTGTAATGTATACATGCAAGAGAGCATAATTACATTGTATGCTCGGTTCTGTATTACTCAAATTGGGTGCAGAGCTACTAATTTAATTTTTCATTATATTTATATATGGAATATGCATTTGCCCTGTCCATGCATGCCCATGCACACTAAATCAGATTTTAGATACAGAAGGTTCTCACATATGTAATTTGCTTCATTTTAAAAACAGTTATGAAACAGAGAAAGCCTGATCTTTGATTTGTGAACAATTGGAGTTGATAAGTCTATTGTAAGTATCTCATTATTCTTCACAGGTAGGAAAGCTACTGCAGGCAGGAAAGCTACTGCATTCCTGCCACTCAAGTTTTCAATCATTTTTGAGCTACCAGTAGCACTTCTTTACAACTAGTGGGATTTTACCTTATGGCATAAAACAGGCATGTTGCACTCCTATGCAGGATCTTTGAAGAAGAATATAAATCAGTACAACACTCATCTTCATATATGCTTGTAACTAAGTATTTCCCTGCATTCTGATCAAATAGGCCAAGTATCTGCCATGTTACAAACAAGTAAAGCTGAGTGCAATAGTCCAGAGAAGTAAACATTTTCTTGGGATTTTTTTTTTTTTTAGTATTTCCATACCGTTGCAAACATTCAGGCCACTAAAGAAAAACAGAGTTAAAAAATTACCAAAACCCCCAAATCCATCACAGTGGAATCCAACTACAAGGGCATGTGGGAAAGCAGCTAATGTATTAGGTTTATTAGGCACCATGGGGCACATGCCAGGGCAGTGGCAAACCTCTATCAGCAAATGATAAAGAGAAAAACCTGCAGCTATCACAAGGGACAAAAAAAGAAGCAGTAGATGAAAGCTATGAAGGATGGTCAACCATACAACAGCACTGGCTGAGGAAAGGAGGGGGCAGTTACCTACACAAACACGGTTTGAAAAGGGTAGAGCTGACAGACAGAAACAATTCCAGTAAAGCAGGTGACAGATGATGAGGGTTTTAAAACAGAGTATACGAGCAAAGGACAGGCTTGAGACATTATAAAGGAAGTTAAGACATTGTGTTGATAACCTCGGTGTGCATGTGTGTGGGTGAGCTGATTAGCAGTATGATATGCTCTCTTCTGTATATATTTAAAGTACAAATTCTGGCTATTCTAGCTCGTTAAACACTGGACTCTCTCAACTTTTACCAGTCTGGGCCTGCTGATGAGTGCAATGATATGCACATAAAAGCAGCTAAAAGCTTCTCCTCTGTTTTGGTCAGGATGCCAGTAAATGACAGCTGTCAGCCATTTTAACAGTATATTGTTAAGAAACAGCTAGGAATCTTTTTAGAAGTGATATAGCAGAGAAGGGCATTGCTTCAGTCAAGACAAAGGCTCCCTGCAAAAGGGATGAAGCAAAGAGATTCCAAATTAGCATTTCTTCCTTTTACAAAACTGCTAACCACAGTAAGGTACAAACAGCAGGATTTCTAACAAGGCTTACACAAAATCAGTCATCTTATCTTACTTGTTAATGTATTGAGAATTTTTATACCTTTTCTTGGTCTTTTTTTTTAACCACTGTATGATGGCTAGGCTGGTGCCACACCCACAGCCCTAAACAAAACATTGAGTGGAACCTTGCAGCAAGCTCCAGGTTTGCCAGCTTCAAGAACTTAGCAAGTTTTTCAAATTAAACATTTGAAAATACCCAAACATTTTCAGTTTGACAAAAGACTTCAGAGCAGTGCCAATATTTTGATAATGGTCTTAGTTTGACAAAAACATCCAGCAAAGAGCCAGTATTTGCCATTTATACACAAAAATCCCAACAGCTTCCATAGCTGTTGGGATTCTTCATTGAAAACAGCTAGAAAATTACTAGAAAATTACAACACCTATTTTTGCATGTAAACAGAGTTGCCACATTACAACACTGCAAAAAGAAAAAATAATTTTAAAATCAACAGATGTTAAATGTATTTGTTAGCCCGAGTACTTAGCCTCCATTATTAAAAAGCTGTTCCATTTCAAAAACTCTGGAACGTCCATCAGGTGCCTGAGATAATATAGACTGCAATTATGTAAAATATGTCACATACGTCAAACTGGTGACCAGGGGAACATTCAGGTAATGTGACTATATATCACAGCACTTCTACATAAGATAAGATTGGAGTATAAATCCAGTGTTTATTCACACTAGATAAAACTGTAAAGGTTGTTGGTAAAAAAGAAGAAACGTGACGGTCCAGAGTTGCCCTTTCTACAGCTATGACCAGGAACAGTGTTCCTCTCTCCCTCCTTTCACTTTTACAGACTAAGGATTTATGGTACCGTATAAAAGAAAAAGTAGAAGACATCTCCAAACACAGTTATTAGGGTGGAGCACATGCCTGGCAGGGGGTACTTGGCTCTCATTGCAACCTGCAAGACAACTGTGCTACTGGGAAATGTGACTGTAAATACCTGAGCTGCTGAAAAGAAGAGTATATGGAGGAACTGCAGAAGCCCACCCATGGTTAACCACCAATTAACCTTTTCGGATCTGACTGCTTAAGTCTCTGCTCAGAGTAATTCTCAACCCCTACAACACCAAAGCAGGTCTTTAGGAGAACAAGAAGTATCTATGCATAATCCCAGGGAACCCTTGCTGAGGACAGGTGCAACATTCTGCAGGAACAGGCCAATGTGATGACACCTTGTCAAAGCTCTCTCATGTGATACGACAACCAGATCAAAAAGACATTAGGGACTATTAAGCAGAATAGGGAACAGCAGAACAAATAACACCACTTCATCTGATATCTCTAGTGATTTTGGATTATCTGTATGTGGAGAGGGACCGTACAGTTTGGATGGCTTCCCCGTAGCTCTGATGGCTTCCCTTAGCAAATGGTGAATCACTATTCCAGGAGACAGGTATTCAGACTAGGAGGCAGATAATAAACTAACAAAAAAGAAGGGGACATACAAGGAGAACAATGAACATACATTTAGGGGAAAAAATAGTGCTGAGAAAGACAAACAACAAAAGCTCTGAGGCTCCTAAAGAGAACAGATTTTTTAATTGACTACGCTAAAATTTTAGGCGTCATAGTAGTAAACGAGTTATTAGACCTGCTTATTCTTTGAACACTTGAAGCATGAGGACATGAAGGCACTGAAACATTTTTCCATACCAGCAGGAGCATCAGTCCCTCACAGTTGCGATCTTCTCCTTGTCCTGCCCCCCGCCCCCCAGCTCTCATGGAGAAAAATCCCAAGAAGTTAAACAATTACAGGGGAGTAACGAAGGGAAAGGGGGGATCTTTCCTTTTCCTGACAGTGAGTAATGAGATCTCTGAAGCATGGAACTAATTAAATACATACAAATACCTGCACACTGGGTAAAAGCCTCTTTCCAGCCTTCTCTTGGGAACAGCAACAAATCTAATGTCTATTACCCCTTAATTTCTAATACTCCTCTGCACCATAAAAATCTCTTCTATTAATTTCTCAAGCACCTCCTTAAAAGCACTTCTTAAGTGCTCTGGCCCTACTATCTTGAGGGGCAGGCCTGTTGTCAAATCATCTACTAGGAAATAAAGACACCTTTTCACTCTTAGCAGCACCTACTGGATATCTAAAGCATCTAGCTGAGTATTGCAGACAAAATTCTGATAAAATTCAACAACTTACATTACAATTCTATCTGAATTACAACATTTATGTAACATATGAGTATGTTATTTGAAAGATTTTCTACTTGTCATAAAATAACAACCAAGATCTAAACCAGAAAGAGGAAAAGAAGAAAAAACACCTTTCTTTCAGTCTAATTTGCTGAATATACACAAAGTTAACTAGGAGTCACTTTCTTTTAAGTTAGTAATTCACTGTTCTCCTCTGTCTGACTCTTTCAGGAAGGAGATAAATTCTGCTTAAATACAGGAATATGTACTGAAAGTCGAATAAAGAGGGAATGGGGAATAGTTTTGAGCTCCCAGAACTAGTTACCTCTTTCTTTCAGATTAATTACATTTCAACTTGTTAATATCCCCCAACTCTAAAAAATTATTAATTAAATATAATAATAGAACACAGTTTTTATAAGATTGCCTGCAAAAGCAGCCAAGTTTAGGGTTATATATTTGACAGCAAAATAATACAACATGCTATGCTGTTGACTGGATCTGAGATTTGCTGCTGCACAGAGGAAACAGAGTGCTTTGACAGTATGACCTTGAAGTGGTAAAGCATGGGACTTGAGGCTGATGTGTATGTGGATGTTAACTAGCAATTTCCCAGGTTTCAGACATCACTTTGATGTGAAGCACTCAAGCAATTCTAATGCTAATTTTGTCAAGTTTGTGGTATACATTTCTCTCAAGTACATACAAATGAGTCAGTGGAAATACATGAGCAGACAAGGAACTGTGCATCATTAAGCAGAGCTCCCAGGTCAGTGGATGAAGCTTCACCTCTTTAGTCATGTGAATGGACTTGAAGGTTGGGACTGGGAGGGGAGAAAGCAGCACTTGCATGTTGGTCATATGGTGAGCACAGGGACATTGCAGAAGGTGCTGCTGGTAATTCTGTGCCTTCTAACATGTCTCCTTTGGAGCACTAAGTCATGTTAGCAAATTCTATGGGTGCTGTACAGCAGAGCAGCCTTTCTGCCCTGTTGGAACCCAGTGACCCAGGTCCAAGAGCAGGTGCATCCCAGATGCACCAAGCAGGCAGCAAACCATGATGGAGAAGAGACAGTAGCATAGGGCTACCAATACTCAACTCGCAGGCATTGCAATGGGAAAGCGTAAGGCAGGTGCCAAAGAAGTGAAACTTGGTTTGTTTGCATTAGGATATACTTTGAGTCTGAGTTTTCTGACCCCCCTCCAGAGCAGAATTATCTGCACACAGGAGGGTTCCAGGTCTTGCTTAAATGTTCATGGTACAAAAGGGACATCATAAGGGACATCAGAGAAACAAAAATACCTTATCACTACTTTCATTAAGAAGCACCTTAAAAGTAGGTGAAATTACTTGATGCGAAGGGAACAACTACACTACAACCTCAATACCACATGTCAAATGAAGATTGAACCTTTGCACTCAGTGGTTTCCTATCCCCGTCCTCAGGAAGGCCTTGGGATTCCTCTTTTACAGACCTTCATGTTGGAATCCCAGGCAGTAGAACTCTACAAAAAAATAAGTTCCATATAAAACCATTATTTACCTCCTCTGCTTCTGGTAATAATTTAAGAAATTCATGCAGCAGTTCAGAACCATAGGGCTCACTTCTTCCATGATAAATATCTTCAATGATAGATTCAGCAGACCTTGAAAAAACAATTGAGCATACACATTTCTAACACTTGCAGGGTGAATAGTTGCAACAAATTGAAAAAAGCCATGCCCAGGCTACTCAAAGAAATTATAATGAGGTTATGTATCAGTGTCCACAGCAGCATTGTTCTAACACCACTTTCAGTGATGCCTTTACTGAAGGGCAACATTATCAGTGAATAAAACCAGCATTGAAACAGCTTGCTCTTAAAAAAAAAAATCCTCACCTCACTTCTTCCTATTAATTCTTTATAAAGAAAGGAAGCCAGCAAAAAGCAGCTCTCATGCAGTATTACATGAGATATATGGGCTTCCCTTAACTATACATGAAAACTCACTTTAACTGGTTAACAGTAGCAAACTCTAAATGTTTGGTGCTAAGTCATAATGGCACTCAAAACTAAACATATTAGAAAACAAATATGAAATGTAGTTACCTTATGACAAATCTGTATAGAACTGTAACGTCCACAAGGAACAGAGCACAATATACAATACATTTGATGAGAGCTACAAAGAATTTCACGTATCTGCAGCTTGCACTAGCTGCATGGAAAAATCAAATCTTACTTTTTGAATTGTTTGAGAAATATCCCAATGTTCATACTTCTTTTTGCATCCAAAATGGAAACCTGAGAGAGAGAGCAAGAGAGATTAATCTACCAACACCTAAGAAAATAGTATATAATACAGGTATCATTTCTTAAATTGCTACAGATAATTGTTTGCAGTTGCCACCAAATCACAGGCCAAATTAATACACAGTGTCACGTCTTATCAACAAAGATCAGATATTACAGAACTAATTTTTACCAGGAAAACACACAGCATACCCACAATACCTTTTTCCAAGTGAAGCAAAAAAACCACAGCAACATTTATAGAAGAAAGGAATCAAGGTAAGTTCTATTTCATTGCAAAGTAAAAACATTCTTCTTGCTCATTTCATAATGCTGCATCTGCAAAATGTTGCTTATCAAGTAATACGTTGTATTGCATTTGAAGGTCCTGTGGTTAATGAGCACAACACTTCAAAACCTACATATATCAGAGATTTTGTAACAAATGTGAGGATGGTCTTTCTAAGCAGAGGTCAGTATGCACTACTGATTTCATTCACGCAAACTAATAGCCATGCTGATCCACAGAAAGATAAGTTGATCTTGAATCAAAATCTGAGACAGATAATGCTCAAATCTGTTTGCTTTATCTAGAAGCAAACAGAAACCCATAATACAATAATAGTCTCCCCCTGCTTTGTATTTTAAAGTTGATTTGCTGTATCATGTTATGTGTACAATTCCAGAGATTAAGCAGAGAAAAAAAACCAACTTTTTTCCCTAATTAATTTAAATTTTTTTTTTAATAAAAGTGTTAATTCTTTTTATGCTAGCTTTTCTTCCTGTAACAGCATACAAGTTCAAACCTGAGATGTCTGCCCCATTTTAGCAAATTGTGTCCTTAAGGTTAAAATTTTACCACAGCTATTTTGGTGATAACAGCTACAAAAGTCATGAGATTTACAAGGACAATAGAATTCTTTCACATTAACAGTACCACCTAATTGCTACAATAAAACAACTCAGTACACACAGATGTTCAAGACTGCTGTTGGACTCACATGATGTTTGAGGTTTTGACAACTGTAAAGGTGTCTTGACCTCTGTGACAGTGCATGAATTAGAGATACATATATAAACACAATGTTGGCATCATCACGAAATTGAATTAGCCTGCAGTCAGCTGGTGACAGTGAAAATATAGGTATGATTAATGTGCTATCCTCAACATACACCCAGGAGACAGCCTCCTCATCTGCTGAAAAGAGTGAATCAGATTTAAAAGTTTTCTGAAATTCTGGAATTTCCTCTCTTCTGAAACCAGCAAAGACTAGAAAACACAGGAAATATCAGCTTATTAGTATTAATTAGATGATTGCTAGCCTGAAGCCCTTCAGTTTTAGCATATGCAAAGATAAGAGGACAGATTGTGTTTTATTCTCCTGTTATCTTAGGAGTTGAAAGGCCCCCAACAGATCATTACGGGAAAGCCCTTTAACATAGGACAGGTTCAACTATCTCTCGCCCTGCAGTATCTAATCTTTTTCAAATGTTTTACTGCAGGGACCTCTCACTGACCTCTCAAACTCCAGCTCCAGTCTCCAATTGCTCTGGTCACTCCTAATTCTCTGATTTCTCTGTACTAGTTTAAGCTTATAAGCTTTGCCATCATGATTTGGCTTTTGGTTTGTTGGGGTTTTTTAAAGCATATTCACAGTTAACCTTCTGTACATATTATTTTCAGTCACAGTTGGTAACTCTTACAGTAAGACTGACCATCAGCTGCATAAACCTCTGGTTTCCATGGCACAACCCAGATTTACAGTACAGCCTCAAACAAAACTAGAGATTTTTTTAAACATCTTCCCTTGAAGAAAAACAACAGATGGCAACGTATACAGCTGCATTTGCCTTATCAGCACAACATAAAAACGTCATAGCTGTTCTTAAGTACAAGGATCTTAGACACACTTCTTGCTCTATATATGACCATAGTCTGTTTTTTCTCTGATTTCTTGTTCAAGAACACAATCAAAACATTTGGCTCAGGTTTTGGTCACTCTTTGCTTGGTGTCCACTTCAAGATTATCAAAAGTGTTTGAAAAAGCTGTCATTACTTAACTACCTTCAAGGAGTTTCCAGCTGGGAGCGTAAGGTGGAGAAAAGGGGAACCTGGCAGATACTCCATAAATACAAGTTCCTACTCCTTGCACACAAGTACAGTATTTTCCATCTCACATTGTTGCAATATTAGATTCATAATCTTTGCCTTAACGTATTTGTAATGTCTACTCTTCTTCTCCACCAAGCTTTCACTCTACTTTGTCCTTGCAAAAAGCTGTCTGCATATGACTTCCTACCAAGCTGTTGCTTTTTACCCTTTAAACATTACCTCAGCTTTTTATAAATTCTGCTCAGTCTGGTCCTATCTTCTGTTCATACACACCTTCAGCACTGGTGCCAGCACAGCATGTTCCAAATCTCTGTTCACCACCTAAAGAGATTTTAAAGTGCTGTCTACCAGTAATACCCCTGGACTTCTTGACTCAAAAAGTTGCACTGGACTGTAAGTAAGAATTGAAAACAGACCTTCCTAGTCTCGCTGGGATCCTCCATACCAAAGAAAACTCTCATATGGTTTCTTATCGTTTACTTCAGATAAATTCAGGAGAGTTTTCTCCATTGTCATCTTCCTTAACTCTCCTGCCAGAGAAAACTATTTTTTTTTTTGTCCTACTCTAGAAATACTACAATTCTCTCAGATACTTCGCACCATCTTAACACCTGCACTTTGCCAGCCAATGCAAGTGTCACTGCCTCACACACTTGCCACCTCTCCTTCATAAACAATGCAATCTTCGAAGCAAGGACAGTTGATTCACTCATGAATCTGCTTCTCATCACCATAGTATTCAACTCAGCATATTTCTGCAATCTGCAGCAGGCATAGATCATGTGGGGTAGTAACAGCATCAGTCTGACAAATGTTAATCCACCACTGAAATATTTGCTGTTTTAGATGTATTAAGGGGAACATTAGCTTGAGTACCATGGTGAAGTTGTGATGATGGTAACAGGAAAGCTACTTCTGAACTCTGACGCAAATTCGCAATCAACACAAGAGATTCAGACTGTTCTGGGAGACACAAAAAGCCCCACATCAATACTGACTTCATAGTGACTGCAGAAATGCAACAGGAGTTTCTTGCCATGAGACTGTCAATAAGGAACAGGAACATGACGAAGTGGATTTATGACAGATCAGTGAAAGCAAAACATCACATGTGTTCTTTGGATAAGAACAATGGGGTTTCACATGGTGGGATACAGTTTACAAATTAGAGCAAGTGTGGAACAGCCTGCTGGCACAGGCTTGGTGCTGGAGGTTAGGAAGGATATAAACAACTTCCTGCTTCAGCTTCCACTTCACCTTACAACACACTAACCATCACTGTTGAGTTTAATATTTTGGCCTCTATTCTCTGAGCCACACGCACTGCCTGGAGTGGTTGTGGAAAGGTGCACTTCCACAGTGCGGCAGAGTGAACCTAGAAGCTTACTACAGCACTGTCCGACTCCATGTCATCCTCCCTTGTCACATTCCTAGCCTGCTCTTTCCCTTAGGCAGGCACTGGTACTCATCTCATTGGTTTTTTGCTGTGTTAGTCCTCTGCTGGATTAACAGGTTGAATCAGCTCTCAAGAAGGTGGAATGAGCATCAGAGCCAGCACAGGGAAAACAGAAAGAGGGCATGACTAGGAGAAGGGAGAAGAGACATCCTGTTCGCCCCTTCCATCTTTCTTCTCTCACTAGCCCCTTGCACGGGCTCTGAAATTCACTGCACCCTTTCGCAAGCCACCCAAACTCACTAAAATAGCAGAAAACTACTCCAGTTGAAAACAAAACAAAAAACGCCAACAGCATTCTGCTGAGCTACTTAAATCTGTTTACAGAGGGTCCAATGTCTGCCAGAGCCAGCACACAGATGGGGGGGAGGTGAGGGACTGGAGCAGAGGGACAGTTCGAAGGAGAAAGTAAGAGCAACTCCCTTGGCTGGCAACAAGCTGGTTTGCCCACTCCGATGCCAGGCTAGCTATAGCCTAGCTGAGTGTATGTTGTGCTGTATTGCGAAACCACTAAAGGATGGGGAAAGTAAATTGGTGTGTAAACTTAACTCTACACCCCCTATTTTTCAGAGGCTGAAATTACATGAAATCATAGGGCAAATTAAGCCTTTAGTCAAGGCAACATGTTAATTAATCGCCTAAGGGTTTGGTGAGGGATTGTTTACAAAAAGGATAGCATTTGCTGCAGGAGTTTGACTCTAATCTCAAAAGGGAATTCTGTTATAATGATGATGTTTAGGCTAAGCCTCCATAATTGGGATTCAATAACCTGAGTTGGGCATCTGAATTCCCTGTATAAATCACTGATGAGTGAGGAATTAAAAGGACATGCAGTATTTCCAAAACTGCTTATGATTCCACAATCAACAGCGATCTCTGGAGAAGGTATGAAACCCCTATCCCCACCACAGCCTCTGGGGGAGTGCCCTCAACACTGGCTGAAGAGTCACTCTTCACCACTTCCGCTGAAGCTATGCCACTGCACTGAGAGGAACCCCACTGAGCCAAAAGAATAGACTCTCCGGCCATGCACTCTTGTACAGCACTTTTGGCACATGCTGTTTTTTTCGGATTTGGATCTAAGTGATACTTGAATTTATGCACTTGAAGTTATCTTGAAAATTTGTTGCTGACGTACTATGCCAACTAGACTAATTCCACTATTTAAACTGCAAAGAACATGTTTCACTGCTAGACCATAAAGCACTTTCTAAAATCAACTGTGTTTTATACAAAAGGAAGAGAGGTACTGAAACACAAAATGTCTTGCCTATCTTCTGCTGCCAGGCCAGCGATGCAGCCAGGAACAGAACTACAGCTTCCTCAGCCCCACACTAACATGCTCTCTGCAAGGTCACATGGATGCTGTGTACCTCGGCCTGCCCCCAACTCCTTTCAACCCCCACAGATTTTACTACAGTGAACTGAGGATAACCGTCATACATTAAAGGAAGTGAGCAGCAGCTGACAGCACTGATGACGGAAATCACACACATTGCCTTTGCCTTGAACCTCCATACTTTTGCTGAATGATGCCTGTGGTAACGTTAAGCATGTGAGCTGTTGCGTATCTGTGCTTCCGCACTTCCAATAACACATAGCTCTTCAGGATTATCTCCTTCCCTCCTTGCTAAGCAGCTAGTACTGCAAAGTCCATTAACATACAAGAAATTGCTCATCGCTGTCTGACACACTGCTGCGGCATGCTTGACAAAGCTCAGCAACAGAGTTGAACATTTTGTCACTTAAGTAGCATAACTCAGAGGCAAGTACTGTTGCCTCAACCACCTGCCATGTGCAAAGGCACCGTGGGAGTCCTGAACCAGGCTGGATAAGCATCAGGCAGTGGAGGGAGATGCATTGAACTACCTTATCAGCTCCAGACGGATGCACAAAAACATTAACTTGTAGCAAGGCAGGTTTTTGTTTCCAAGGCACTGTATCTTGGAGAAACCCGTGTTTTGCAGGCCTGTAATTTTAACCTCTAACACTGCTCTTAACCTCCTCAGGATACCCCGAGTTTCAAGCTTTACATGAAAACGCGTGAGTTTTGGAGCACGCCGGGGTTTTCTCTGCCCCAGCTGCTGTACGCTAGGGACCACATTCAGTTACTTATCGTCATTTTTACTATAACTAGATCTTCTCCATATGGCAGTCCTGAAAGGGGGAGCTTCTAAAAAACACACACGGGGCCAGAGTTGTGTACGTCTGCATGCAGTACAGGAAGTCCACTCACTGCAAGCCAGATTCGAAGATGAACATAGCCTGAAAACAGCACAGAGGTTAATGACTACCTCTGACGATGGCCCCAATTACTCCTTCCCGATGTCAGGGTTCCAGAGTCTGCAATACCATGTCTGTTTTAAATCCTTTATTTTAGTCTATGTACAACATGCACACTATCAGTACATTGGTTTCTCTCCTCGTCCCTGCTAATCTTATTTTGACATTCTCTGGATCCTGCAAGATACCATCAACTTCAAGTCCCTATTTTCTCACTAAAAACTGATACATTGTTACATCTCTTAACCCCATGCCCTCTGTATTTTGTTTACAAGCTAACATGTATGTAGAACACTGGTGATTAAATCTGCGTTTCAACCCTGCAATTACTTCACAGAAAGATCACTTGAGACAATTCAATTCAGGCTTCACAAAGAGGCTGTATATACATCAGGATTTAAGAACTAGAAAGCTACTTATCAGTTCACCGGAGAGTATTTCAACCTGAAAGTGCTTGGTATATACTGGCAGATACTCACCACCAGAACTGAAATCAGTAACAATCTTCAGACCTTCTTAGAAGGTTATTTTAGTGTCCAGAAAAAGCAGGGTAGATGAAATAAAGTTTTCATTAGCAGGAAAGCAACATTTATGAAAGTTGAAACTTTAAAATTATCTCAATTAAATAACAAATTCCCTTAATCACTATATTATATTTCCTCACTGTCATACTGGTACTCCCTTCCTGAAGTCTCTAGGACATCAAGGATGTATACAGCATTAACCCTTACAATGGGATTCTCTTCCCTCCCACCTGGTGCATGCTTGCAGGTAGAACATTTTGTTTGTACAACAGCCATAGTGGAAGAGCTGAAGAAAAAAGGTACAATACACGTATGTTTCACACTGAAAACTCAAGGGCTCTCCAACATGAGTAAATACAGATGCCTTCAGCTCCCTCCATTTATTTATATTTATTTTAACAGGTGACCAAATCATAGCATTTACCAGGTAAAAATAATAAAACACTATTAGCTCTTTGAAAAACAAACGTGTGCCACTAAGAACAAATTGCTTATCCTCCCCATGGTTCCCCTCTCCATCAAATCAAGACAAATTTGACTTAAGGATGAAACATGACAGAGAAAGAGACAAAGGCGAGTCAGAATTCACACCAATTCCTACAGCATTATGTAAAAGAGAGGTTTTCCTTCAATTCTTACCTCCTCTTTAGTCTCTTTAAATGAAGACTTTAAAGATCGACTTCGGGGGTCCTGGGGCTTGGTTTCTTCCTGCTGCCCAAAAAGTTCCTCGATTGTCTTTGTATCGATCTGATACTGCGGTCTTGCAGCAATCGTCCAGATATTGTTTTTACCACGGACTTGTTCTTCAGGAATAGTTTTCCAGAAAAAGCTCCGCATTCGTTTTTTTTTGCCATGGTTGTCATGCCCATTTATCAGCTGTGGAGGCAGAGGTATGTTTGGCCCAGGCAGTGGAGGAGGGGGTGGGGGAGGTGGCGGCATCCCCGGGGGGAGCGGAGGGGCTGGGGGTGCCCCTGTGAGGGGACATGGCAGAGGGGGCGGTGGTGCTGCAGGCTGAGAAAGTTGAGATGCTGTTGTTGTATCCTCATTCATTAATCCCGTTGCAACTGGAATAGCCCCATTTTCTTTATCATTGACCAAGGAGAGACAATTCATAACATGCATTTTATGTCCTCTCCAAAGAGGAGAGTGTTACTTCCTTGGACCGGTTTGAAACATTGAACAGCGAGCGCAGCAGCAGCAAGTATCACGCTCTCTCAAACTCTAGTCTGACAGCAGTAGCAACACAACAGCGGACTGTACCATCTTCACAACCTACAACAAAGGACAATAGGGAGACTCAGATCAGAGAGACCGGATATTGTCCCTTGCACTGAGGCGACACTAAAATTAAGGTATAACAGCTATCAAGTTTTTAATCCAGAAGCAAAATTTAGTGAATCAAAAGTCTTTCCCAGGGCAATTCTATAAAACTTATCCACACCAAGATTTCAAATAGCTTTGGGTACCTAGATTTCAAGAACACACATAAAAATAAGAATACCTCTTAAATTGCCCACAGTTGATACTGAACCCACCTACTAATCTCAGTTCAGTGCAATTTTGTAAGAGAATATATTTATCTCAAATTTTTAAAACAAACAAATATTATTCCACTCCTAATTTCAGATTATTTTTTAAAGGTGATTACACACAGTTAGAAAATATAAGTACTAATTATGGTACTGGATTAACTGGATCAAACAGACCTTGTTTGAATCCTTTTAATTCATGACTTAAATCCAAGCTGCATTAAAATAATGAACAGTATGTCAATGATTTAACAGTCTAGCATAACGTACTGGTTTTTTGTCTTCATATTTTTCACACAATTGTCAATAAGGGAAAAACAGTGTGCAGCCCCTAAACTCTCTATGTTCATTGAGCATAAACATACAGTATTTGCATTTTACCATTATTGGTCTGGTTTGACTACCCCCCAAAATACACTAAGAGAAGAAAGACCGCAGTTTGATTAAGCTGCCCCTTATAATTTACTTATAGGTTAACGGAGCCAGTTCAATAAGCGGAGACAGAGTGAAAGGACAGAGGAACTGATAGGAACAGTAACCTACACATCCTAAGCACTGCACGTATGCAAAGCTTTAAATATTTAGGAAAGCTTTTACATCTAGATTACCTCATGAAGCAGCTTAACAAGAACCACAATAGTTTTGAGCAATTTTTCTTATACTGTCACCTACTAAACGAAGATGCTGTTATCAACAGTAAATCTTCAAGTAAGAGAATGACTTCTGCAAAAAAGCACGATTTTGACAAGCCAAATCTATTAAAACAGATTGTAAGTCTCAGAGAAAACAGATTAAGGCGTTACAAATACAGACCAATGAAGAATCCCATGATTTTATGGAAATTTGTAACTTATCTCAAAAAAAATTTAGGAATTTACAAAAAAAAATACCAAAGATACCACACAATACAAATATAGAAGACAGCCAGTCCCTGAGCAAAAATCAGTCACAAGAAAGCTCAACAGACAGAGCTGAAGTAACGCACTGGCACAAGAACAATATCAAATCACAAATTTGGCACTGATTTAGCTGTATGCGTCTGCAGCAGGGTTCACACAGAGCTAATAGCAACCGAGATCAATTTGACATTGTAAAATAGTGATGAAAACACCTTCGCTATTTTTGCCAGAGATCCATCACTCTTGTGCAGGAACAAACAGACCCAAGTCACAGAAACAAGCCTTAGGGCAAATTCTTTCTTGGTCTGCAAGGACTCAGCCACTCACAACTTCACTGAAGTCAATGTAAACCGAATGATCCACTGTATCTTTTCTTCTCAAAAGCTTGCATAGGTAGCAACAAACTCCTCTTTCCTGCTTCAGATTTTCTGACCTTATACCTTACATTACCAAGGTATTAGCAAGAATAGAAAACATATATAAAAACCTGTATGAAGTTTATGTCAGTCATAGGAATGATGGAAAATATTTTAATGGCAGGGTAAAAAGGGGAAGAGCCACAAAGAAAGTGGATCAGGATAGAGGGTTTCAAATTTAAGTCAGCACTAATACCCAGTTGCTATTACACAGCTCTGTATGTTCATGCCTCTCCTCCTAAGTTCATGATCACAGAAGCAGAGAGGCATAAAAAAGCAGGTGCAAGGTGATGGAAATAGATTAACCACTCAAAGCAATTAAGTGTTGCATTAATTTAAAGAAATACTCAACTAGGAAAAAATCTTTTCTTCCCTACCACTTATTTAAAAATAAAAGATGTATTAGGTGGTCTTCCATCATCACAAAGCAGTATTCAACAGTTATTATTTTCTAACTCCGGTTCCCACAGAGTTAAAAAAAAAAAAGGAAAGAAGGAAAGAAGGAAAGAAGGAAAGAAGGAAAGAAGGAAAGAAGGAAAGAAGGAAAGGACGGACAGACCAACCGACCGTGCCCCTGGGCAACGTGCAAGAACCTCATTTTGAAACTTCCAATAAATCTAGATGCTTTAAGAAAAATAGGATTAAATCCTAATGAAACAAAGTTGTAGGCGATGAATCATCAGAGTCCCGGCACTAACACAGAAGAGTGGAAAACGACTGATCTCAGACCTAAGCATTTCTGAGTTAGACAAGGGACACTCCTAGGGAAAGGAGTGGAAAACACAAGGGGAAGAAAACATCCCAACCTAGATGTAAAGATAGATAGATAGAACAGGAAAAACTGTTTTCAATCCAATGAGCCCTGTACTGCTTTAGATGAGGTAACTGTCACCCAGAACCAGGAAAGGGGAAGAATCAGCATTTAGAAGGCAGGCATGAAAGGAAAGGCACAGCATAAAGGCTGGCATTCAGCTTTGTCTTCTGACAGATAAGCATGATGCAAGTGACAGAGGTCACCTGCTTGTAAGAGGACGGCGGTCTCGAGTTACCAGATACTGGGAGACTAGTCAAAATTCCCTTCTCCTGCTGCCTCTCAGAGGAGCGGCTTGAAGATGTTCCCAGCGCCCCCGCCATTACTGTGGGTGGGAGAGAAGAGAAGCTGGCAGCCGGGACAGGCTCTGAGCCGCTTGTTGGTATCAGCAGGTGCCTCCAAGCAGGAAGTACAGCAAGGGGAGGTGGGGAACAAGGCAGCCGTTCCGACTGTGAACTACAGATTATTCCGGGACTGGGATGTGTAATAAAACCCAAGCAAAATTTTAACTCCTAAGGAGCCTCTCCGCACTATTCAAAGGATTAAAGAAATAAAAAAGAAAGGGACCCAAGAACAAACATTTAAGATGTCTCAATTACACTTCATTATTGCATGTTTGTTATCCAAAACATCCCAAGAAGTGCAAGAGCTTTACTGCACATTTTAATTGTGTCCATATTTGGCATAAAAGAAATATTTTATTTCTTTGTCTCGTTCATTGTTTTAGGCAACCTAATCTAAATTGGAAATGTATTTCAAATTTAGAGGGTGGGGACAACTTTCTCCCCAAGTAAGAAGACAAACGCTCTGAAGTAATTTGTTTCTTACAAAAAAGGCAGTTGCCACTGAGACGGGACATACATTATATTTGCATACACAAATTAACAGGTGAAATGCACGATGCGCTGAAGGGCATTTCATAATTCATACTGCAAGATATTACTCCCTTTAACTCACACCTCATGTTCTCTGCTGCCCACGTTTGTGTCAGGCATCATCCAAATTCTCATGAGAACAACGCCGATTTTGACACCAAAGCCCAACCACAGTATTTGGATGTCTGGGTCTCAACAACAGCCACACAAAAAGGTAAACGGAGCACCAGTTGCTAACTGCAGATAACGAAACTGCGAACGCTGCCTCATATAACTAGCTGCTGATCTTGCCAAAACGTGTGGGTTACAAAGACGACACAGCTCGCGCTATCGCAGCAACTTAGTGCTTAACCGCTTAACGCATCCGACAAAATCCCTCACACGGCACGACCTTCCAGCCAGCCAGCCAGCCAGGATGGGAAGGGAACCCCACACTGGTTCACCACACAAGGCTGACGGGCAGCAGACAGAGGGCCCCCGTGCCAGGCAGGGACATTACGCGTTTTGTCAGGGAGGGCTCGATTCCAGCTGGTTTTTATTTGGGCTCCCAGCTGCTGTGCTCATGCCGCTGCAGGGAAGGGGACGACAGGGGAACAGCCCTCAGCCTTACCGTCTTATCTTCCGTCCAGAGGGGGTGTTTTAGCCCAGGTGTCCGCGAAAGGCGGGCAGCGTGCCTACGCGCCCGCCGCGGGGAACCTGCTGCCGGGACCACCCGAGGGGCCCTGAGAGAGATCCTTTCGTCGTAGCTCCCTTCGACCGACGCCGCAGGCCACGGGGGAGCGCCGAGGACTCTTCGGGGGGAAGCTGCGCGGGGGTGATGCCGCCCTGCCGGCTCGGCGGGACGCGGGGTACCACCGCGACCCTCTCTCACCTCAGCCTCCCGCCGGATCCCGGGCACCCTGAGGCGCCTTGCACCCGCCGCTCCCTCGCGCCCCGCCCCAGCGGCCGGGCCGGGCCGGGCCGAGCCCCGCCCCGCCCGCAGGGGGCGCCCTCGCGCCCGCCGCTCCCCGCCGGGAGCTGCCCGACCCCCTCCCCTGCAGGAGGTGGGCGGGGTGGGGGGAGGAGAGCTACACTCGTCCCGGCGGAGAGAACCGGGGTCCCCGCGGCAGCCCCCCGTTCCGCCGCACACGCCCACCGTGCGAGGGGAGCGGCGGCGGCTCCCGCCCCTTGACGGTGGGGAGGGGAGGGGGGCGGCCGAAGAGGTGAAAGAAGCGGCGGGGGGTGCCGGACCCCGGGGTCCCGTGGGGGGAGGGGGGGTAAGCGCTCTCCCCTCCACCGTCTCGGGAAGGCGGAGAAGGACCTACGGCAGGCGGCGGCGACCCCCCGGCCGCGCCCCCCGGCAGCGCGGAGCCCCCGCCCAGCCGGGGGGAGACCCGCGCGGAGCACGCACACACACACGCCCCCCAGCCCCCTCCACGTCGCGCCGCGCCCCTCACCTCCGCGCCCGCGGGAGCACGCGGCGCCGCGCGCAGCAGGGCCCGGTGCTGCCGCCGCCGCCGCCTCCTCCCATCGCGCCGCGGCCGCGCCGCCGGAGCGGGCGGGGGCGGGGCCGCGCGCGCAGGCGCGGCGCGGGCGGGGCCGCGGCAGGTGACAGCGGCGGCGGCGGCAGCGGCAGCCCCCGGGAGCGCCCCGGCCTCCGCCCGCCCTGCCCCGGGCCGCGGGGCAGCGGCGCCCCGTCTCCTTCCGTCGCCGGCCGGTGCTACCGAAACGCCTGTGCGGGAGGAGGGCGACCCGCTTTTCCCCAGCGCCCGGTGCTGCCCGCTGCCGCCGCGGCGTGCGGAGGTGGGCATCGGCGTCCGCGGTGGGTCGTGGTCTAAGCAAGCTCCTGCGAAGCTGTCGGATGGGTATAGGAATATGTGTGTGTGTATATGTATATATATATATATTTACCGCATGCTACCACCTGACTCACAGCAACTATTTCCATAGAAACAGGGCGGCAGTGCTCTGGGCCACGCTCCCGGTTAGAAGGAACGGGCTCCCTTCCACGGCTGAAGCCTTTCACCTTCTGCCCTGGCTCCTGGGCAGGCATCCCCTTTTCCGTCCCCTTCCCACACCGCTGCCGCACCCCGGCACTTCCCTGTCAGTGTCCGAAGCAGATGGGGCGAGAAAGCATCAGACAGACTTAAGGTACGATCGCAGCCCTGGGTTAGTGTCCCCCTAGGCAGCTCACATGACTTGTGGACACCTGAAAGCCAAAGTACCATCCACAGATGATACAGCAAATACATTGTCTGAAAATATTTTACCAAGAGATTGGATCACATTTCAAAAATAAAACCATTTTCCCAAAGAGTAAAGGTGAAGAGCTTCGCTTGAGTAAATATATAGGCACAGCTGTAAGGAACAAACACAGCGTCCACACCCCAGCACTACTTTTTACGGGAGGCCAATTCCGAGGCAGGATCAGAAACGCTTCCTTTCCTGAGAAAGGAGGGAGGGAGAAAGAAAAAAACCCTCACCTCCAGCCTTGCACAATCAGCCACCAGAGCTTCCGAGCTGAGCGCGAGAGAGAAAATAACACCTAGGCACGGCCAGGGGTGAGAAGGCAGGAGCAGGAGGACGAAAGCGTGTCTCATCTTGGTGCGGAGTGCTTAACCTGTACTGCTGCCTCTGCCCGGGGGTCGGGAGGCAGGAACCGGAGGAAGAGGGGGAGGCCAGGCAACCTCCTCTAGACCCAGACCTAGAGCCCAGGCCCGTGGTTGCTGAGGTTACACCATCCCGGCTCGTGGTTGCTGAGGTTACACCATCCTGGCTTACACTTCTGCAGCCAGAGATCTGACCTACTGGTCTGGCAAGACAGCCTGTTTGAGTCACTCGATTTAAAAAAAAAAACCCCCAAACCCCCAAAAACAAGTATTAGAACAAAAGGAAAAATTTAAGGAATGCGATGTCAGAACCTGGTCATTTAAGCTCAAAATTCACCGAGTGAAAAACAGTTCAGCTGCGGTAGATGGCAATTCATATCACGCCACGCATCTCCGCTTGGCAGAGTTAGCAGCAGCTGGGGAGGACACGCTCAGCTTTGAGCCAGCACGGACATTCCTTGAGAGTGTCGGGTCACCCCTGAGGTCGTCAGCGAGGAAGCGCATTGCTGCTTGGACTGTAGCTGCTTGTGTTGGAACCAAAGAGACTCGTTTTCATTGCTGCCAGTCATGAGCACAAATGTTCACTCAAAGTAAGATGGAAAGAGCAAGCCAAACAAGAGACTTGCATAATGGCATTGTCTTAAAAAAAAAATAACCCAAAAACCGAACAGGGCAGCAGAGGACCTGGGAGCCAGTCTGGATGTGAAGTTAAACTCTTAACTTTTCCTCACCCTGTGGATTTTTTCCCCAGAGCTTTTCCAAAAGACAATGTTAGCAAATTAAGTTTTCAGCTGATATTTTCCCCCTAAAAATGTGAACACTCAGCAGGCAAAGATTTTGCCCACATGGCTAAAATTAACCCGAGTTACAAACAACTGAAAACAGGTCTTTAAAGTAGGAAGTGTTAAGCAACTTTAATAATAGGTAGATCGAGCAGCCCCACCTATAACAAGCAACAAATGCACCTCCCTAGAACAGATAGCATTTAGATGGGTTGGTATAATACAAGAACAAATCCTACTGTTAATATTTTTAAGATTTCTAGTTAATAAAATGCTCCAAATGGTTTTCAAGATGACTACTTTTTTTAAGGCATTACCTTTTTTTTCTTATGAGGAAAAAAAAGAAGTCTTTTGTAAACTGCTTTTCTTTAGAGCACAAAGAGCTTCTAACGCTTTAGGCTGAACATGAATTTAATGGCCGAACAGATCTAATGGGAACAAAGCAATTTATACCACCTGAACAAGAGGTGTCATCTTCATTACAAGCACTCATTTCTACAGTGTTCGGACAAAGGCAGGAAACAAAGTTAATTGTGACACGCCAGTCAGATAAAAACCAGGTTCTATTTGGTTTCAAAATTAAGCACTGTGGTAGTTAACCTCTCAAAAAAACCCCCTGCAATTCATTACCACTATCACATAAAACTAGCATTATGCATACACATATGTAAGAAAGGCAAATCAAGACTGAACAGGCAACACTAGTTTTTAGCATTATTTAACTCTTAAGTGCTTGAATTTACAGCCTTCAGTATTCTTTAAAAGGCAGCAAGGTGTATAATTATTTTTTTAATTAGCACAGTAGGACATACCATTTGTTCAGTACCATCTACTAGGAACACATTGCTGATAGCTGAACTGTTCCTGACTGAACCAATGCATTTATGCTGGCATAAACAGTAATAACAGGGCAAACCTGAACTAAAAATTTGTTTCAGGTTTACTCTGTTCTATATCTGATCTCTGTACTTAATTAAGAAATGTTATCATACAGCCACACTGGTACCCATCTAAGTTCTACCAACCGATGATGCAAGGGAACTCTGGAAAGACACTCTTGAACTCTTTTTCTGCCTCTCCTGGCATATCAAATATTTCCATTCTTCCAATAGCTACTATCTTTAAAGTGGGTTCTCATAAAGAGATGAGACTGAGTGTATTTTCTCAGAAAACAGTTTCTTCCACCAACAGCAATTACCAAAAGTTGAACACATTTTGCTGAGTGCAAGTACTTAACAGAAATACACAACCAATAGCAGACAGCACAGAATTGTTGCTGCTCCTGCCCCCTTCATAAAAAAAATTTTTTTAGAAAGGCAGCTAAGTGTAAAAAGTAATGCTTTTGTGCCAGCACTCTCAGCCGTAGGAAACAAAAGATCTGCAAACTATAGATTGAGCTTTTATATCCAAGGCCATTGCTCTGCAAGGTTCACACACTGCATCTCTGCATTTCAGTATAGGGACCCTGATGAAACAGCAACACATCACTTTTTCCCTTCCATTGCTGCTCCATCAATTTATGCCCCCCTTCTCCAAGGAAGGCGCAAGCCATCCTACTTGCTACTCTTATGCTACAGGGTAAGGTACTTCCTTAATTCACTTCAAACTATTGCCATGATGACAAAAATGTGTAAAACACACCCCATCTACCTGGCCACTTGGTTTCTATATAAGACTGACAGAAATGCAGAGAAAGGACCTTGATGAAAATAGGTGCAGTAAGGTGAAAAAGACTGCTGTCACAGACACAGAACCGTGCTTTCTATGCATCATTAGCTTTAACACCAAAACAACCTGAAAAAAACACAAAGATGTCAAAGAACTACTAACAAGGCCAAGTAACAAGGAGAACAGAGAAAAATATAAACCAAGCAACAGTCAACTCCTCCGTGGATCTTCTCATCAAAAAAATAAACTTCCAATTTGACACAACTTAGCTGCCAGTAGTCGGATAAGTTTGGGGTGGGGACAACAACAAAATGTGAAAAGATTAATGACAACTTAAAAAATCTGTGACTAGTACAACCCCCACATCAAGCATACAGCATGGAAAAGATAACCAGACTAAAAAAAAAAAACCCTAAAGATAATTGCAGATGAGGAATGCTAAATAATTATAACATCTTATTATTCTTGTAACACCACAACAAGGAACAAGAGCAGATAAGCAGAGAATAGAAACTGAACATGCCCCCCGTTCAGTTCAAAACAGAGTTGAGGGGAACATTTAGCTTTCCTTTTATATTACTTTGATCATTTTTTGAAGCAGAGACAGAACAGAGATAAGGTTGCTGGGAAAACCAGTTGACAGAAGATTGAAATCAAGCTGTTACTTTAATGATACTGGTGTGTTACTGTACTCTACTTGCATAGATCTCTCTTCAAATATAACTATAGATACATTTTATAACCAGAAAGGTTCTTTGTAAAGGCTTGACAAAGGATGAAGTATGCCAAAAAGCCTTGTTAGAGAAAAAAAGGCATTTGTAGAATTCATACAAACAAAATAACAGGAGCTACAAGTTTCGTACAAGCCAGGAGTGCAGATAACTTACAGTATGGTCACTAAGAAACGAAACAGCTCCCTGGGTCTCTGTTTGGTAGAGCAGCTACAATAGCGTATCTGAAACGCTATTAACTGCTTTAAATTCTTCCTGAGAAACCTTGCACAACACTAGAAGCACCAATGTGGTAACTTGCAACAGAGATGAAATCTTTCAGACCAGACTCTACTAGGTAGGTATGGCGCCCTCTTCAAACAAACAAAAAATCCATCCTGACAACCGTCTACCTAGATAAATGCCAGCATTACAACCTTAAGATATTTATACAGCTTTTTTGTTAGTATCAGAAAGCCTGACAACCGTAATTACTTCCCATTAGAAACTTCAGAAGTGTCTTCCTCATACGATCACCAGAAGCAAAAGTTTCTAAATTTGGTTAGATGTAAAGAACTAACTTTGAATATAAGACATGAGCTTGAATTATTTCATAAGCACATATATCTGAATGGGGGCAAAGGAAGAAAGTTGAAATACTACAAAAGGCAATCAGTTTAATATCCTATCAATGAGCTGAACACAGAACCCTCCTCACTGAGGCTATCAATTAGAACAATTGCTTGGGTGAGCAAAATGGAAGTAATTCTTCCTTCCCCTGGTATTAAACAATACACAGACAGATTTTAGCGAGTAGTCTCTTTTGTCCAACCTTTTCTTCCAGGTGAAGAGCCTCTAGCAGTTTTAAGCCATTGCAAAAGTTTGAGGGTTACACAATGCCACATGGGTCATTCCTGCATGAGGCAATTTGATTCAAGTTCACTTTTACTGTTTCTGACAGATCAGTTCCTTCTGGGCAGGGACTATCCTCAGCAGCAAACGTGTGAATCTGAGATAGAAACCAATAGCACATTTTCCATATGTATCCTTTTCCTATAGTGTTCTGAAAGCTGATATTTGAATTGTAGTCAGTAGGTTTGCATTCTTCATCCTTGCTATAATGCTATCTGCATTTCCTAGCTCAACTGTACAGTTATACAGCTAACTTCTTTCTTGTACCATCATACCATATGCATGCCAAGATTCAGAGACAGTGGAAGTCAATGGCTTTGTAAGAGTTATAAATGTAATGAAATATCCTTTAAAAGGTTAAGTCAAGAATTACATATACTGAAAGATTTGTTTCACTATGAGTTTAAATACAAGTTGAACTTGCACACTATTAAATCACCCTGAAATAAAACACCATCGCTGTTACCTAGTACTGCTTTATCAGAAATTCTTGGGCAGGGATGGCAACTCAGAAAAACAGGACTAAGCTTTCACTGCAGAAGCCGAGTTCTACTTTTAACCATCACAAGTCAAGGAAGTTTGACTGCAAACACCTTTAATATGAATACAAAATTCACATAGGATATACATTCGAGGGAACATAAATGAACTATTACAAGAGATTCTGACAGAACAAAAACATAAAGAAGGCTCTGTCAGGCCAAGAATTTAATGAGGAATGATTAAAAAGTTTGATTTACAGTTACATTACAGTTGTGTTAAACACTGAAAACTTTAACAATGTGAGCTGAAAGGCATTTGAACATACAGTACATAAATCATACAATCCACACCGCTGTAAATAACAGATTTGAAGTATTTCATTTTACTTAATAGAACGCAAAGCAACATAACGTGCAAATGAAGACTCCAATATATTGAATTTAAAATGTCTATAATAAAATTGACACAGAATTTTACATTTATGGACTACATGATTGATGGAGAAATTAAAAAAGTATCCTCCATGTTACTCCCATTACAAGTACGCTTTTCAATTAAATAGAAAAACCATACTGGCCCAATTTCCTCTCTCAAAATCATACCATGAAGGTTAACTAAAGCTTTAACTTGCTCTAAATGTACAATGAAACAGCGTTTACACAGTCTCTTTCCCCTTATTGGGAATTGACAAACCATTATGTGAAAGGGTTCTTGGACTATGTACACTGGTGGAAAATATTATCTAATAAAAAGGCACATACCTGTGATTTAAGGCTAGTACGGTATTTGTTTCATAGAGAAAGTAAAATTTTAAATGAAATTAGTACATTGCATGGTTGGCCTCATTCAGCAAACCACTTGGTGCAAAGCAAAAATATGTGCTTAGAAGCCTCAGACTGACAGTGATTCTTGCTTTAGTGTTTCTCTTCTCTTTTTTTTTTTTTTTTGAACCTATGATGGAAAGGTACATCTTTTAAAAAGGTATTTGCTGCAATTCCACTAGTCAATGAGCCATCTGCTACTGTTGCCTTATATGCAGATATCGCATATAGGCCTTATATTATTAATCTGCAAAATACTCTTTTAACTCTCTCCTTTTTAAAAGTCATATGAAAATTACTAAAGATGTTTTCTATATTCATCTATAAAATACCAGATGTTGGTACAAATCATGTAAACCTCCATTTGGAAATATTTTGACTAGCCACCAAAATGACCAGAAAACACAAACATCATTTGTCAGTGCAAATCTATAATAGTTTTGTTTCCCCTCCCTCCCTCCCCCATCCCACTTACAGAAATAACCACCAACCTTTACATAAAAAAAATTTGAAATGACAGAAATTATGTTTGGTTACCTTAAAGTCACCCACTTTCCCACCAAATTCAGTTTTACAGTATTAGAAAAGGGGAAAAAAATTTAAAGCTGTCTGTGCAAGAATCACTACAACAGTCCTTCAACCCCAACCCTTAATTATTATCAGATTTAAAAATTTTAGGTTAACATTGGGTCCTCTTCTCTAACCCAATTACTGTTCTTCAAGCCAGGATGGGGCATCTGCTCCAGGAGTTTTCAATTTGATGTGGAACTGTTTAAGTGTCTGTTCAAGCTGCTTTTGATTCCCAGCAAAGTACGCAGCAATGGCATTGTGGAACAGAACAAGCTGATTGTGCAACACCTTAACCTGCAGGCAAGGATAGAGATAGGTTAAGAGGAAGAGGCAGATGTTAACCATCACAGGTCAGTTATAAAAAAACAGGTGTATTTGAGATGCTCAGACTTCATACAGGTTTATTTAATAAAAGTTTAAAAACACAAATACAAAATTCTTCAACATTAAAGCAATTTAGAGTTTTCATAAAGTATTCTCAACAGTCAATACCGACTCAGTATGCATGGACCAAAAGCAATTCACTAAACAGCATAATGTTATCAAATCTCAAACACTTGACTGCAAGTACTTGATTCCTTGAAATTAGATGCCAAGCCTCTGTATAAGATACCTACCTGCAGGCTGAATGGACTTCCCTGAGACAGTACGTGACAAATGCATTAACTAAGTATACAATTCATTTATTTGCCCCCCTTGCAGAAAGTTGCTCTTTTCCAGCTCATGTATACCTAAGTCAAATGAAACTGATGTTCTTTTCCCAGAAGTATTTCTTGACCATCTCCTTTAACACAGGATTATTTACAGCACTTGGTCAATATTTTGACTGCAACATTTGTGCAAAGTAGTCATGAAACACACAGGTCACAGCAGCAATCAAAACTTGGGGAGAAGAGCACAAGAGCAGCTGGAGGCCATCACTGTTTTTCTCTTCCAGTCTAGTCTACCATGACAAACTATAGCACTGATGAAGTCAAAGTTAAACAAATGTTACATTGTCATCCTAGCACACCAGTAAACCTGAACTTGTGAATGATGAACAGTAGTATGCTGAAAAGGCATCTGTCCAGTTTCTCCTACAATCGAAACTTGTCCTTTTTGTTCTCGAGTGCACTCTCAGCCCAGCACAACCTTACTCTTGTGTCAGAGCCCAAATCCCTAAGGTGGTGGCCCTGTAACTGTTTTCAGCCTGCAAGACCTTGAGCTCAATAGCATTTAGCCAACAGAAGAGAATGGAGGAACAGGGTGGCTGACTGAGCCCAAAGGGAGCACGTGGTAGGTAGCAGATTAAGCTTTCTCTACTCAAATTTTGGGTCTCTCCCTCATCTCTCAGCACAATCCACAAGGGACAATCTACTACTGTCATGCTGGGAAGCAAAACTGTCCTTGGGCCAGGTCTGGCCTATGCCTACCAGTTGGCCATGCCTGTTCTAACAGGTTATTGGGCTAATGTTTTTCTGAAATGCATGCGACTCAACACACACATACTTCATCGCCTTCATTTAAGAAAAGATCTCAAATTAAAAAAAACCAACATATATTAGACATGCTATTACACTGGAAGAGTATAACATTTACACTATTACAAAGACATGTAATAATATACTTTTAAAATAGAATACTTTGAGAAAAAATGGGCTGAGCATGTGTGTGTGTGCATGCATGCACACAGGTGTATATAGAATTTTCAGCACTAAAAGCTGGAATTTCTTTTCTGAGTATACAACTTTTTTTTTTTTTTTTTTTACTGAATAGCCTTATTTCATGAATTAAGTTTTGCCCATAAACTGACAACTGTACAGACCTTAGTATCCTACTTAAGTCATAACCTCTCTTTGGTGGCCCAAAACTTGGTCTAAGTTGCTCTGACAATTTGAAAACTGGTATCTCTATGTTTTCTCCCCTAATAATTCAGGCTAATTTAACTAAATACATGTCAAAGAATAGGCTTTTTACCTCATTAATGGTGTAAAATGGTAGGTTATTCCATCAAAAGGGTCTCCAAGAAAAAACACAAGAGGTGTGTATGGTTAGAAAGGAGTTCACCAGGCACATCATATCTTGAGACAATGTTTTTTTCATTTACAATAGACTTCACAAAATTCATCATGTACAGACGTTTTAACATATAGGAGATAGAGAATTTAGCTAACTACACTTGTTCAACAAACATAGTTCAGCTTTTCCAAGTCATAAAAGATGGCTTCTTTTTCAGTTTGTGTGGGAATGTACCTATATAAATACATGTATTTTTTTAATCTATAAAAATTTTCATCCCCAAAATATTACATCATACAAGTGGAAAAAGTCACAACAACATGAAGTGTTTGCTTTTAAAAGTTTAGAGAGCAAAAAATTTAGCAGTTACAGTCTTGAGCAGATTCTTTCATCATTGACACAGGAGACCTCACACAATCCAAGCTAGGAATTCTACACAGAAGTACACTCACTATTCTAGCATATTATTAAAATGCTGCAGGAGTTTTATTCATACTGTTTATAGGAACTGAAATAAAACAGGGGTAATTAATCCACCTTCCCAGACTAAGTTCATCAATTTGAGATCAAATTTGGTACTTTCTTAGGGGAGCTTTTAACAGAAAACTTCTGTGAACTGCCCTTAAGTCTTCTGATAATTTTACAAATTCAGTCAGGCCTGGGCTCAAGCATGCAGGCACACACAAACAGAGGCAGGAACTGACAGTGTAGAGGCAGATGATTTGGACTGAAAAAATATGTTTTGTTTTGGTGGGGTTTTTTGAACTACCAGAGCTACCTCATTGTATGAGGTTCTATCCCCAAGCCACATCATTGTGGTGTAAATTTTGTGATCATTATCAAACTGGTTGCAGAGGTTCAAGGTGTTACAACTTCTGCTCTCCTCCTTCAGAAGCTGATTGCTAATTGAATCCCAAAAGTAATGGTGGGATCTTCTTATCCATAGCTTCATTCAGAAAACTTTAAGATGAAATTTCTAGAAAAAGACCACTTAAACTGTCTGACACTGTACAAAGAAGCTCTACTATGAAGCAGCAGCCAGCTAAGAGAAAAGAGAAAACACTGTAACATCTCAAATCACCTGATGTCCACTGCAAAAACACCTGCAATCACAGCTAAGAATTGGACAACAAGTATTCACTTAAAGCCAAGTTCAAACCTAACCAGTTTTCCCATGAAAGAATCTCAGCCTTACCCACTCCCGTATCCAGCCATTGATTCCTACTTCCACACTGTGTTTCACCTTAGCCCTCTGTTGGCAAAACATTCATGCAGTTATGTAGTCAGTTGGATCAGGGAACAGATCTAGATTAAAACTAACCAGACAACAACATATTCACCTTAACCTGGATCCGTTCTCCAATCTGATTCTCTGCACAGCTGCAAAAACACTTTTGTAAACACAACAGAGAAGGCAATGTGGGGGAAGGGGGATAGAAGATGAAGGGACCACTTTTTTTTTTTTTTTTTTTTCAGCAAAGCCTTGAAGTGACTGTCAGACTACAGCGCTGAAGGCCAACTCTTGAGCACCAAGCTGTAGCACCTACTCCAGTAAAGGAGCATTTGAAGATTTGCCTTTCAAAGAATGTTAATGGTATCTTGCTAAAATATGGGTTCCAATGTATGACTAGCATGCCTGTCAAAAAGCCATCATGTTTTACAGCTGAACATCATTTAAAATCATTGTTCCTTAATTAACTACATACACCTATTTGTTCCTAATTACGAGCAGAGTAAGTACTCCATAATAGACTTGGCAAACTTAAGTCTCAAAACAAAACTGAACTTTGTGGATAAGCATAAAAAATGGGCAAGCTCTAAACATTAAGTTTCATATACAGAAGATACTATAGGTTGGATCAGAGTTTTCACATTTCCTCTGGATGCACTTAACATTTAATTTCTTTTTAAATACTGTCCTCTTCCCCCCACCTTCCTCTGAACACCATACTTTCCATGGCACAGTAAGTACAAATTTCTGTACACCCTCCTCATTCAGATTTTCAGCCATCTCAACAACCAAAAAGACTACCCTGATTCTAACCTTTCTGTCAGTTTGTACCTCTTCAAAACTATCAGAATCCTTTCCCCTAACTATCTTACTTGAAGTTATTCAGTCTAAACAGCTACATCATCTGGGTTTCCATTAGATAGCATATTGCTTTCATTTGTAAAAGCAAGCCTTTAAACATTAAACTCCTGAAGTACAACTCAGAAATGAATTCAATTTCTTTCTCTACACAGAATGATATTTGACATTTCTCAAGTGCATACATGAATCACAGTTTTTCCTTTCTCAAAATTACAATGCCTTTTCAAAAATTTTTCAGTGGCAGAAATCTTTAAGCTAAGAACAGGCCACAATCCTTATTAGGAAAAAAAAAAACCAAAACTATTTGTAAGCTACAGATTTTGACTGCAGGTATTCTTATACTCATTACCCAATACCACAAACTTGCACAGAACTCTGCTGGCTGGGGATAGCACCAATACAACCTTGCAGCAACATTAAAAAAAAAAAAATTTCTAACTTCAAGATCAAATGCTATATTGAAAGTGAATAGAAATCTTGTGTATCTTGGTTTTACAGACAGAAACTTGCAATCCCAGCTTTACTGTAATGCAGTTCTCTGAAGCTTTGGGGGCTTTTAATTGAAATGCTAACATGTGAACCCAGGAGAAGAGGCACAAAGAGACTGCAACCACATGATGTCTTTTTTTCCCCTAAACATAGGCCCAGCTAGATTACAGCTGTTTGGTGACATTTGCAGCAATGCACCGATCGGAGCCCACCAGCCAGTTAAACTGGCTTTATAGTTCCTTTGCAGTAACAGCTTGAATCACCTCCCCGTTTTCCCTGCTCTCCTCATATGTCATGCTTAACCAAATATGGGACAAAACTTTTGAGTGGGAGCATAACTGAGTGCATCTAGTGGAGGTACATTTACGAAAGAACACCTAGGATTCTGTTTTGACGTTAATTTGTCAGGCCAAAAATACACAATTTACTTTTTAAAATGTTTAATATTGGTCAGACTGTGAAAACATTTATTGGGAGATAATCATGAGCTGATTTATCTAATCTAAAATTAAACCCTAAATTGCTTAATTGCTTTGCAATGGCAAGGTTTCATTACACAACTCTGTTTTCAACACAGAAATGATAACAACATCTAAGCTTGAGACTACACTGTACTACATCCTGTATCAACATATACAAGACTTGAAGCCCAAAGGTTTAAAATCTACAATAGAAAAATTATATGGCTACCATACCATTTTCTTACCTAAAAAAGCTTCTTTAATTAGACTCAGAACAAATAATTCACATATGGATTCAGCACCATGAGAATATGTATTAATAAAATTGATGATTAAAGATTTGCATGTTCTAGTATATTGTAACATGAGTCTGGCAAGGCCACACCTTGATATAGCTGCTCAAATACTAACCCCCATTTGCCTTGTATGCAATAAGCCTGCAACAACACAGGCTTTCTAAACAGGCTACAAAAAGGCCCTTTGTGAGAGACTAAGTATTTTGTCCGTCTGATCTTCCTTTGTTTTGATCTCCCATTCTATTAATGGGCACCAATGTGGTCCTGAGGATAGACACACAAAATGGCAAGCTCCTGTTACTAAGAGTATAGTATCAGTATAACCAGTATAATTCCCTCCCTGGGACTACTGAAACAGCTTAACAATACCAAAATCGCCCTTCCACTTGGGAGTTCAGCACCATATATGCTCTTCAGTTTAAGCCATCTCCTAAACAGTGCACTCCTCCCACAGCTGAAGCAGCTGTGTTACAGACACACTCATACAGCTGTAGCCATTGTGCTCTTTCTTGTTTCTTTCTTCTCCTTCATGTTAGGCACATGCTATATTTATAGATGTTTAAATTATGATGGATCATAGCAACTGTTATTATGTACCTTTGGAAGAAGTAGAACATCTCAGATCACTAAATCTAACTGAAATTAAAATCTAGTTGCTATACTTACTGATCCTATATTTACTGAGTTAATAATCCGTTAAAATATAAAAAGTAATTGACTTAAGAGCAGTCACATATACTTTGTATGAGGCTAAAAATTAAAAGTAATATTTAGAATGGTTATATAGCTGTCTGGCAAATCAATTGTGCATTCCAATTCCTTAATACTAGCTGCAGTATAGGAATGAGGTCTAACAGGAGCTCCCCCCCCTCCACTGACATTAAAAAAAAAAAAAAAAAAAAAAAGAAAGGTTGACACCAGAAAAAGGAATAAAGACTTCAGATTGGTAAGGAATCTCAGATAACCACTCATCTCTCAGATAACCACTGCCTCCCACTACACCCCAGGAAGCATTCTGGGCAACAGAAGAATAAAAACTAAGAGAGACAGATGCAAGCTGGAAAAAAAAGTGCTCCTGAAATGAAAATAAATTTAGGATTAGGATTAAGATTACATATTGTTTACTATGGAGAATCCTATACAATAAATAGAAAACATCAAAGTAAAGCTTACCTGAGTAAAGTTTTGAGTAGATAATTATATTTAAGCCAATATTTGACTGTAAGGGAAGTCCTTTCTATGGCTTATTTGGGAACAAAATTACATCCACCCTTTAGTAAATATTTTGACATCTCTAGTGTCAAAACTGAGAAATGTCAATCAGTGATAAAAAGGCTTAAGCATGTGAAAGTACTCTATTAATCTAAAAGCAAAGGCAGGAAGGAAAAAACAATCTCCTTCAGAAACAAAATTTGTAGGCTGTGACTGCTAACAGGATGCTTGATCTAATTCAAGACTGTCACTAGGAAGACAACTTCATTAGTGTTCCCTAAATTATCTCATTTATTTTTTTAAAAAATATGGAAACTTTTTTGTACAAAATGGAAATAAAATGCTTTCACTCTGAAGCTTTCCTATCTGTATAAATGTAAATTGATCAGTTAGCTATACAGTTAATGCAAACCAAGAGCAAGAGGAAGCAGGCTAAGTGCTATTTTCAACCAATTTGAACTTAAGTATCAGAATTCCTGCACAGATATGAGCTGGAAGGATCAAACAATTTCAACAGAAGTGCATGGTATTAGTAGCAAACAGCTTGCTAGAAGATGAAAACAAAGGGTGAGGGAGACACACCTTCAGTATACCTGTTTTCAACCTAGCATAGTTTTAAAACTCAGTTCTTATGAGCATCTTTTAATTTAAGCATAACTATCAGCATTTAGAGTAGACTTCAGCTTGTTCAAGAAAATTAATTTCAATATGGATTTTTTCAATTTTCAATTTGAAAGTTAATGGGCTACAAGTTCAGCAAGAACAACCAATGAAAGTCAGGGCAATACCAGTTCTTAATCATCTGATGATCTGGTTCATCAACTCTTCATGGCTATGTGATTCCAGACTCCTGGTCCTAATGCAAAATGCCTATATGAAGTAACAGTGCTCAGGAGGTACTTTTTTAGCATATGTTGTTTTGGAAACCAACAGGTTTGTTGATTTTCTCCACTTCTTTCTTCCCATCTGTTGACGGTTCATGTTTCTTCCCTGTCCTCCATCTTTATTCTAAGTAGCTGACACAATTGCGTATATGATAATATATTTAAGAATTCAGAATAATAATCAGTTTTAATTGGTTTAGCTTGTTCCCATGATTTTCCCTTAGTTTCTTCCTTCCACGCAAGGAGCATGGTTTGCTACTGTTGTCATTTGGGACCACTCCTGTATTCTCTGACAGGCAGTTGTCACCTACATTCAGATTTTTAAAATATATGAACTAACCCATACTGAAAATGTTAATCCACTGCTAGACATGGACAAACTGACAAACTGCTATCTTTTGTGTAAATTTTTATTACCTTTTCCTCCCTCTGAAGACATAGGAAATGTAGCCACAGAGGATTATAAGCATTTCATTTACTGTGAGTATGAACAGAAATCAGATCTTGAAAGACATTAATTTTTACATCTAATTAGAAACAATTTAGAAGGACTTGTTTATCAAAGAAAGCACAGTTTAAAAGTGTGTTCTGTATGGTAATTCTATTTTTGCCTGGTAGACAGAATAAGAGGAGTAAGAATCCCATCGTTAAGAGGGTATAGATGAAATGGTATGGTTGGAATAAACACATATAGGAAAAAAAACCTTCAACAGTTCAAGAGCCCTGCTTAGAATTAAGAAACAATAAGGGCATTAATTATAGAAAGTTGTATTTCTCAGTTCAAATTATTAAAGAAAGCTTAATTTTCAAGAAGCCTCTTCAGAGTTCTCTCACCTTCTTTGTGCATATCCTCCATGGCAGTGTCGTCAAACATAAGTATTACTTTGAATCTTAAATCAGTAGTTATACAACTCATTTTATCATTACATGCAATAAACTGGAAAAATAATGCTTTTCCAAACTTGAAACCTCCCATATCAACAAGAGACTTACTGCCAGAATGTTTGCCATTTGTAGCTGGAGCAGCTTGATTAGGGCCTTTTAAGGTTACCTGCTCTAAAAGCGTGTCCTCCAGTGATATAGCAAGAACTCAGAAAATTCAGCTTATTTTCTTTGCTCACTCTACTTTTTAATTAAGATATATTTTAAGATCTAACAACTAAAGTATTTCTAGCAAAGCAGAAACTTACAAGTCAAAACTCCTAAACATAACATCAGTTGTAGCTTACCTTATTTTCTTCCAAAAATTTCAATTTGATAGATACATCATTACGCATTTTATCATATTTCTCTTTATGCACTTGAAACAGTTGTTGTGATTGCTCAATCTTTGGCAGAGTATTTGCATCACGAGGGCCAAGATTCAGCTCTTCTAGGTCTGTTCGATAGGCATCATATTCAATCCTGAGAAGAAAGAGCACGAGGAAAAAAGAAAATCTGAAGGCACAGTGTCTCAAACCAGACCTTACATATAGGGCCAAGTACAATAGAAGATGAACAAAACAGTCAAGTACAGAAAAAATAAAAAACCCAGGCAAGTTCCCCCCCCATTTATCAAGCAAAATCTCCCTTAAGTACATTGTATAAAGCCGCCTCAACAAGTACCCTCCCTCTTCTGCTCCTGTCTCAACCACATGCACCCAACCCTCTGTTTTGCACTGGCTTCAGCGGTCAGAGCCTTTCCTGGGACATCTCAGCTTATTAACCCAGATAAAGCTAGTAATTTTTTTCAGGTTATTCTTCTGCTGTTGCATCAGTTCAGTAAAGAGTGTGTGTTGAGAGCAAGAGAAGCACCAAGAGCAGGACATCCCCTTTAAGCAGATGTTTGAGCAATGGCTCACTTCTACCAAACTGTCCCAAGGCTTTTTCAGCATGCTCTAGGCTTCTCTGTATGCATTAATCAGAACAGTTTTATAGTTCTTCCACAAATAGTTTTGAGATAACTTGTCTGCCCTATGGAAAAAAGGCTGCAAAAAGATGATGCATTACTTATACTCTGCTGAGGGCCTATCTTACTTTCTTACGGAAGTCAGACTCTCTGGATCAATACCACCACTGAAGGAGATAAGGGAAGAGAAAGACGGAAAGTTAAGACTAACAGCCAGGTAAGTATTTAAGCTAACTCGGCACTAAAAGTATATATCCCGCTTCTAAGTAAGACAGATGAAAAGTTTTTTTGAATTTTATTCTTGTTCTCTCCAAAGGATCTACCCTGGATACTGCTAGCAAAAACAGAATTGATGTTATGGTATAGGCTCTTGCCTCCAGATACCTGACAACGTTTTAATTCAACCAGTTAGTCTTCATACACCACTATTTATTAAAATAGTTATAAACCTCCTTGATATCCTTCCATATTAGACTATACCATTTTATTACATGAATAGAGATGAACCAGTCATACCTTCTTTCTCATTTTAATGGCAAAAAATCAGAATGTCTTAAAAGTATTTTTTAATACAGAAGTAAGTTTGAATACTCAGTTTTGTCTTCAGAAACATTAACTAACTTTTTTTTTTTCCCCCCAAGAAAGTTTATTTAAGTTAAGCTTTCTATTCATCAACACATAGCATTTAGGTGGGAAAAGCACCTATGGAATCTTCATAGTTTAAAGACTGTATCACTAAATTAATCTTCTGCTTTCCAGTGTTACACACAAGCCTACCAAGCACTGGATCCTTGCCAGATAAACTAGTTTTATGTTTTAAAACATTACTGCAAATGAGTGAGACAAATGTAATAATAGCCTCTAGCTTTTTTCTTCCTCCTCTTCTGCAACATATGCTCCTTTGTTCACAGCCATTTAGCACTTGACCAAGTAAAGCAACAGACAATAACCAGAAATCAATCGAAGGCTGTGGGCAGCCCTGCCCAAAGTCTCACTCTTCCTTCCATACTTCTTTGTAGCTTTCAAATAATGGAACCTAGCACATCAGCACATGATAGATGCCAATTTTAATGGAACAAACCAACCTATTTCTGGCTTTTTCAAATATGCTTTCTCACAGACACTACTAAAACTGGAAACAAATCAGGATTAAAAACTGGTTATAAAAAACTTTTCAGTTGGTATAGCTTCTCCAAAATAAAGTACAACGTTTTCAGAGGCAAAAGGAGTAATATTCACAGGGCTCTTCCTGATTCTCATTGCCACTATGATTCAGGCTTTATTTAGAGAGTTTACGACTTAATTCCAAAAAGGAAACAAACCAATAGAGAGTTGACAGAAGAGGGGAACAGATGAATGCTGAATTGCAACTGGGGACAGGGAAGAAGAGGCACAGAAATAAATGTGACCTATTTTCGCATTACAAAATGATGGACTGGCTATGTAAGGAAAGAACCTCTGTAATTTATTTGCCTTATTGAAATGGCAAAACACTTGATTTCTTTAATGAACAGAAAGGGAAAGTAATGAAGGTATTTCAGGAGTGAATAACCATATATTGACAATGACTGGCAAGAACAATTGTAGCAGATTTATTTTGTGTAAATTTTCAAGGAGATACCTGGAAAATGTGTGAACTGATTTTTTTTTCTTTTTAAATACTTTAGTGTCAAAAATAAAGCAATATGTTATATGTTCATATTAATTCTCCCTTTCATACCTTTTGAAAGTTTACCTAAATATCAAAACAATAACCTACTATTTTGCTTATAAATAAGCATTAGAACAGAACAATTTAGAAAAAGGGGGGGAAAGAACTTCAAAACTCATGTGGTTTGCAATTTTTGACAAAAAAAAAAAAATCACAAAAAATTATATGCATAAGCTACAGCCTTTGGCAAATTAAAAGAAACACACTTTATCCTGTTAAGTGAAAGAAAGTCAGAACAGAACCAAGCATTGGAAAGGACCACAAGTCCAAACCCTGACAGGAAAAGGGAACCTAGCTTTAGAGTACTATGCTACATCCAGAAGTAACCTTCTCCAGGGCAGGAAGCCCATTATCTACTGCTAGATGTTATTCACTCGCTAAGAAATTTCTTTTTTATTTTCCCCTTTCTGACCAAGCCTGCAACTTCTGCATAAAAATTGAAGTATGAATTGCACATATTGTGCATCAACAGAAACACAAGATTAAATATTTTTCAGTCAAAGAGATTATTTTACCTATTGCAATGAAGCTGGATAAAAGGGTTAATCTTGCACTGTCACACTGCTTAGAAAGCCACCTTAATCTAGCACGCAGGAAAAGATCACTATAATTACACCTAAAGCTAACAAGTAAAATTAAGTCTACAACAGAACATTTACAAAACATTTGAAGATATGTGCAACAAGGCAGTTAACTGTAAATCCTAATTATATGAGAGTTGTGTTACAAGGTTTCTATCTGACAGGTTAGTCACTAAAATACAAGGACTAAGCTAATACAAAGTCTGTTTCCTGAAGATTAGTCTGTAATGAAAATAGCTAGACACAGAATAGCTACCTGGCACTTTCATACTGTTTCACAGTCAATAAAGTATCTTCAATTGTTTTATTCACCAATGTATTCACACTGGCAATAAAAAAGTTAATAGCCCCAAGAAGAGTTTCTCCATTTTTAGCTAGAAGTTTCTGTGTTTCTGCATTGTAGCCAAACTCCTCCTATAAACAAAGAGCAGAGAAAACAAAACTGTAGATTATTTAAAGTCATAACATTCATCAGCAACTATATAAAAAAATACAAACACACAGATGTGGCAGTTCTTTCACTTCTGTTTGGGTATGGTTATGATTAAACAGATAAGATTTCAATAAAATATTAAGTTCACAGTTTTTTTATGAAATCTCTCTAACATCAGTAAACCATAGTTCACAATTTTGTTACCAGGCGTGATGTTAAATCCTATTTTATAACGTGATTTTTCTGCACTCAGAAGTCTTGAATGTTAATTAGAAGTAAGCACTAATGTAATCTTTACATTGTCATTAAGCAGGGTTTTAATCCAGCATCTCTCATGTGGTTGTCTAGGTAATGCTTTAATACCAACAGAGACACCACTACATTAAATACAGTAATATAACTAAATTCACAAGGGCACACAGCATTAATTAGCTATTAAGTTTTATTCTTACATTCTGGAAAAGAGAACTGCAGAAAACCCTAACATCTATCAAAGTTTAACAGGCATAATTGAAGAGCAGAGCATTATAATGGATAGCAAATAAAAATTATGATGTAGCTCAGCCATAAATTTTAAAGGGACAAGGGCAAAATTATTTCCAAGGCATTTCAGTCACATTTGGATATATGGTTGTTCATGTCTTTTTGTTAACAGCAGTGTAAGCCCTGATCAAGGCTGCAAAGATTTTCCTAATGCATGGATGCCAAACGAGTCCAATTATTATATTTATGTCATCCATATGGCATCTTCATATTCTGCAGATGGGAGTTCTCACAGAAGAGTGCAATCTCTGGTTGTAATGGCTGTAAAACACACAAGGTTCATATTTGGAACTTGGTCTTTTTAGGCTTGCACACTGCCAACAATTGACTCAGAAGTGCTGTATTCTCCCAGTTTCCTTTCATCTGTCTAGAACACAAACAGCAAAGCCAAATGATATTTCATGTTAACATTAACAACTTCATGAGTGTAAGCGTAAGGGGCAATGGTAAGGGAAGAATCCTCTAGAAAAGGAGGTGCAGTGGAAGTGAGCAATTTGAAGAAGAAAAAAAGAGAACTTAGGGCAAGTTTTCATGAGCTAAGCCCTGTAAACACTGCGAAAGATGTCACCTTTGCTTTGCACAGCTGCTTGGGTGGCAAAAAGCAGTCAGCCAAATCACTACAGATCTTGCTGAAACAAACAAAAAAATAAAATAGTCTTTTTCAGCAGGTTTTGCTCTAACATTGCCAGTAACACAAGCACTAACAGGTGGAAGAAATAGAGTATACAGGCAGAGACAACAGCAGTGGGACTGCCCCTTTCAGCAGTGTTTGGTCCCATCTCTTTTCCCTCCTGCAGCAAGACTGCAATTAGTTTTCCAGCTGGTCCTCTGACCCAGATCATCACAGACCCAAACGAGCAACACTACCAATTCAAAAAAAGGGAGGTAAGAAGGATGGGACTGCAGTGGCCTGCAGTACTAAGAAACATGCTAGCCACCAAAACTGTCCTCCTACTGGTTTGTACAGTTTCATACAAAAGCTTTGGAGTTTTGTCCATGACCTCTGCAGATACCTCTTACAAAACAGACAGGAAATCCTTTCTGTATCAAGAGTTTACACTCAGTTCATGCTCTACGCACAGGTCAATTAAAATTGGAATTAATCTCTCTGTATAACTGCAGGTGCATAAGCGTGGAACCAGAATATCTCTTTGCATCCAAAAGAGAAACAGAAGAACATTCACATTAAGTAATAACTCTGCAGATAACACATTAGGATCTCATTTTGTTATCATGTATAAAATAAGAAATACTACCTTAAGAAGTGGTGTGGGGTTTGCTTTTGTTTGTTTCGGGGTTTTTGTTGGGGTTTTGTGGGTTTTTGGGGGGGGTTTTTGGTTTTTTTTTTTTTTTAGACTTATATCCTGTTATCATGTTAAATGTTAAAGACTACCTGTTCAGAAATTTTACTTTTAGTCTTGCACAAGTTTTAGAGGCAACAATGCTATCCAAGCATCCAGGAAGAATAGGCCAGGCTACAGATGGTAATACAGTACAGGTTAAACAAAAGGGAAACACAAAGAGGAAAGAGACAAACATCAGGCAAGTCTCCAAGAGGCAAGGTTAGATAACTTTTATTACAGCAGCAGAAACCTTTATTTGATTTTCATCAACAGCCCCATTCAATAATCTACACAAGAGATGAATGACTGAAACAAATTCCAAGACCAGTACAAGATGCTGAAAGAACCTGGAAGGACAGTATTCCCATTAGAAGTTACAAGCTATTCATGGAAAAAACCCGCATTCATTAAACAAGAGCATGATGCCAGATTTAATCCAAGTTTCAGAAGAAACATCCTGCTTCAGCACATACGTCATAACAATCACTAAGTTCTGCCACAAACCACACGCCTGTATTTGTGTCAAGAGTAAACTGATTATTAAAAACTTCTTCTTTTAGCAGATTATTTCATTTCTTAGCTGCTAGTAGTGCTCTACTTTCACAAATTTTTATCTGTCAGACTGTAATATTAAAAACTCCTGTACTCCAGTGCAGGACTCTCCATTTTTTTTCAGCTAGCTATCAGTTAAGTAAGGTTCCTCTGTGCAAGCATGAACTCCACCTCCGCCCTCAATGGGAAAAGACAATCATGAAAAGGGAAAAACAAACAGACAGAGGTTTTAAGTTTAATAACCACAAAGATAATTTGGGCTGTTTCAGCAGCTATGTTTTAGGGAATCACTGAGCCCCTTAATACTGCTCTTCCAAAGGATCAGTAGCAGTATCAAATTGCTTTAACTTCGGAAGTACAGAACAATCAATGTAGAAGCGAGGCAGCTACTATGTTTCGTATGCAACATCTACCTTCTGTCTCTCTACAGCAGACAGTTTTATTATCAGCAACAAGAAGTGCCAGTGTTACATAAACTTCTAAACCAAGGAATCATAACAACCCCAATGCAGATATCTAAAGATTGCCTCTCTTGCTCAGAAACTCCAAACAACATAAGAATATGGCTTAGTCCTATTAGTGGCAAAATTCTGATTAAAAAAGGACTTCGAGATGAAATCTCAATGCTTAAATATGCTACAGAAAAATAATTTACTGACATTCAATGTGCACAACTGAAGTAACGTGCTCTATTCTACTTACTCCCAGGCATATTCCCCAAAGACATCCTGTAATTGAACTGACGTAACACTCTGGAACACTTTGATGACATTTCATTAGAAGCAAAAGTTAATAGTAAAATGCATTTTCTATACAAAGGAAAGTTGTCATTTCTTGAGTCCAACCATCAACTAAAGGCAAACATTTAAGAAACAATAACGAACTACAGTAATTTCAATAATTTCCTATAGTTTTAAGTGAATTACATAAGCTTTTAACATAAACAGCATGTAATATATTTTTAACTACAATGTTTAGTAAAGTAGCTGCTAACTACTATATACCCTGCATGAGTCAATTAGGCTTATCTTCATCTCTGCCATTTTATTTTTTAACACTATAAAAGTCTTACATGAAGTTCCAATGATTTCAAACTCAGGTCAGCAAATGCATCTCCAAGTTGCCTTTGGGTATGTACCATCTGGAAAAGTTGTGTGGACAGTGTCTGTGCCAGTCTCAAGACATTTTCATATTTTTTTTTGTTATCTCTCAATATATCTATTTGAGCTTCTAGTTCCAGATCTACTGTTCTTGAGCCACGACCCAATTTTTCAGAGATGATCTGACGTGTACACTGGGGAAAAAAATTTAAAGAATCAAGTATATTCAAGACAACACAGCATACACCCATTTTCAGCTTCAAGGGACGTATAATTACACACAATTCTTTCACAATCACCCCTCCCAATATAAGTTTGCACAACAAACTGAAAAAACAACACACTCTTTAGAAGTTTATCTGGACTCAGCAAGAACAGTTGGACAAGTCTCAACTCCTACTAAGATGAATATTCAAGTTAGCAAATCAAGAGCATAACTAATTGTTTCTCAAGTAAAAGAGCACTTATCTCTTTTTAGGTTTGGTGAATATCATTAAGTTAAAAGAAGCAATTTAGCCCACTGCATTAAAGTCAGTTAATGGGAGTATTACTAGTTCTGCATAAAAATATCTAGTTAGTGATCTTTTGGACTTTGTCTATCAACCATCTAATTCCAGATCACCCATGGTATGCTTTCCAAAAATGTTATTTTTGGAGGGTTTTTTGGGGGAGAGGTAAGGAGGTGGTGGTTTTCAGCATGTTTTTTAAAGCTGGCTGGGAAACTGGGAACTCCTACTGAGAAATATGTAAAATTATTAAAATGCATTTCTCATTATTTACACATCTATAAAATGGAGCTGATTGTCTCAGAAAGACTTAGTATTTCTTCTCTGTCACAAGTCAAATTCTTAACAGATTTGCAGTTCATTAACACAGTGAGCAGACAACGTGCTCTTACAAGGCTGTAGACACTTTCACCCAGCCAATGACTGTGACAGCTCAGGCTGCTACCACATTCCACTTATCTGCCAGAGATTTGAGCCCAACTTGGCAGTGAGCCTCCCAAGATGCACACTGGGGTTTCCCTTGACAGAGACATAGGAGAAGCCATTTGCAAAGCACATGTGTAGCAAAGCCATACAATTTCTCTATGGAAAGCAGAAATTATTTACTGTTATGGCAAATTACTTGAAGTTAATCTGTGGTCCCAAGAGGTGAAGAGATAACCAAATTACACATATGAAGAGTTACTGCTAGAAATCAAATTACAAGGAAATTAAGTTAGTAGTCAAGGCCACAACTACTCTGAAGGGACTTAAGTTCAAAGCTGCTATTTTGTTAGGTGAAATAATGCCTAAGCCAATCTTATATCGCATTCCGCAAATATATTACAGCACTGGATTTCCTAGGGTTTCTAAATTCAAGGACTTTAGTTTAATCCAGTCTTTACTTACATCCAAAGGAGATACACATTTAACCTGCTAGAACTTTTATGTCCTTTCTAAATTTAATAGACAAACAGAGGAAAGACTCAAGAATCATCAAGCTGAATGAGCTGGTCATAACTCATAAGCTTCAGATTGGGAAGTGCAGACTATTTGGGCTACTTCATTAGATTCAACCAATTAACAAGAGCGAGCACAGCTAATCTAGGAGACATTTGTCTGTCAAGAATCAGAAATCTGGGAGAGCATAACACATCATATCAACACAGAATACAACTTTACAGTCTGCAACAGAAAATGCAAAATACAGCTTAGCAATGAGTGTGGTCAGAGCATAAATAACCATTTCACTAGGAACTATGGAATTGGTAGGCAAATTTTGGCTATTTTTCAAAAAAAGTTGAGACACACACACCCTTCTATGGATGGAAATGCAAGAGAAAAATCTGAATCACGGAAGGCAAAACTTGGAAGCAAGAATAAATTAAAGGAATTATTTTCAACGAAGGAGTATTTGCTTCAGAAGTTACAGTAAAACACCTAAAAAACCCCAGCAGGCACAAGTAAGGAAAAACTAGTAATTGGAAAGACTTAAACTGCACACTTTGTTAAACTGAGATGTAGCTAAAGATAAAGTTGAACACTGAGACTGAACAAGAATAATTGCGAAAGAAGATGCACCTATCTATTTTGATTTACTCTGGTTCTGAAGAGACTAGTACAGACACAAAAGTTGCTGTATATTCTCACTAGCAAATGGAGAAAATTCCATATATTAATTCCATTTTGCTTTGTTCTAAAAGAGTATCTATAAAAGAACACTGTCCTGAATAAGACCATGCTCCTCAAAAAGAAGTCACGCAAGGCAAAGTTTAACAAAAACAACTCTCTCAAAGAAAAAACTCCACCAAAATACATTTAAGAGAAATATATTTTAAATTGCGTATGTTAAAAGATGAACAGAGACATTACTGGACATGTCTCAAACAGATGTTCCACTATTAGCTCAGTATTAAAGAGAGGCTTGTAAAACAGGCATATAGGGGGGTTTTTCCCCCTCAAAGTTTAAGAATTTTTACGAAAACCAAAAAGATAAGCTCTTTATTGGAATTGCTGAAAGTCAGGAAGAGTCACAACTTTCTTGTGCCTATGTCTTTTCGCTAAACGAAAACACCTTTCTCATCCAAAGGGGGAGGGAGGGGAAGGGGAAAGAACAGAAAAAGCTCTTGCCACTTGATTATGGAAAGAAGGGCAATTTCTTTTGATGCTAAGTCATGATTCCTAGGGAGCATAAGATTGGAAAGAGTGAAGAGGGATAGTAGTTGCAAAGGCAACAGAATAATCTTATCAAGTTATAAATTATGGGAAAAAGTTAAATACAGTCTACAAAAATTCATGGTTAGGCTAAACAGAAGAGCAGCTTTAACCTCCTGTGATTTTCAGTTGGAAACAGTTTCTTGAAACAGAAATAAGTGGGAGATAACAAAATAATTGTCTCATTCACAGAAATGCATATGGGACAAAATGAAAGGTACTCAAAATATACGAAGGCATACTTAATTATCTCTTCACAGATGGGTATGACTTCTGAACATATCCAATTTAGATTTCACAACTCTTGAATCAGACACCATGAGGAACTACTCATGTCAGATTCCTAAAGAACTTCCTAACAGCAAGTTTCACCACTAACTCCACTTGCAGATTAACGTCTGGTACATTGAATAGCACAGATTTCAGCTCAGAGGGGTTCAGCTGCTGACTTCCCTCCACTAATCATTCACTCCTGCCCTGTATTTCTGCATCTTCTAACCTCTGATCAGTTAGCTATTATGAGATAAGGAACAGACTTTTTCCCGTGACCTTCCTAATGGGAACCAAAGCAAGCCAGTATGTCTACAAAGTGAAATACTGTCCTTAATCAAATTAAATATGCTTTTTTGCATGTAGCCTACATATAAAGTGTTTTCAAATGTATGGCATCTCCAGGGACATTTGCATAATGCTCCCTCAACTCAGAATGAATTCATAAGCTCTCTCTGAACAATCCTATTCCTCAAAAAAAGCCGTACAAGAAGTCAGTGTGAGACTCTAGAAAGATCATAACTGACCTATCTCCTTAAGACATATTTGGGAAACAACTTCAAGCTTATAGATTTCAAGCAAACAGATTCATTTAAGTTCTCTGAAAGTGCTAGTCTTTGTTTGCTATGCCATAACTGGTGAGATTCTGGATTTCAGGGAGGGGAAGGTTTAAGCCAAGAAAGAAGTCTAAAATTCCAGACTTTGCAAAGACTAATGCCAAAGAAATAATGTTCTAAACAAGGATCTGAGACCACTTTTCCCTGCATTTTTGACTAGTCCTCTGGCTATTGCTTCACGTAAGTGGGTTTGCAATCATTCTGTAGTTGAGACATGGGGAAGTTCTGGGTTTGTTTTCTAAATCAAGGCACCAAAAAGAGAGAATAAGTTCAAGTTCTCTCCTATTTAATTGTGATATAGCAGATTCAATCTCAAGAGTCAATGTTTCTTAAACAGAATTTTAAAGAACAGCTTCAGCTGAATAGCACATATTCTGATTGGATCACAGCATACTCCAGGAGCAGCTGACAGACATCTGCAGCTGCAACAAAATTTAGATTACAAGAAACACAGAAATTCTAAAAGCCATTTAATTAGACATTAAAAAATGCAAACTTCTGATTCTAACATAAAGAACAGCTTAAGCATTTACTAGTGGGCAGAATGTCTCCATCCCTACTTCCCATCCTCACTGGGGAGGAAGTCCTTACCTGGACTTAAGAACACTGGAGGCATTCAGACTTGTGTTTTACAAGAAGTTTTTTCCACAGATTCTTCATTTCTTCACAGTTTGATGTGGATCCCACTGATGCACAACCCACCCGTCCACAGCTCTGTCATTTAAGTTGCAGGCATAACAAAAAGCTATTTTTCAAAACTGGTCTTCATTTAAAACTCCTGAGAGTAACATATTCCCTGACAATTGTTCCTTACCTTATGGCTTTTTAATAAGAGTCACTTCTGGCAAACCTGTGTGCTTTAAGCACCTTTTCTTTATTCTTTTGTTATTATTTTAATTTCATCAGATCCCAATTGATCACAAAGAAGCACCATACAAGAGTAAAACACACGCAAACTGAAGCAACAATTCCAACACTAAGAAAAAACAACCAGCCAAGACAGAACAAAAACATCAGAACAGCGATTAACAAGTATGGAATTTGTAGATGGATCTTTTTTCCCCCATCAGCTAAAATTTTATTGTATCAGCAGTCAACTCAAAGATAGCAAAAATTACAACCATTAGTGCTGAAATCTGTACATTCTGTATGTTGAAGGGGACATTAGAAATGGAACATTCTTTATGTTGTTAAATCAGTAATACCTGTGAAAGATTTTCCACTTAAAACTAAGGATTTAAAAAGGCTTACAAAGAATGCTACATGGGAGAAAATTAAGCCTTCCCTATGCATTCTTGCTTATGCTCACTGCAACAACAGATTACTTTCATACAGTAGTACAATACTTTGAAAGCTTTAGTCCGATCTAGCAGCAAACTCATTTCTAGAATACATACATACACACACAAATATATGTCTGCATACCTTGTAAGTGTTCAGGCTCCACTTTCTCACCAATTCCAATTTCTCCATTGCTGGATTCTTTACTTCATCTGCTAACACAACAGGTCCACTCTTCTGCTGAGCTCTGCCCCCTATGTCAGACACAAAGCAAATCTTCAAGGCCTTGGGTTTTTTTTGTTTTAAGGGATCAATAGTAGGCATGAAAGATTTGTGCAATTGCAGAAAAAAGCAGAGCAAGATGACAGTAAGAACTTAAGATGAATATGCAGATTTTCAAAATCACTTCCAGAGAGAAAGAATTATTTAAAAACTGATATAAAGCATGTAAATCTCTCAGTATTTCATGTAGTAATAGGCTGAGTAAAGCTTACCTGAATGCACAGTTTTACTAACCAACCTTAAAACAGCTTGAGATATATTTATTATTTAATCTATGTTTTAAAGTTCCAGCAGTTGAACAACCTCTTGGATTTAGCCAATCTAGAAGTCTGTTTACAACCTGCAGACTATAAATGAAAATTATCGGCATATAAAAACTGTTGTCAGAGTACAACTAATAAATTTCAAAACAGATTTTTTTATCTTTTCCAATGAATGCCATCCTTTCCAGAAGATGTGTTCAGCCAATATTTAACTTATTTATTTCAACTTTATTAGCTCATTGTATTAGGAATAATTAATTATACAAACCACCAGTATAAAAACAGCAACAAAGAAAATATTTAAAGCAACAAATTAAAATATCTAGGGCAAACCACCACACGTTAATTGCCAATACTTAGCATTTTCAAGCTAGTACGGGATATCATGTGGATTCCAAGTTTTAATTTTGCAAAAATATTTCTTAGTGTCCTAAACAGTAAAAACTGCAAAGCACTACCACTTTTTAAGGAACATTTTTATTTATTCATATACAATTCTGACTACTCCTGCCTCTAATCCCTACTGCTACTTACAGTCACCTTAGCCTTGCCAGGTTATTTATGTAAATAAGAGTTTGGAAAAAAGTCTGTACAGATGCCTCAAGATACTCCTTTAGCATCAAGCTCTACTATGTCCTTTATGTCTTCAAAATGTTGTGCAAACATTAAGTAATTAATCCTCTCAACACCCTTATGAGGTAACTGAATAAGTTTTCTCCTTTTATATAGGAGGAAACAGAAAAAGATGTTAAGTAATTCGCCCATAGGCACAAAATGAGTCAAGTGGCAAAGCCTAGATTGGGTGTTATGAATTCCTAATGGCCACCTCATACTCTATTCTACTGGAGTATGTGATCATTTTGGCAAAAAATGCCAAAAGTTTCAGCTTTACCCTAAATAAAAGATTTTGGTTACTCCCATTTTAGCTACTGTTTATTATTAATATTTGGTAATTTTTTTTTAAATATTATAGAGCAAAAAGCAGCATACAGAAAGGAAAGCAGAGGTTACTTTGTGAACTGTTAAAAGCCAGAAATGAGAGCCACCAAAAACCCCCAAAAGTTATATTTCCAAGTAACAGTAAATCAAATTATTAGAGATATGGAGGAGTTAGTACAGTGTCAGCAGAGACAAGGGCGTTATCCATTCAGTGCTATGATACCTGCGGGAATAATTAAATCGCAACCTTGTCCAGCCAGTCTGCTAGCTGCTGCACTGCTAGGAGATATAACAGATGATTTGGGTGATGCTGAGGAACCTGAAAAGGGGACACATTTAACCATGAAAATCCACCATCTTCCCTTTGAAGGCAATGTGCACTTTAACACACATAGGGTGTTTTTTTCAAAACAAAGAAACATTTGCTTCAGCAACACACTAGATAGAAGTGTTCGCAGAAAAGTTACTGGAATTTCTGATGGAAATGCTTTTTAAGAGGTGCAGCTGTTCATGTGAACTACTCCAAGTTTTCATGATTTAATCTTTTTCTCTAGGTCATTATGCCAAATTTTTTTTTTTTTTGTAAGAGAAATCAAAATACAACTGACAGCTTCATGAATAAAGTATATACTATCACCAGAAAATTCCAGGAAAGATTGTTATATACAGCTTTCACAGCTGAAACCTCCTTTTTCAGGTCTAGGTAGATTTCACTCTGCACTGTCACTGAATGGTACCCACAGCATTAAGGGGTGAAGTAAGCTCTGAAGTCTGTGCCAATTTCAGATATACTTGATTAACATCTACTCCTAAGTCTGTGTAAACACACAGCAATAAGCCATCCTGAAGATCATACGAGCCATTAGTTGTTAAGGTTTGTAATCTCCTTCCCAAAAGAAAGATTTTTACAGCACTTGCTTGTTCTCTTTAAAAAAAAAAACAAAAAACCAAAAAACAAACCAAAAAACAAACCCAACTTTAAATGACCTGCACCATGTGTGTTCTCTAAGGTGTTCTAGGATTAGGCTTTTCAGAGCTTTGCCACTTTCATATCATGTAAATGTGAAGTGGCATTCTTATGAAATTTTCAGGACTGAAAAACCAATCGAACAAACTAACTTTTTGTCTGTAGTGATGAGTAACCATCCTATTGGGGGGGAGCTTTTACTACGCTTGCTGAGAAATTCGGAGATACTTCAGGGCTAACAGTGTGCTGGGAGGGAAAGGAAATCAAGCCTAGCCGTTTCAACAAAATTATCAGTAATATCAAAAATATCACTCAACGTACCTGAATCAACAATCAGCTTTTGCCTTTTAAACATACCACTGAGCACTACTAACATGGGGTACATGAATCCAATGATTTGGATCCAATTACACAGAAAAGACAAGATTGAAAGATGGCTCACTCGCTGTGTCCTTCTATAGCAATACATTGCATAAGAGCTGCAACTGGATTCATCCAGGCAGAGAAGTTTGACTGCAAGATCCTGCTAAAGACCTAAAGACTGAATCACTTCAGCAAGTGAGCCAAGACAAGCAGTTAAAAAAAATCCTTATCATTTGACAGAGTATTAATGCAGCTTTATGCATGCTTCATCATTCAACATCCCCCAAATTCTAAAAACCCTTCCCCTCCAGTATTGTCTACTTTGCATTCAGAAATGCAGCCCTAATAAGGACACTCAAACAGAAAACAGAATTTCTAGAAATAGGACAATCATTCTACTTTTGTCCATAGTTTCATAAGAAGCCTTAATTTCTACCACTTCTCTCTCCCTCTGATTTGGTTAGAGCATTAGGAAAATCTCAAGAAAACATTCTTGGAGGAAAACTGTGGTATCTAAAGTGTTAAAAATGACATGTCCAAAACTCATCATTTGTGTACATAACTTTCTACAGAACATTTGGATTTCAAACATATTAATATAGCTTGAAACACATTTTAGACACTTTTTCCCTTACAGGTTAATGCACTTTACAGCTGCTACAGTTATCCTGCTAATAGAATACAAAAAGGCAAGAATGGTGAGCAGTTTGCCATCTGGCCAGTTTTTAGCTAGATATTTTGCTAATTTCAAAGACTTAAAGAAACCACAGCATTCACTTCATAATATATGTAAAGTACAGCATGTAATTCATTGTTTTCATAAGCACAGAATTTTACCAAACAGGAAATGAAGCAAAATGTAAATTAAATCTATGACTACAAAGAGACTTATTTTCACAGCTGCTCATTTGAGATAATTTCAAACCTTTCAAATTCAGAAATTGTTGAAGCCACACAATTCATTAAAATATCACTTTCACATACTATATTGTGGCACTCTTGGTTTTAGACAGATGGGAAACACTGACATTACTGGCTTGTTTATCACTTTATACTTCTCATTGTTTAATACTAGCTTAGATTCTCTAAAACATACATTAATACTTGCATAGTGAATTAAATATTAACTAAAATCCTTCTGGTATAAACAACCGCAACTTTGTGCTGAGAAAATATGAGAACAGACATTTTTTCATTACGTAGTACCTGGAAAAAGAGACCCAAATACATTAAAGTAATATAGGCACTATAACAAAAAAAGGAGAGACAAGTCTCAGGAGCAACAAGGAAGAATTCCACTCATTAATCTGCTCCAGATAAGTGAGCTGTGTATCAAGAAATAAGTGACTCTTCAGTTATGTTTCAAATCAGAACAGTACCTGCAACATTTAAAGAAAGCTTCAATGAAATGTAATAGTAAAATTCTTCAGTCTGACACCATTTCAAGGTGCTCAAGGACTTCCCTTTCTGTAAACACAGACCAATTTAACACTAAGTCGCTTCCACTAGTTGCTTGACAGATACTACAAGTGTACCATATTCTCTCTATTTTAACAACCCAGCTACCAGAGGAGATAAACAGGTTGTCACTAATGCATATCTCAATGTGTACATTTACACCAAAATGCTCAAAGCAGCTACAGAACATTGTACACCTGACCATATGAAAATATGCCTGAAGATTTTAAATTGAGAAGTAAAGACAAAAAAAGCAGTTACCTTTACCTGGAAATGGTCCTGCCTCAACGACTCCCTCTTTGGTGCTGTCAAAGCCATGAGATGTTATTTTGGTTTCAGAAAGTCCAAGTCCAACTGGTAATGAATGTTTCAAGTCCTTGAAAATATTTTAATAAAAATGGAAAGTTAATGTTTAAAAAAAAGATAAAAGTGACTCAGAAGTATTATAATGCAATTTCAGCAGCTCTCAGACAGGCAATTCTGCCTTTAGCCTGGAATGTCTTCACTGGTGTCACAGCATTCTACTGCGATGCACAAATAAATGAATGAGAAACACTGTAAGTATAGCCTGTGTATTTATTCTAGAATTTTCTTTTATATTGATGAAGAACTAGAATGCCATCTCTTAGGGCAGCAGTTACCAAAAACGTGGCCCGCAACATCATGTTATGTGGTCTGAAGCTGGTCCAAACAGCCATATCAGTTTAATAATGTTTCCAGTTCAAAACCAACAGGGGTACAGAATGATCTAAGACTAAGAGCAGACAACATTTTACAAACCAAAAATGTGGAAGCAACTGTCATAATGTTAAAGATAAAAAAAAATTACTTCACTCTAAGCAAGAAATAGCTTTAAAATTCACAGCATCCTTAATTTCTACAAATAGCACATGAAATCTCTTTAATATTTGACACGGGAGAAACATCCAGAAAGGCATCACTTCAACAGCTTCCTTCTGAGCACCTACTCTACATCATCACAAGTGCTCACAGCACAAAGTTGCAATTTACTTCTGTTTGCTTTTGAAACTCATTGATTTAAAATTGCCTGAGATCACCTTGTTTAACTTTTGAGAGCTAGGTTAACTACTACAACTAACTTCAATGCAACTGAAGTTTTCACAAAAGCCCAATGCAAGCCTATTACTGAGCTATGAATTCACATATCAATTCACATACCATCCTACTGCCCATTTTTGCTATCTTACCCACCTCTACAAATAGCTCCTAAAGGCTTCCGGGACTATATTTCCAGCCATCTGATTGAAGTTTAAGCCTCTGGTGTTATGGAATATACTTAGGGCTTTAAAAAAAGTTCAGGTATTCAAAGCAATTTAAAACCACTAATTCATAAAATAAGAAGTGGGTGAAAAGCTACTCTGGAAGCGAAAGCAAAAAGGTAAAATACACTTACAAAAACTTAAGCATCAAGAAATTGGAAAACTGGAAGTTTGTGGAGTCAGGTACTCTTCTGCATCCCCTGTGCTTCCATACAGAGGCAAAAAAGATGAAAAAGTATAGAGGAGCAATAGTGAAATTTGCAGAGAAAAACTATACATAGCTTTAAGATGTCAGTGTCTGGACATGTGCAGTAGCTATTTATGATATACGCAATGCTTCTAATTACAAAGAAAACACAACCTTTAAAATCCAATCCATGTTTGACGTATTACTGTAGTCACTCGATCCACAAACCAGAAGCAAGCTAGTACATAAGAATGATACTGCCTAAAGGCTCAGGCTGTCAAGAACTGGCTTTGGATCACATCCCCACAGATTTAGTTAGTTGTCTTCAGTTTAAGACAAACTCCTAGGAGAAGGAAAAAAGGAAGAACTACAAACATATGAATTCCAGCAGAACAGAAATCTTGTTGATATTGAAAACCCAGGATGTTACTGCAATCAGAGTAACTAATTCCTATAGCCATACTTTCACTCACATGAACTGGCTACTTACACAAATATAGCATAATCTATTGTTATCTGTAGCATTATACAAAAAAAAAAAAAGAAAAAGGAAAAATAAACAGCATGAACAACAAATAGTAGTCACATGCAGAACCTGATTCACAAATTAAGCATATAATAACATTGGATACATACTGTTTCCAGTCTTCACTACTGACTTAACACTGGTGCTTCCATTTAAGTACTTGCAGTTGGTGGTATGCTGCAAAGCCTTTGCTTCAACTTAGGTTAGCTAACAGAGTCCATTTAACTAAAAACGTAGCAAGTCACTAGAAGCTGAAAAAGCAGACAGACTTGAAAAAGGATAACCAGACTGCAGAGAAGATGCACTGATTTAACAAAAAGGACATGGCATCTTTTTTTTTTTTTTCCTGAAGGCACCTTGGCACATTGCATAGTTTTCAGAAATACCTAAATCTGTAGCCAGACAAATGTAGACAGCTAACCTGCTTAAGCATGTTCGCAATAGGAATCTAAGCAATCATCTGTATTTAAGGTTAAAATGCAGAACATCTGCTTTGTAAAGACAAAAGTTTAGATATAAACTTAAACAACTGTACTACTTCTGTACATTCAACTTCTAATTTGAAGCTAAACATAGGCTGAACAAACTTCAGAGTTAAATAAATCGGCATATTACAACACATCCTTCTCTTAAATAAAAACCTGATATTTGGATCATGAAAATTACTAAGATCTACAATTGTGTATATATACATATCAGGGTTTTTTACATAAATATATACATATGTATGTATAGGTACACAAACACATATTTGTTTGAAGATATCTACACTTTTTTCATTAGCAAAAGGGCAAAGTTCACTGTAAAGAACTGCATTCAAACCTGTTTTTAAACACCTAATTAACTAATTGAAATATACCCTGCTGAAGTAAGTTATCCTTGCATATGAATTTAAGATATTCACCATTTGTCCATTTATACATGACCAGAATTGTCATCAAAAAGTCAGTGATCATCAAAACACTACTTTTTTTGTTTATAAACATGCAAGTTACTGTTCAGTGGAGACACACTTCTGCATGTAAACTTCAATTTTCAACATGCCATTCTTGCAACTGATTGTGCTTGCCTTTTTTTTTTTACACAAGTGTAGATAAAGAAAAAAAGCTACCCAAAAATCTGTAATCATTCTGACAAAGCAATTTATCCCTTCAATAATTTACAAAGAAGGATAATTTAGAAACAGCCTTAGACTAAGAAAAGATTGTGCGTAAAACCCCACATTTAAGAGAAGATATTACAGTACTTAAGGAGTTTTTAGAGTGGTAAGAAGGCAAGGTAAATAGCCTGCCTTTTTTTTTTTTTCTGTTCCCACTAAATGTAGGTTTGCTGTTACAACACGGGAAGTAACGACAGATGACCCTACTACAATCAGGTGATTATATTTTGACTATGTATTGCTCTTCTAGCTAAGAGGAAGATTCTGATGATCAAAAGATCTGCTCTCAAACTCGTAAGTGATTTCCCCCCTTCTTCATAAAAGGGAAATCAAGTCTTTAGAATTCATCAAAATTTGTTCGTGTATTTCAAAACTACAAATCTGTTAAGGGATCACCATCACAAACAAAAAAAAAAGAAATAAGATGCTTCATTCATAATTTTCAATTGCATGAGGCTGAAAACTATTGCATGTTTATGCAATTATCATCTAGCAGAAGTATTTTAATATTATAACTTCACTGAGACCCAGAGCTAGAGGTCTAAAATGTCTACAACTCAGAAGATTCCCAGTTGTTAAAAGGTTGGATTACCTATCCCACTCTCAGCCATTTAGCATGCTAAAGGCTTAAAGAAGCAAAAGCATGAAATACAGGTACACAGAACAGCTGTACTAGCTTAATTAGATCTAGCCAAACAGTGCAAACCTATGTCGAATAGAGCATTTAAAGCACTTTAACCCTTTGTTAAAATCCCATTTTAATTAGTTCAAATCACCATATTAAACTAAACGTATTTTGCAAGGTTAGTCTTATTTACACAACAGCAATATTCATCAGTTTATTATACGGATCATCCAGATGAACCGGTATGTATTTTTGATATATCAATCCTGTTAAGACAGTAGACACAGCAAAGAAGGTGCTCAGAATGCATGTTCATGAAGGAAAGTTGCCTGAATTACAAGACTACCTCCAAAAAGTTACTTCCCATCCATGCTATCATAATGATCTAAAATGAAGAGGGGAAAGATACCAGAACTGTATTGTTTCTCCACCAGTACAAACCAACCTAGTCAAAACTCAGAAACATACCTAGTCCAAACTAACTTAGTAGAAACATAATACAAACACTCAGTTTCTCCTGAGCGCCTTTCTCCTGAGTGTGTTTTGACCGAGTTTCTACTAAGTTTGTACTAAGTATGTTTCAGCTGAGTTCCTATTAAGTTTCTTAACTATGTTTTGACTGAAACTCAGTGAAACTCAGTCAAAACATAGTTAAGAAACTTAATAGGAACTCAGCTGAAACATACTTAGTACAAACTTAGTAGAAACTCGGTCAAAACACACTCAGGAGAAAGGCGCTCAGGAGAAACGTACTAAGAAACTTAGAAGCACAGTCACTCTGCAGCAGCTTAGTAGAAACTAAGAAGCAAGTATTAATTGTATTAATTTCTTAGTTATGTCAATCCATTATTAATGCATGACTAAGCATAACCTTTTGCTTAGTACTAAGAGTAAGTTTAACAGATATGGTTTTATTTGCCTTTACTATCTAGAATAAAGGTATTTAAAAAACCGCACATCACTACCTAGGTCAGGGAGTCCATTAAAAGTGGAGCGACTAAACTGGGAACAATCATACGCTCATTTATTTTTTAATGATGGATGACATTTTAAATAAAACTACTCAAGTTACCTTCAGGAAAAATTTGCAACACATCTTATTGTAAAGGTCACAGTTTAAAGTTTTAAAGACTACAAGTCCCATGAAATAAAACGTAATGTAGATAGACGTAACATCTATCCAGTAAGATAACTGGCTCTGAACTTTAGCTTCTTATCCTAATTCATGTGCAAGTGGAGCTCCTTGTACATATTCAGCATTATTTTCTTCTTCTCTTTGCCCTATTATATCACTCAGCTCCTATTTTCCATTAATTAAGCCACTAGATCCTCACATCAATATAAATTCAGGCATAAAAATAAATGGGAGGAGAGCTGAAGGCTTTAATTGATGCTGAAGTGGCAAACAACATAGACTGACATACTTCTTCTATTCTCCAATACATTGCTCTTCACTCAGAAGACCCTTTCTTCTACTACATCCCTTTTGACTTACTTAATATCATACTACAATCCAGTTTTAAATTAGTTTCCCTTCTACTCTCATCATTAACATTGGTATTTGGGGTTTTTAAGACTGTATGAAGCAGACCACTTGGCAACAAAAAGAAAGACTGGTCTTTTTTGTTCCATCTCCTAAAACCGGTTTTCTAGAACTGACACACAGAACTGTATTTTAAATCAGTCTACATTAGTTAAAATGTAATTGCCCAAAGTAAAATCTAACTATGCCAGTCAACATGGCAAAACCTAAGAGATTAACTCAGATCTTTCAGGTAGAATGTGAGTGACAAGGCTGGCATTTTTTTCAGAAGGCAAAAGACAAAAAAGAATTGACGTTATCTATTTGTGCAGCCTGGCAACGGAATTACAGAACAAGATGCTGAACACATGCACTCAGATTCATCAGATCCCAGAACTTACTTCCTAATTTTAATAAGATAAACTGAAGACTCACAACAAAGTTAATTTATCTTTTGCAGTTTATTACTGGTATTACATACACATTTAATAATGGTTTTCTCCCCATAAGAATACAAAAAGAGCCAGGAGAAGAGAGTCTACACTGAAAATGAAAGGAAACAATTGGAACAACAATTTCAGAGACTCAGACTGATAATAACTTCATATAGACTTTGTAGAATAGTTTAAACATAACAAATAGCTTACAGCTGCCTGAACACCTTTACAGGCAGACCAAACAGGTTTTTTGATTAATTTAATTTATTCCTACGCAGCTTTCACACTATATGGCATGTTACTGAATTAGGAATAATACACTTCCTCACTCCTTACCACAGTCCTCAGCTCCCAATCCCCTCAGTGACAATAAAACACCACTATTCTAATCACATAATAATAATAGCATGGGAGGAAAACTGTGTTCCAGAAGTCAGGGATAAGTGAGATAAACCTGTGCAGAAAATAAACCAGCAAGACTTTCTTGTATGTTGAGTTTTCTTGTACAAAGTAGTAAGAAAAACACGTTTGATTAGGAAATGCTGAAGTCCTCTGTTATTAAAACAGACTAACAAACATCCCAACATTGGCTAAACGGTTCTATACACTAAGTGTTTAAAGCTTAAGCGAGTTCCAACAGAGCTTGGAGAGCTGAAAAGCACTGGGTCAAGCTTTTTCGTAATGAAAGGACATTAGACATTTCATCCAGTGACGACTGAAGCTACAGCCTTTTTTAGTTAAAAAAAGTTTCCATCCATCATACGGGCAGGACAAAACTTGTCAGAATTCCACAGGCATCTCTTATTATTACAAACAAGACAGAATTAGAATGTAGCAGCATATTTCTGACTGAGACTTTGTAGTTAGGCAAACACTTATTTAAGTTACCTTATAAAATATGCTTTTGATTCTTTTTCTTAAACATAAGGAACAAAGAAGATGCATCAAGTAGTGCTATATCACATTCCCACAAGACTGGAACTAATAAGCTTCCTTATGAAATGACATTATGCCAATCTATGCTGTCTGATGTTCTGCAAAACTAATGGCATTTTTCTTCAAAGAAGGAGCAACCCCACTTTGCCACTTCCAGGTAAATACATTTGCACTACCTTGCCTTGCAAAGTGAAATACTTCTCATGCTTGAGTACATACAAATACTGCATTTGGAGGACAGTAAACACGCATTTTCATGCCTGAGCAGCTTATGGACGAGGTCCTATGGAAGCACTAAATAGAAGGCAAGTCTAGAGGAAAGCTTAGTTTTGTAATTAAAGAACCCTGAAGAAAAGGTTGTAGAAGACCAAAAAAAAAAAACCAGGATAAATGATGTTTTATTGTTTACATCCGAATTGTACAACATCTAGATGAACAGTTCCCTGATCATAACAATAAGAAAACAAGAAACTAAAATAACCTCATTTCCCAGCTTCCCAAGAAGGTGTAATTGAAATCAGTATATTGGAGTTTGAGTTCTCTAAACTCTACTGTGGTCACATACTGAGGACTGTGGTAACAGTGCAACTTCAAGTGGTAATGGTTTCTTGCCCCTTTCCTAAGCAACCTCCTAAAAATCAGTACTTGGCTTGTCATTTCTGTAAGTCGATAGGAAAATAGACCCCTGAAAACTTGGCACAGAAATTTTGTGGTGCAATGCATATTGCTTTAGGTTAAAACAAAAAATTACCTGGCAAGGAAAAAAAGAGAAAGTGTAGCATTAAGCATTAGAAATAACAAACACGAAGCAAGATGAATAGAAGCTAAATATTAGAACTTCAGACTAACGGATTAGTAAACAGACCTAGATGTTAACTCCAAGAAGTTTATTTTCTTTGTTTGTTTATAAGAAGCCCTGATTATCACATATTCTGAGTTTAGGTCACACATGCGGGTGTTAACTTGTACAAGAGTTCAAAAAAAATATTTGAAGCACACTTCATCTTCATTGATCTCAGAATAAGCATTGTGAAAATAATTACAGCAGCAAACTCAACTATGTGTGCATAGTATAAATTTTCTGCAACTCGACCAAATATCTGACCCATTTTTGTGGAAGTTTCGAAATATAGTTGACTCCAAGCCAGCAAAATAATTAACATGCCAGGAAAAACCTACTTCAGCTTTTATATGTGGCCATAGAAAAAAAACTACCTTAACATTTGAACTTTCCATTGAAAATCGTGGTTATATTTTGACTGAACAAGGGCTCTGACCAAGTCAACAACACTGAAAGTTCTGTTTACTGTAACTAATAAATAAATATTGGATGGACTACACTGAAGAAGCAATTACTACGTAATTAAAAGATAACTTAGCAGTCATGTCACAGCAGCATCAAGGTCATTAGGCTTAAAAATAGTAAATCTGTTTCTCTGCTTCCAGGTGAACCCAAATTCATCACCACTTAAAGGTGTATTTTTGTTGTCCCCCCTAAATATAGGTACATCTTTATCAAAATTTAGTTTTACCTTTATTTCATTAAACATCGTCCTAATTTTTACATTATGTTACTGGTAGATCTAAGTTGAATGTCAAATCCTAAGAAACATAAACCTTCCCTCATTGCAGTGCTATTCATAAAAAAAAATCATGGCCCATTCAGCAGAAGTAGAAAAAATGCCCAGTAATAAGTGCAGTATTTTTTTTAATAAGAGCTCTAATATGGATGCATTTCCATCTCATGAAGTTTTATACCTTTTTTTTTTTTTACAGCCATGCTCACTATACAGCTACCCTGCAATCATAGTCAAATGGTCTCAGATGTTGTTTTCAGGATGTATTTTATTTTTTAAATACATATTTTTACATATTTAGTTAACATTTTTCTTTATAATGATAATATAATAAATACATGTTTAAAATTATACTTTTAATATATATTTAAATGCTTGTTTTCCCGTTTTATGAATAAAATTGCTGGACTAAAAATCAGTATCCTCAAGGCTTAGAATCAATAATTAGAAAAGTATACACTTGATCGTGCATTACAGAGCACCCAATACTTTACACTATTTAACAGTCAGAAAAGATTTGCCACTACTAACATACCTTTCATATAAAAAAGTTATTGCAAGGTACAGTATCTGCTTCGGTTTTTTAGTCAACTTTAACAATAATTTATCAACTTTGAAGGAGTTTTTCCATTAAAGCTAAAACCAGCAGACAAAATTAGGCAGATGCTTATTTTACCAATATTCAGGATGTATATGTAACTTGTTTTTAAACTTATTAAGGTTCCCCCCTCTAAACAGCATTTTAGCAGGACAGAATAAAATGTTGAAGTTCTGCTCAGTATTTCTTTTAGAAATAATCCTGCACTGCAAGTCAGCATGGGAGTGTTAAAGCTTCGAGACTTCCTTAAAATCTAAGTCAACAGATATCTAATAAATGTGGATAATTAACTAGACCTCATATTTCCAACTGAAAAGCAAAATAAAAAGAAAACCAACCACAGATTACATAAACTATACCATAGCACCCTCTGCTGGTCAGGCAAACACAAGAGCTGATAGTAAAATATATCGAGGTTAAGGGAAAGAACTCAAAATTGCATACAGATGATCATGGAAGTATAACTTTTTTTCAACATTCAACAAATAAGATGGATTCTGATAAATCTCATCTATATAGCATATAGCAATACAGTAGTAATTTTTCATTTTCAGCACAAGAAAAGTTACTTCTCTCCTGTTTACAACTTCAGATTACAACTTTACTATCTTTCTTTACTTTTAGGCATGTTGCTTCTAAACTTAATACCCCTTAGAAGTAGCTTGCCTCAAACAATTTTATACTTTTTCATAAAAGATTTAGGATTTGTTAGCCTGAATTTACAGGACCTGTTAAGTCTCATATTTTAAAAGTGCTTGCTGTCCTGTTTTATGAATAAAATTGTCGGATTAAAAATCAGTATCCTCAAGCATCAGAGACAAGAATGTAGAAGCATATGCACTTGATTGCGCATTACAGAGCGCCCAATTATTTACACTATTTCATGTTCAGAAATATTTGCCACTACTAACATGCCTTTTGTACAAAAAAGGTTATTGCAATGTGCAATCACGTTATGTCAAATAATAATTTATGAGTTTCAAAGGAGTTTTTCCATTAAAGCTCTAGAAAACTGTCAAGTGAAGTCTGCTATGCATTGCATTGTAACTCTAGCATTTCTGATAATGGGACCTTATTAGACAGCAAAGAAAATTCTTACCCTGTTAAAGCTGTGCTCGTGAGAATCTTCCAGCTGTCCGTTGCTAGTCACAGGAATTTCTGCTGCTGAATTTTTTGGAGACTCTTGAGCCATTGCACCTTCCTATAGTATAAGGACAAACAAGTTAGCATTTGTCTTCAATTTCTAATGAGTGATCTATATGAAAATATTTGATGTATAGGTTTCATAACAGTTGATTTTATTTCAAACTCCTGTTGGTAATATTCTGATATACTAGGTCTGTATACATTCATTTAATCACATACCGAAATCACATTAATATGGTAGCACAGCTCAGACAGAAGTAATTTAAAGCTTCAAGATCTAAGAGAAATGAAACACTAAAATTTAACCCATTGATGTGGGGGGTAGGGGAGCGTCAGACACAAATGAGACATGTGGGACCAGACAAATATTTTCTACACACACTTGACCCTTAAGAGTAGTTTATGTACCTCAAACTATAAAAAAGGTGAGCTGGCTAAAAAAAAAAATTGTACTAGCTAATGGTAAGCAAGAAATATTAGAGAAGTAAAATGAGTTTAATCATGTGTTACAAAAAGAAAAGTACTGATTCCAAACTGCAAAATAGTTTAACTTGCTTCTTATTTTCTCATAATATAGTGCCACCTTCTGACTAAACTGTCGGTATGCAACTGTCATTCAGTCAGCGGTAAATCTGAAGTGAAATGCAGAAACAAGAACTTAAAAGCACCAATGCAATTCAAGAATCAAAGTTAGTTTTAAAATGCAGCTGCATTGTGAACAGTAGCAGCAGCTGTGAAACCATGGCTTTCAAGAATGACCTAACGTATAACCTGGAAGAGACATTCCCAGAAGAAACACACACCATTTACAAGCACCTGAAGAGGGAATGGCACCCTAACACTCCCCCAAACTAAGAGAAACTGAAAATTTCGGCCCTCTCAAAAAAACTACCCCTAACTCTGCAAGACAGCTTCATTAGTCAACTAAAGTGTAAACAGTAGAAAAAAATCAACACAAAACCAAAGCAGTGTTTGTTCAATTACTTATATAAAAGTTGTCTGAAGTCTTCAAACCAGTCCGTGCACCTGTGCAAGACTGGCAAGACCTGGTACACCATCAAGGCATACTTAAGAATAGGTGCTTTCTTCGCTTAAAGCTCCTAGATCATCAAACTGAACCAGCTCTTTTCAGTCAAAGGGTCAGGAAGAGGCCCAGTCTGACATCAGGCTGAAGAGCCAGCAGCTTCTCCAACCACACGTGGAGATTTTACAGGATACCCATATAACAGAGATTTTATTGGTACTTACTCAGGATCACCTGCACCATTCTTAATCAGCAACATCTTCTGTCATATCCCATTGCCAATATTTCCCCCACTACCACCTCTCACCACTTCATTTACATTAGTAAGCTTGATTTCCTTAGTAAGCTTTGAGGCCTCCCAAGCTTTTATTCTAACTAATCACTGTCTGTGCACTCCAATCAACATGCTCCCCTAACTCCTGATCGCTTTCAAAGCTGTGTTACTATAGCTTCTTCCAAAGACTGTAAATTACTGAGACTTCATCTCTGTTGGTCTTTTGAAGCAGAGTTCACTACTCAAACTTTATTTGGTATGTACAAAATCCCATTTACATTTCTGAAAGTGTAATAAGCTTCTTCAATTAGCAGCATAAAACACCACCAAAAGTCCATTGAGTTCTGAGTAATGCTGCCTTTTACCCATACAGTGAAGAGAACAAAAAAGGCCAAGGACAAGCCACTCCCAAGAACCATACATATGAACTACACCCATAAAATACTATCTGAGGTGATACATTTTCCCCTTTTGAGGATCAAGACTTTCTCTACAACTAACTTAACAAAACTGAATTGAAAGCTACTCTTTCAAAAATAGTGCTTTATGAAACACTTCCCTAAGAGGAGAAGCTAAACATTTAGGCACAGCTTTTGAAAAAAATTCTAAATACACAAAGAACAGATTTCAAATCATTTAAGAAAAAGTCAGCATGCTATGAATTCAAGAAAAAGTGACTTTATAACACACTAACTTACCCCATCGATCCCTCTCATTTAGGACCCAGTAAGTGCCTTCTTTCAGTACTAGGAAGGAATAGCTCACATGCCATATATTCACATTGGTCTAGCACACCAAATTCTCCATATAGTCCAGTCTTCACCCACAACTAGAACACAGTTTTGGGTCATTCTTCATACAACAGAACAAACTCTAAACTCATAGCCTTTAAGTAAATGAAAACACTGAAGCACACCAAAAGGTCTATGTTTATTTTATGAATACTTTTAAAACAGTAATTTGTTTCATTTCATAGAACAGAATATCTCAAGTTGGAAGGGACCCATAAGGATCGAGTCCAAGTCCCTGCTCCTCACAGGGAGTTGCTATACAACACCATTAGATAAAATGTTCTAGTTACCTGCCATTTTAGATTTTAATTTCAGAAATCTGTTCAATAGCTCAAGCTTCTTAAGCTTGCTCTAAATCTCACAACTGCTTAAACTCCAAGACTCCTAGGAACTATACTTCTACTTGACACAGTAAAGTGAGTTATTTTGCAAAATGCTTGGCCTGTCACGGCTACCTGCCCAATACTGAAACATCAGCATAGGCCAACATAGCTATTTTTGTTCTTCTTTCTGCAAATTGTCAGAAAACAGTGTCAACGGGAAGTCCTGTACCATCAGAGGATACACTTCATTTGGCAGGAATCACAAATACAACTGCATCTGCAAATTTAATTAAAGGCAAAACAAATACTTGGTTGGGGTGCTTTTCATCAAGAATCTCAAATAATTTTGCTAATATTGTACATTGATATATGTTTATGCATTTATTCAGAGATATACACGCTCATGCACATGCATACGTGTCTCTAGTAAATACATGTATCAGATAAAAATTCATCAGCTTCTCTGGACAACTTTTGAAATCTAAGACAACCTAGAAGCAATTCACATATTTTTTAAGCATTCCTACTTGAGTCAAACCTATGTATCAAATTCAGAGAAAGCAAAAAAATTACTTGCTAACTTCAGTTTCATGTTACATCTGAACTAAACCACCATTCTCCATTGCTGAAAGGAGGACGTTTCACCACTCTGCTTTTCCAGTCCCTACTGTGAGCCATACAGTGTCCCATCTCCCAGCCACTCACCTGGCTGTGCAGTAAACACACTCAACTCACTAGCCTGGCAATATACCTTTTCACTGGGTTCATTTTCCACAGTTTCAGTGAGTTGAATCAGTTTGCAATGAGGTCAGACAAGCACCAAAGACATGAAATGAGCAGCTGAAAAAGGAAAGTGGGATAAACTGCTAATTTAGCTCAGCCATAACAAGAAATCACTGCCTGCATTTTAGTCAACAGTCTAAGCTAGAACTGCTACCAAGAACAAATCCTTACCTTTTTTTCTGCCCTTTACTCCTAACTATTCCTCCCCATCAGCCTTCCCCATTCCCCCACCTCTTCCCTGGGCCAGAATAATGTATCTGTACAGCAAACAAGATTGAGGAAATGCTGCAGGTTAAAAGAAGGTGACCTATGCCCAAAAAGGGGATGGGTAATTTTTCCACTCAAATCGGTTCTCCAAAACAGTTCATCACACAGCTCCAACACTTGTGCCTATGAAACAGAGGGGGTAATAATGCAGTAAGAAACTACTGAGAATGAAGGACTGCTCTCAACCACAACATCAGCTTACTTCAGCAGTGCAGTGTCTCAAAATACTTACTCTAACTGTAGGATACTGCCAAAACCAGCTGCCATTTCTCTTTACCTCTGGATGCATGTTCCTGCAACCTCACACAATTAAGGTAAGTTTACTGATCTGAGAGAAAACTAAACCACCAAACCACCACAGTATTTCTGTTGCAACAATGAGGACGATTGCTGAATTAAGTATCCCTTTGGCAAGCGTAGCCCTCAGCTGATTTAAACTAAGTATACAAAGAAACTGAATCCTCAGAAGAAAATTTATCATATATAGGAAGAGCCTGAAGTAAATCTGAAGAAGTTCCTAAATTTGTATTGATGTATTAGGCATGAATGACATAAGCACTACAGAAAATAATGAAGTTTCAGCTGGACATTTTATGTAGAAAAAAATATATTCATCCTTTAGTAACTTAATGACTACCTTCGTCACACATCTGTTTACAAATACCAGGTTTGGAGAGATGCTAAACATCTGTGGAATCACTATTCCGTTTCTATAAAAAGTTTAAAAACAATTTACTGGCACCGAAACTCTAATAGTGATAAAGTCAGCATCACCTTTTTTCATTGTTATTCTAGAACAGTCAGGGAAACATTTATTCTTTATGTTTCTGAAACAGCCTCCCAAACACAACTGATTGGCTAAATATTATTGGGAACCTTAGGAATTTGATCATAATTTTAAAAAGTCTCAGATATCTCCACAAAGAAGGTACAAGCTGTATCTGCTTCCAAGAAAAAAAAAAAAAAAAAAAATTCACCACTCCAGCAGCAGATAGAATGCCTTGTTATAGTGAAGTTACACAAAGATTGCTGCCTTTTAAATACCAACTCTTTCTTCCTGCAGTACTTAAAACATTTCAGACTCTACCACGCCTATAACTATTCAACTTACAAAACAAATACCGCAGCACAGCAATAGACTACTGAAGTAATCCTTTTTTATTAATTAATTGGATTGTTCTTAATAGTGTCTCAAAACCAACCCCACCCATTCAAGATAATGTGCATGAACTCATGTCCCCCTACTAATTTCACTGTGCTATGTATATCAGAATTTTTGGCAGTCTGAAACTGTTGCTGGGATTGGTTGATTTTACACTAATATAACTATCACCCAATCACCTCAGAGTCAGACTGGACCTCTTCTGCAGCTGGATGAGATTCATCAAGTGCTGTGGATTCACTGCTGTGTTCTGACATACCTGAAAATAAAATAGGTTTGGCATGCATTAATTGATGTGAAGGGAGCTTGATGTTGCACCTTACAGAAAGTGAAGTAGGCTTTCAGAAAACACTTCTTTTACAAGTTCTGATAAAGCAAAGAGAAACCTCCCTCTTTTGATGGTGACCAGGCTTTTACCTCTCCAAAATCTAACCAAGACTAGGAATACAGTCTAGCATAAGCTTCCACTACCAAAGCAACCTTCCCCGCACAGACGGCTAAGCTTGCAATGTAAAACCCAGGAAGTCAAACAAGGTTCTTCAGCTGCTATTTACTGTCACCTGCAACAATACACTGACTGTATCCTACCATTGCAAAGATCACAATTTTGTTAAGACAGGAGATTTATTCAAATGTTGAAAGTTTATATTGATGCTAAACCACTGGGACCTAGCAAGCTGTTCAGTCTGTTATACCAAACTAGAAACAGAATCCCTTCCATTTTATTAAAAAAAACCAACAACCCCCCAAAAAACCCCTCACCTACAGAGGCAAAGAAAGTTGGTAATACTGAGCACTCTGTGAAAGCAATCAACTCTGTGATCATGAAAGGCAAGTTAGAAACCTAATACAGCTTAAATAAGAAAAGTATCTAAATTTGATTTCAAATAGCTGGTAACTACAGGTTATACTGCAATTCCCTCAGCTGTTTGAGAGGAGACAACCAATCATTAAAAATTAAACTGAGTCTGTCAGTATTGAGTATAATCACACATGACTTCAGTTCATTAAGTCTTACACCATTTTATAGATGTTCAGCCACATACCAAATTAAGAAAAGTTAGAGATCACTATTTATATATTTATATTGTATTTCAATTTCCTAAGCTATAAAACATTTTAATTAAAGCAAATAATTAATAAGGTAAGCAGCTCACATGACAAGGGAAATAAAATAAGGACACAAAGGCTGAGAAGCTGAATCATCTAGATCATATTACACTGGATAACCTACTACTTTACTTTGGAAAACAGAACAGATAAAATAAGACATTTCCTCCAGTGAAACAATTCATTCAGGGCTACGACTGAATGAAGTTGGATTTTTCTCCAACCAATACAAAATTCCTTTTGAAGTAATTAAGAAAGAAGTATAACTACTCTATATAACTTTCTTAATTTTCTATAATTCTTTTGAATATGAAAGACCGTACAGCAGAGATGCTGTTTTCCCACACAATCCTGTCCAAACTCTGCTTGCGGTTGAAAACAACCTCCATGTTTAACAGCTTATTTCCGAGTAGACAAAAAATTTCCATTATGGACTAGAAGTGTGACTTCTTTGCTCCGATGGTTGAACAAGAAGCTAAATTCATCTTGTAGCGCAGTCTTGGTTAAGACAATCTGTACCTCAGTTTTACCACATCAGTGATCCTGGAGTTATGTTTGTACCTCACATACAAACTTACACACCACAGTATCACTGTTTAAAACTATGAAATGCTATAAGCAGCAAAAACTTCTTGATAACCTTAAGAACTCTTAATAACCTAATCTAGAGGCATGAACCATCTCACAAACCCATGTAGACGACACTGTGTAAAGACAAAGAATTCATTTTTTTAAAATCCAAATTTAATTCACCATTTGTGTTACAGCCTCCCCCCTACACCAACTTTTTGTACAGTATTCTTTTCCTGCAAGCAGTATCAACGCTTCCAACACAGCTCTGCAGGATCACGCTGACAAACTGGAAAACACGAGAAGGGGAAAACTGTAGATTAAAGTTGGCTTTTGTAAAAAGTTTAACTGCACATTCTAGTTTAACTACAGAATTCCCTCACAACTGCTTCTATAGCAAAAAAATGGGGATGTACACATCAAATGCTGGATGTAAGGATGAAAACTTTCTACGTGTTTACCAAGATTCAGAAGTTAAGATGTTCACGTGAAATTGTGGCCAACATGGCATCTACATACATATATTACTTATATTTAAGGTTTCATTACAGAAATGCACATAGACTTCTGTATCTCAGTACAGATTTTCCTGATTTTCTCTTACAGATGTCAAAGGGCTATTCTTTGTAAGAGCTTGCTAATCTTCAGTACAGTATGAATTCTGCATTATTGATTATTTTTTCACTAAAGCAGCCAAAACTTTAGAACACAGCAGGTGACTCTTCAGCGTACCAGAACATTCGTTACCATCAGCTGCAACTACAGCAACTCAGAGACGTTCTACTTAGAAATACACACCTAATCCATATTCTGACATTAATTTAAGCCTGAAACCCTGCTCTCATCACCCCTGCCCCTCTGGATTTTCATTTTTTTCCCCCCATTAGACCAATTCTGCAAATCCACAGAACTACGGCACCAGAGTAGAACAGAAGAGACAAAATAGACTGAGAATCTTCCCCCCCCCATGGCAAAGCCACATCAGATCACAACCTCAGTCATTTTAAGTTCTGCTCACCATAAATAAAACTGCATAATTTTTAAGTCCTGGGGATTTATATGCCATTTCTTCAACTGGCAAAGTAAAAAGCAAAGCAAAGCAAAAAATTTATAAACAACATACTAAGCTTCCTCTAGGATGAAGACTTCAGAGACATTTAACCAATTATAATCAGTGGTTATAAGGGCACACTTACGGACTTTTCATTAAAAAGGCAGATTCGTATTTGTTTATTCATGCAAATATGAATTAAACGTCATCAACAATAAATCCCTTTTGAATAAGGGGTTTATTTTTAACATAGTTACATTACTTAAGTAAATGACTTATGGTGTCAGAAACAAGAGCCATGGGATTCTCAACAATTACATCTGCTTTTCCAAGCAGGATGCACTGGCTGCTTCACTTCAGTTTTCTCTTAAATTGATTGCCAGTAAGGTAAAAGCAAGATATCTTCTGTCCAAATAAAGTTTATTACACGTTTTTACTGCTGTCTTATTACTCTACTGCATAGATATGTGATAAAAATTTTTGTAACACTGCAGAAAATGCAAGTGCTCGTGGAAAACAAAATGTACATAAAACATATTTTCTGAATTTAAATTTCTAACTAAGAACACTATCACTAGTTCTTGTCAAGATCAATTGCTTTTTAAAAAGAATTAGAAGAACTGTATTAAATACTTTCTGCTGCAATCACACCATAGTTTTCTCTTTACACTCTTGAATTCCCTGGCTGCTGCACTTGCAAGATCTAATTATGCTTGCAAGTTACAAGACATGATGGAGATAAGGACTGGAGAACAGGGCTGCCACTAACTTCCATACTCCCTACTCTAGGTCAACCTGCCCCCAAGTTCTTTAACGCTCTGCTCGTCTCCAGATTAGCTACTGCATGGGCTCCCGTTACGGTTTCAACTTCTACCAAAACAGAAAGCAGCAGCTGATCAAGATATATCCTCAGCTTCCGATTTTTCCAGTCTAATGTTCCTCTGGATTACTTACTCCTTACTTTTTAACTGTGTGTGTACGTGCATATATACATAAACATTTATATGATTCAGACGGCCATTTAGTTTTGGAGTTGCACTGATCACATGACATCCTTCTCCAGCCCTGCAAAAGAACCCTTCTGCTATCTTTTCTACAGAATCAACACTTGGATAACAGCGCCACTGACTGCAAGAGCTAACTCCTTGTTACTAGTTCCACCATGCATAAAAAGCACACGTTGGACGCTGAAACTACATCCAGTTCAGGGGATGCAACACGAAAGGCTATGAGGGGGTTTCAGTTAAAAACGATAGATCAGAGATGTGCTATAAGCAACACCAGAAGAACTGCTTAGAGTTTGTAAACAATACCAGATGCAACACCTGCTTGTCACACACCACCACAGTGCTTCCACGTTTTAAGAATAGTAAGCCAGCTGCAAAAGACAAATTGGAACACTTAGAACAGTAACTGTCAGGGTGTGGAATAAGTCCCAGGGGCATGAGATTTATGCAACACCTAGAGTTTTCTTCCTCCACCAACAAACAGGTTCCTCTTCTCTCTCGTGAAACCCATCTTCTACCAAGCTCAGGCTCTGCCCGCCCTCTCGGGGTGCCCGCCGCCCCCCGGCGCGGGGACGCCGCCGCGAACCCCACAGGTAGGCGAGGAGACGGGCAGACCCCCCAACCCGCACCGCACTCCCGAACCCGACGGCGAGGGCACCCGCCCAGCACCTGGGCCGGCGGGCAGGACGAAGGGCGGGCGGGGGCAGCCCCCAGCCGAGCCCCGCTGGGGGCTGCGGGCTCCCCCCACTCCGCTGGCAGGCCCAGCCGGCCGCTGCCCGCACCCGCGGGCTGGCGGGGAGGCCGGGCAAGCGGAGGCCGCTCCCGCCGTGCGACACGTAGGTCAGGCCCGGGCCGGCCCGGCCCGACCCCGGGGCCCAACGGCCTGCCCCGGCCCGTCCCTCACCTGCCGGCGGCGCTGCTGCGGCCCCGGGGGCGTCGTGCTGCGGGGGGAGGGAGGACGGGGCGGAGGGAGGGAGGGGGGGAAGGAGGAAGCGGGGCGGGGCGGCGCCGGTGCCCCGTCTCCAGCTTTATTTTCTTCCTTCTCCGGTACCAGCAGGAGCCGGAAGCGCTTGGCCGGAAAAGAGGCTGACGGCGGCCTCGCCGGCGGAGGTGCGGCGGGAAGCGGTCTCTCTAGGCGGCGGCAGCGCGCCTGTGTCTATGGTCGCTGCCCCGCCGAGCCGTAGCCATAGCAACCGGAGACGGAGCCGCCCCTGCCCGCTCGCCCTGCCCGCTCCTGCCGGCGCTTGTCTTTTACTACCGCCCGGCGGAGGCCTCTGGAAGCGCGACCCGGGTCTGGGGGGGCGCCCAGAGGCGGGGAGGCGGCGGCGAGGGGGGGTTACACCGGTCACGGCGGTGGTGGCGGCCGTGCCCGGCCGTCGGCGGGCGTGCGGGCAGGCCGTCTTCCTCGTTCGGGCCTGAGGCGCCCTTCTGGGCCTGCTGCTCAGGGCCGGCTGCTCCCCGGCCGAGGCATTGGCGGAATTAAGCTGCTCCGCGGCGCTGGCGTGTGTCCGCCGGCTGCAGTCGGGAGGCTGCTCCGGCCTCTGCCAAGTGCCATGCCCCTGAGATCAGAGGCGGTCTCGAAAACCGGCTCGGTCGAAGGCGCCCGCAGCGGCAGAGCCGCAGGGTGCTCGCCCGCGTGTGGGGGTGCGCGCCGGGAAGTCGGTGGTCGGTGCCATGGCAGAGGCCTCGGGGAGTCCTCTGCCCGAACGCGCGGTGAGGAGGAAAAAAAGCATATCTATTGAGGAGAAAATTGACATCATCAGTGCCGTGGAGAGTGGCAAGAAAAAGGCAGACGTCACAGCCAAGTACGGCATAAAGAAGAATTCCTTGTCTTCGATTATGAAGAATAAAGAAAAAGTTTTGGAAGCCTTTGAATCTTTACGATTTGATCCGAAAAGAAAAAGGCTAAGGACTGCTTTTTACGCTGACCTGGAGGAGGCATTGATGAAATGGTACAGAATTGCTCAGTGCTTGAATGTGCCGGTAAACGGTCCTATGCTGCGCCTCAAGGCCAATGATTTTGCCCAGAAGCTCGGACATAGTGATTTTAAATGCAGTAATGGCTGGCTCGATCGTTTCAAGTCAAGGTACCGTTTAGTTTTCAGAGCTCAGCCTGTAGAAGCAGCTCATACTGCCCAAGTGGATGCCCCAACTCTTTGGTACCAAAATGTTCTTCCTTATTATTTAAACGATTATCAGCCAAAAACCGTGTTTTATATACAGGAGACTGGATTGTTGTATCAGATGTTACCACATAACACATTTGCATTTAAAGGGGAAACTTGTTCTGTAGGTACACTAAGCAAAGAGAGAATAACCGTCGTGGTGGGTACAAATATGGATGGCTCCGAGAAACTTCCTTTGCTTGTTATAGGAAAAAACAAAAGTCCGTGCTCTTTTAAAGATGGGAAGTCGCTACCTGTGGATTATGAAGCAAATGATATGGCGTGGATGACTTCAGAAGTGTTTGAACAGTGGGTGTGTAAACTTGATGACAGATTTCAAGCACAGCAGCGACGAGTAGTTATTCTCGTTGATTCTCTCCCAGCTCACACAGAAGTAAAGAACCTGAAATCTGTCAAATTAATGTTCTCTCCTCCGGACTCTTCTTCATGTACAGCTACGAAACAAGGGGTTATCAGAAGTCTGAAGGTTAAATACAGGCACTGTCTTATCAAGAGATTTGTTGACTCTGTAGAAGGCAATAAAGAGTTTATGCTGACTCTTCTTGATGCAGTTGAGATGTTGTACCTGTGCTGGAGGGAAGTGACACCAGAGACTGTTGTAAAAAGTTACAATGAAGCAGGATTCAGATTAGAAACCAAAGCAAATGGTAATGACACAGAGGTTGAAAGTGACTTTGATTTGATTGCACATGCACAGGCAGCTGGAGTGGAGTTTCCAGAAGGTTTATCTTTGGAGGAATATGCAGCTCTAGATGATGGCTTGGTAACTTACGAAATGCCCACAAATAATGAAAGGATGTGTGCCAAAGAAAGAACAGCAGATAAAGCTGGGACATGTTGGTGATGAAGATGAGGATGAAGGTGATCGATTTCAGGGAGCTGAGCAGCCTTTACCATCAAAAAATGAGACTTTGAGTGCTTTGGATACCCTTCGAAAGTTTCTCAGAAGTCAAGGCACGAATGATTCACTTCACGATTCCCCAGCTGACCTGGAGAGTTTTATTCAACAAGTAGCATGTAAATAAATATTTTAGCAAAGTGTGAAAGCATGTAATTGAAAAAAAGGAATTGTGTAAGTAAACAAAAATAGGCAGTTTAATAACAAGTGTTGCTGCAACATTCTCTAGTGTGTCTTGCTCAGGTGCCTAGATGTACATAACAAAAGAAATTTGAAATTGTGAAAAAAGGCTGTGAACTGAAGTTTCCCACAAAATCAGGAGGAAAGAACACAAAATTTGGGGTAGAGAGAGAAAATAAGTTGAACCTTTAAAATGATAACTGTAGTTAAGTACAGTGGAGGCAAAAGCAATTCTCTGAGCAGTTCGGTGCGCTCGGGGTAAACTGGTGCCCACTCAGAATTCTTTTTTCAGGAAGAGATTAGCGCTTCTTCACATTGATAATTTCGTTGGTGTCTTTGCAATTGTTGACAGTTGAACAGTAACTATTTATCAGCTTGGTGCTTTTGATACAAAAAAATGTATAGCAGAAAATAGATGCTTAAGTTCTGAGAACTAAGGGTTTTATAAAATAAATTCTTTTTGTCCTTGTTCAAGAATTCTGGCCATAGTTTATTTCTGCAGCAGATGATGAACAGCAGAAAGTTAGCACCTTTGGATGTGTTTTGTTTCCTTAAAGCTGCTCGATACACAGGAACGGCATAATCATTTATCCAAGAGTCGAAAGACAAACAAACCTTTACTTGGTCTTTGAAGAGGTCAGAAAAGAAGGTCATTCTCTCCCTTTCAGCCTTTTTGGTATTTGGATTTGATGTAGGTCCCTCTGTGCAACTCCATGTATTTCTACAGTAAATACAGAAAAAAATCAGCTTATGCAGTATCTGCACTCAAAATCTTACTGAACTCTTGTTTTGTTTACTATACCTGAAGGCTTTGCTGTAGGATTCAGTGCACTAGTGTGGTTTATTATTCTAAGTACCGTTAACAGGGGTGCTGTTTGCATGAATGCAGTGTGAGGTTGAGTAAATCACAGTACATTTACACATCTTCAAGTATGCATTTCAAGCAGGGTAATTATACCAGAGCCAAAAATCTCAATTTATGAGATGTACTGCTTGTGACTTTTTTCAAAACCTGTTTTAAATATTTTCCATATCTGTCAATTTTAATTTTTTTTCAAAAGTTAGAGATAATAATCTTTCTAATTTAGAGGAAGAAAATAATATTTTATGGAAGCCCTTTAGGAAACCTGTGTAATAAAGAGTTAATTATGGTGCCTATAATTAAACCATGAGAAACAATCTCTCGCTTATTTGCATCTTCAGTTTTCAATAAATAGTTTGGCTAAAGCTTTGTTTACTGTTCTTTCTGGTGGAGGACAGTTTATCCATTTGTAAAAGCATTTCAGAAATGTATCAAATTGTTGGAAGACACTGAAACTATTGGGGGGTGGGGGGGAGAAAATGCCTATGGCTAAACTGTATGAATGTTTTACTAGAACCCCTACAAAAAACCCCCACAAACTTCTGGTTTCCTGTTATGAAATATCTGATGTGAATTCCATCCAAAGGATATTCTGATTAAATAAGAAATTTCTGTTGAATTTCCAATAAATAAAGTCCCGCACAGAGATTTATAGATTCTGTGAAAGAGGTACCCCTCCACATTATCTCTTTTAACTATTTTTTTAAAGTATTATTTTAAAATACAGATGCAAAGTCTTTTAAATTTGGAAGCTGTGTCAAATAAATCAACACATTTTGCTTGGTTAAATACTTTAGAACAAGCTTACGAAAAGTACTTTTTATTTTGGCTAAGCTTATTTGAAGTTCATATAAATCCCACAGAGCCCTATGGATAATTTTCCTATAGTAATCTTTTGATTTAAAAATCTATGGTTTTCTTGCGACAGCTTCTCCTGCTAAACGCAAGTTTAGGGAAAAGTTTGTATTGTCCATATAGTAAATGTGTATATTCTTTAAAATTCGACTCCACGTGGACCTCATCGGCCTGGGATCCAGGTAAGGAGACTCTGTTTCCTTCTAAGAGAATACTGAGTGTCAAAGTGTTGGATCTGAGCGAGAAAGACTTGCATAAGTAAGCAACAAATCTTGGTTAAACAAGGGTTCGATCTATAAGAAGCGTAATCTTTGCAAGATGAGGCTTAGAAAATCAGGAGATGGGAAATAACGTCGTTAGCTGGTAACGAAGGAAGTAAATTACTGAGTGCTGTCATAGTCCCTCATGAAAACAACAGGAAGGATTTACTAATTTGGCCTGGACTTCGAAGGTGAATTGTGGAACTTGCTTTAAAAAGCATACAACCCGTCGAAATCCTGTATCTTTAGAGAATATATGACTTTTTTCCTAGCCTCCTAGCTCATTCTGAGAAACCACGCAAAAATGCACTCACTGAAACTGGTGGTGTAGGTCAGACAGTTTATATTGTAGCGCTATAGCCTTCAAAATTATTTAGGAGCCCAAATATTTCTTTTCACTTGGATTTTTGTCACATTTATGGTCAAACAGAGAATGTGAAATCCATTTCGAAGCTTGGTGCTGTTTCAGGTGTTTATTCATGGGGAAATGCAGGCTCCTCAGATCCGAAATGCTAGCAGTGAAAAAGGAAGCGGTACACTATGTAAATGTTAGTCATTTTAGCCTGTGTACACAGCTAGAGCTAGAGATTTTTTTACATTGTCTAGGTAAACCACCAGGACAGTGGCTTTTTATGTCTGGGGTGGTATGATTTGGAGGGAGAGGAATAATATTGCTTTAGATTGCACCATATTTAAAAATAAGAACCTTTTCTACTAAAGGCAGGTTACTAAGGTTGTCATTTGCTTTAATACTTCAGGTATTAGTTTGGACAACTATGTGCTTTTTCGCATACGGTTTTCTACTTTATGCTATGGTTAGATAATAATTATGTGCTTTGGTGTCAAGTCAGTGAGGTCACTTTCAGTAACCCAAAGTGACTTCAAGAAGTGTGAACTGAAAATACGAAGTTTTAAAAATATAACTGACTTCCAAACAAGGCCAAAATAGAAAAAAATATTTGGAAAGTATGTTTGATATAATCAAAAGCATTCTCAGAGTCATTCTTGAGACAAGTAATATGTGAAATGAAGTATGCTTTTCAAAACACATCTGCACTTGAAAATTTTAATAAATATTACACTGTTTCGGATTTTTTGTGTGTGTTACTGTTGTGTGCAGTTCTCAATACCTTTCAGACCTATAAAACTACATCTCCTTTTAAACAATGTTACTCAAAGGAAGGTTACTCACCTCTAATCATAAACGGAAATTACTTTAACAAGTTTTTGCAGCCCTAGGCAAAAACAGAAGAGAGGGGGCAGTCAAGGATTTATAGGAGAGCAATCCATATGTGCCTGTATACCCAAGATTTCTGACATTTTGATAGCTAAGTAATTAAGGGAGTAAATAAGTCGATGGTTTCTCATTACTATGTAAATTTTGAGAATGATAGTCTCAAACACACAGAATCTTCAGTGATTTTAAACTTTAACTGCAATATTTTCATAAATGTAAATTAAATTATAACATTAAAATATTAGTAAAATACCTTCCAGATTTTTTTGGTGGTTGTGCTCATTGAAATGATAGAGTGAATATTGGCCTACACAACACTTAACTAAAATGTGTGGTAACTGGGCAACCATGGCATGCAATGACAGTGTTTCACATTATTTTCTACCTTTAATAGCAATAAAAACTGGTGCTTCCTACTTTGGGGAGGCAATTGTTAAAGGAAGACTTTGCAAAGTTCTTATTGGGAACTGAACGGTGCTGTTGGCAGAGAAGAGTTTTTTATGTTTAAGCAAGGAGGTCAGTATTTGTATCTAGATGTTTTAATATGCCTATTTTGGGGGTTGCTTCCTGGAAAATCAGAAGCAAACCCAGCCAATTCATAAGCAAACAAATCTAATTGAAATTTTTTGCTATGTGATGAGTCACAGTGTACTTCTATCAATACATTCATTAACAATAGAAAAATCTTTGCAACAGATGAAAAAATAACGATTTTATGTCTGACAGCCTGTTTTCACACGTAGCTTTTATACTGGTACAGCAGCATTGTATAGACATGTGATTCCTTTTTACTGATACAACTGCACTGGGGTATAACCACATCATTGTTTTATAAGATTAGTAATTCAAGTGTAGCTCATTGCCCTTCTTGCTACTATGGTTACTCCATTTGAGATGTATTTTCTCTCTTACAACTGTAGCTGTTTAACTGCATTGGTCTAGTAAAAACCGTACAACTTCTGGGTTAAGGCAGAGTGGGGAAACCACTAGTGTCTTGCTAACTTTTTCATAGCTGTGTCACCTCTGAGTGGAATGGAAAAGTGTGAATTACATATTTCTGTGATCAGTAACGTGAACAAATACCACACTGAATTACCAGATCTGCTGAGTGAGAAGATGCCATTTTTACAACAATTTTTAAAATGCCTTACTGTGCTTTACAATATGCCAGCTGAAAGTCACATTCTTCCTAAACTTTCATGCCACCCTACCTCTGGTGCAACTTCCCAGCCTTGTGTGTAAATAGCACCAAGGGGAACAGGTCAGTCCCCTCCCCACACATGTATCTACAATCCATGCAAACTGTCAGCCTGCACGCAGGTCGTCGGCCACGTCATCGGGGGGGTGAGCTCCAGACCTGGTTTGCATCCTCCACTTCTGCGTTGGTGTTGCTTGGTGTGCCTGTGCGAGCGCTTGGTTATAATCACTGGGGTGGTGACTCATCTGTCTGAGAAAGTTGTAGTCTGATGGGATGGTGCAACCTCACCCCAAACACCGAATGCAACACCATTCATAATATATTGAATGGCAGTTTGAAAACACTGCGGGACCCGGGATTGCTGATAGAGACATCCTGGCAGGGTGGTAAGGGGTCTCAGCTCTCCTGGCCCCTGCTCAGGAGGAAAGCTGAAGAGCTCTACTCTCTGGAGAAGTTCTTGCAAAACACTTGCTATTCAAGAAGGATTACTTCGACGTGTGATAACTAGTTGCTGGATTGCTCATCTGAAGTCATCCACGTCTCTTGAGACATGTGTTGTGAGGCTGCCATCGTGTCAGCCATACAAGGAGACAACTTACTGAAACCACTGCTTTTCTCCTAGCAGGGTTGGTGCCTCATACTTCTAAGCTGTATACATGATGCAATACGATATTTTGCTATTCAAAATTGTATTTCTTTCCTCTCCCACCTTTTTTTCATCCATTTCCTTCTATCGTTTTATATTCATTGACATCCTGCTTATTCTAGTGTTAATGTTAGAATCATTGGCACAACCTTCTGGCAAGCTGCTTTTCTCCTTACTCTCCCTATTTCTAATACTATCTTTTGCAGGTAGTGTTTTTGAATCATCTCATGTATCAGCTAGTATCACCCTCTTGGTACACGTGCTCGTGATCTCAGGCCCTAATTTCTCCATTGCTGTATTTAGTGGCCTTCCCAAACCCTTGCTTCATTTAGCTGAGAACATTTAGTACGTCTATATTTCTTTTTGTCTTTTCTTTTTGTACAGGAGGGTGAGCAGTGCTTTTTCCAGCAGTCGCCCAAGATGTCTGAGAGAATTGGTAATAAAACACATAATCTTTCTCTCCTGTCAGGCGTCTCCATTTTTTCCTTCTGTCCGTGGTCCCTTCTGATCTGTACTTTTGAGATTCTCAATTTGACATTTAGTATCTTCATCTAAACCATTTCACTTTCTCTTTCATCTCTTATCCTTATCTGCCTGTATAGCATCCGTGCCACAGTTCACTTTTACATTTCCATTTCTAAATATCATACTCCTAACCTCAGCTCTTTGTACCTTTCTTCCCTTCTCTTTTACTGGCTGCATCTAATGTTTAAACTACCTTTCAAACTCCCTTTTCCTCCTTTCCATGATTTGATGTCTATTTCTCTTCTCCAAAACCAAATATTTAACTGTTTCTGGAGACAACCAGTTTTTTACTTTCTATTTTGCTTGGCATGTCTTCATGATACCCTTAGATCAAGGATTACGTAATAATTAAAAGTATGTTATTTTCCCTAAATTTACCTCTTTGCATTTTGTTTTCTCCCATTCGTTATTCTTAGCACTTTCAAGTCTTTCCTTTGCTTGAGCCTTTCTTTTGCACTCCTGATCATCAGCATGAATTTGGTTCATTTTTTAAGCTTGTGAAAAAATAAACCCACAAACAAAACCTGCACAAAGAAAGAGTTTGGGGCTATTTGTTTACATAGCTAACCATGTTAGAATGTTGCATCGAATCAATCAGATTGAAAGCCAGCTCAGAAAGTAGCTAGTTTCTATCAAGGTTTTCCATTTGAATTTACATTTTTTATTGTTTATTTTCACTCTGATTTTTCCTATTTCAATAGTTGTTTGTGAGATTTCAGATATTTATGTCCAGTTTGGCTTTGTAGCCAGCCCATATGGCCTGAGATCGTGGAGAAAAGCAGGCAGATCATAAAACAGGAGGAGTTAAAAGGCAAGGTCCTTGTCCATTGAGATTCCCCTGCAGGAACTTGAGGAGAACTTGTAAGTCAGGTTCAGCAGAACTTTTTATTTGAAATCAATATTCAGAGTCCTCTGAAAGTCGGCATCCATACACAAATTAGCCACAGAAATTGATACGAGAGATAACACCACAGGTTGTCTGAATTTAGAATGGCAAGAAATGGCCACCCATAATTCAGCTCCACTTCAGAATTAATTGACACAAGGCTTTTTTTTTCCCCAGAGCTAATGAGACATGATCTATGTAAACAGTATGTCACTGCACTGCCCAGGGCTCATCTACGTTCAGTAAGCAAATAGAAATTTGCCTAGAGACAAGGCAAGGCTGAAACAGCACTTCTGTGTAACAGAAGTATTTCTGTAGAGTCTAGAAGTTGCAGGAAGAGTCAGATGGGCTTGAAAATTGGCATGGCCTTTCAGAAGTTACCGAGAGACACTTTGTAGTACAGGCTTGGAATCTGAGTTAGAGAGATGGTTACTGTATGCTGTTCCCAACAACTACTGAACTACTTTTGAAAAGCTAGCTTGATGGATATCAATGTTGCTGCTCTGAGAAAAAGTGGCAAAGAGTGTTACATGTACGTTCAACACATGGCACAGAGAAACACTACAATTCAAATTCTAGCAGAGACAAACCCTCAATTCCCTGTGAGAGCTGAGGGTAACCAGAATCTGCATTATATGGTGAGCATCTGCAGAGAAGCAGGAGCAGAGGTGGCATATGCTGTAGACATGCAACAGTGAGACTGAAAAGACAAGTACAGGCAGAGAGAGCTACAGGTTCTCGGCTCTCCTTGTTGAATGACTGTAAAGGACCCTCCTGTGCCCCAGCAGAAAGGCTTTTCCTACATGTCCCATTACGAACCCATTTTTTTCAAAAAGCAAAAGAAATCCTCTTAGCAACTGAAAGAGATTTAAGATATGATAATTTCTTGCCAATTTGGCAATGTCGTGCTTCATACCTTTGTAGTATGTAGAAGTTGGCAGCAGAACTGTAAAAGGTAAAGCTGAAGTAAATGAATAATGAAGCTTGTAGGTTTTTCTGTCCCATTCTCACCTGGCCTTCACTCAGCCCTAAATCATAGAGCCCCTTCAAAGATTTGTCAAAATCTAATTTAATGCCAGCCACTTGCCCACTACAGCTAACAAGAGAGCATTTGGCAAACTTAATGCTTGGATGGTTAGAAACCATCTTGCGATTTCATCTTAAATATTCATAGTTAAATAACTTTAGGAAAATAAAAGAACTTGATCATTCCCTAACAATACCTACACCATTATCTATACCCAGCCTTAATGCACATGTGCAGCTCCAAACCTGTATTCCTCTTTAAATGCCTGCATTCTCAGTGTTGGTCTGTTGAGGACTAGCACTGGATGGCAGATAGCATCCTGGACAATGAGATTATATGAAATTTACATTAATGTAAGCTTCCTAAGGGATTATTTAGAATGGGGATTAGGTAGCTTTATGAATTTAAAACTTCCTTCAGATTTCTTCATCCTCTCACTTCATCTCACAGAGGGGAGAACCCAGTGGCTTACACTGGTGCAGTCTCACGGGGGGTAGGTAGCATGATCATTTTGAACAGCTGCCTTTGTGGGGAGCTCTGCTAGCATTTGCAGGCATATTAGTCTGCAAGAATTAGGAGGAAATTTTGCAACTTATGGAAAACAGCCCTTACGCTCCAGCCAGCGGGAGGTATAACTGCTGCTCTGCCTCCCGAGTGGGTTGAGCCAGCCTCTTACGAGGATGCTGACTCCTCAGGCAAGGCACATATTTGTGAGATTACATCTTCCAAAAGCAGAAATGCAGGTGCTGGTTTGCTTTTCATCATTCATCCTTCACTCTCCTTCCTGTCTGCCATTCCAGCTCCTCAGAGATTAAAAATTCCCCGTCAGCCGCCTGCCTGATCTGATCTGTCCCCCAGTTCGGAAACCAGGGATAGTTCTATGCCATCCACCCACCTCATTTACAGGCTTTAAATATAGCTCCTATATTTGGCAGGCATCTTTTTGCTTTTTTTGAGTACCAGATATTTGCATTCTCTAAAAGCATTTCCAGCTCTAATGGGAAAAGAATGAACTGTGGACCTCAAATGAACTCCACATTTCTCTCTCCGTGTGGAGATAATAAGAATTTATACCACGTGGAGATCTGCCCTTACTGACTTTCAAGGGGGTTGTAGACTCAGGCTATACATGGATTGACCTTTGCAGACATGGTAGAAGATGTAAAACTTCACAATTAAGTACTCAGAACCAAAATGGATTAACAGAGGAATTACACATTAGCTTCCAGGAAGCCTCTGTTTCCTGTAGGATCACATCTACAATTCTTTCCATCATGGGTTTCATTACCAGCCATTAGCATTGACCTGTTTTACTCTTGATGCATCTGCCTGTAACTGGACGAATGCCAGTTCTCACAGAATTTTAATACTGCGTACCTTGTACAGAGAGTACACCTAAGTATAAAAATGGTACCTTCTGACAGTAGACCAATCTTCAGAGAGCAGCATATAGGCAATGTAGCAGCCTGTCGGACCCAGGAACTTCTCACGTCACACCACACTTGGTGCACCTACACTTTGGCACAGAGATGTGACTCTGGCATGGATAGGTACCTGGAAAAGGACCCATAGGAGTCAAGGTGTATCGGTTTGTATACTGCTATTAAAATATACAATTGGGCTGCTAGCCCATAGTGAAGTATATTTCACTGTCACAGCTCTCTACAGCAACCAAAAAAATACCTAATGAAAGCATGCCAACTTGCACCGCTGTCACAAATACCAGTCAAAACATGGATCTACCTGAAAATGAGCTACAGCACATCTAACCCAGCTGTTTGGAAAGGACTTCTCCCCATACCAGACTCAAACAGGAGGAAGAGGACATAGACAGCTGCTTGTATTTTGGCAAACTCAACGTTTCTACAATTTATACAGATTCATGAGGTTTCACTAAGTGACATTTTGGTAAGCTCAGCACTTGCCAAACAATCAAATTCTTAAGGTTTGACTAAGTGACAGCTATATTGCAACTTAAATAGGAAGCTATTCTGTATGTTCAGACAAAATTAAGTGAATAAACACACACACTTACTTTAACCATGTCATAAACTGGCATAGCTCCTCATGGGAAATGAAGAGAGGCATATCTCAGAGAGAAAGAAACAAAAATAAAGTAGCAGAAGAGACACAAGGTAAAATTTCTGATTTTTTTTTTTCAGGTAGTCTTGCAGCACTACAGTCAGCTCTACTGAACTGGAAGTTAGATTTAAACACAGAGTGCTGAGAAGTGGTGCCATAACTCCACTCAGCATGTCCCTCCTGGGTTGTGATCGATGGCATTTTGGATGAGTAAAATACCACAGAAAAAATATTACCACCTGCATGAAGTTGTGGTCAGTGGTTTAACACACCACGTGTTGGGACAGGGCATTGTTTTCAGAGAAGTAGGAATTGTAGGCAAAACACTACTCGCATTGCCTACTGAAAATGAGGGTGCAGGTAGTACATGATTGTCCAGGTTTCAGCATAGCGTCTGAATGATTTCAGATACTAGGCAGAAGTTTACAAATTCCTGAAATAGCGTCTTTGGCATTGCAAAGACTGTAGAAAACTTGTAGCATTAGCAATCTGTGTGCTTAATACGATCACACTGGCAAAGGGACATATCGCATATTAGCATCTGTGATGGTCAAACCAGTATTAAAAATATAGTGCCATAGAAAATACTTTAATTGCATATTTTTTTTTAAATCGTGTTTCAAAAATATTCTTAGGTCCATTTTAAAATAACCACCTATGCTTCATTGCTTCAGTCCTAGTTTCCACTGGCATAGAAGAGTGGGCAAAGTGCCTTCAGGAGCTTCGACACTTATCTGTACAGGGGCCTGAAGTTAAAAAGGCACATGCTGGAAGCACAGGCTGAAAGCCATCCAAACAGCCATAATTTAGCCTCTTGCTTGTATACACATTATAAATACAATCTCTCCATAGACTATCACACTTTTTTCCTTTAATATCTGTCTGGTTTTCAGCCAGATGACGTCTCTCTGATTCTACTGGGACTACTTATATGCTTAAATATGTGCACAACTTCTGCAGAGCGGGACTAAAACAGGACTGGAGGCTGCCTCCATGATTTTAAAGGGTGGCTCATAACACTATACTAGAAGTGGGCACTTGCATTAGATCCTTTAAAGATATTTAAATGACCATCTAGGAAAATACACTTTTTCAAAGTATCTAGGAACCAAACTTGCCCCAGATCAGACATCCATACTCTTGAAAGTAGCTAGTGCTTATTTGCATCTTTAAGTATCTGAGTAGCTTTAAAAAAGCTCACCTTTAATGTTTCTTTAAAGTCTGGACTCGATATTAACTATTTGTGAAGTAAAGCTCAGTAATTACAGTGAAAATATGCAAAGGAAAAAGAAGAGAACACTTTAATTCAAGAATAGAGAAAGGGATTAGATGGGAGGATCAAATGAGAGCTGCCACAGCCTAAAAAAGTATCAAGCAACATTTAAGCAGCATAATTTTAGGACATCAAAGTTTATCTTCAGATACTTAAGGTGTGGCTGGAAAAATCTCACATTACAGTTTGGATGTGCTGGTGTGTTTTTTATGGTCGAGTATTACTGAAGGAATGTGCTTTTCAGATTTTATTATCTTCTTATGAATTGTTCAAAGCTGAGAAAATACCTTCAAACAGTCAGCTGAAACACCCTAGAAATAAAAATAAGAAGGGTTTAAAATATCTAGTTTACTTTCCCTCAAGTACCTTGTTTCTCTACTCTTCATTTTACTAAATTCACCAAAGATTACACCCGAGACAGATTTACGTTTGTTTTTCAATCCTTTACCTCATCAATCTCACTTTTCACTACCTCTTTAAGATAAATGTTTCCATTTCTATAGAGCACTGTGAGTTTTTTTCAAGGCAGATCTTAAGCTAACACTGACTTGAAAGTGATAACTAATGAGTAGGCACCTCCGTGTAAGACACGCAGTACTGACATTTCATGTAAAGATCATTCACCGGCCGACGGCTTTTTCCCCCGTTTAAGTTGCTGACTGTGCATCTATTAACTGAGCTGGCACATGAAAGCCTGTGGCCAGACACGGCTCTGATCCTTGTGCCCAACACCCAGGCAGTGTTTCTTCTCTTGCTCCCAGGAGCAGTCACCGAGAATTTCCATTCTCTGAAGTGTTTTTCCAAATTGCACAGATGCTTTTTTTAGAATTACAATTGTATTATCCATCCTGTATCTGTCTGTACTGCAAGGTCTGCTCCCCTCCTGTGCCTGCACAGTCATTTCTATACAAAATGGCTTTATTCCTGATACCGGAGACTGCAGTCAGCTCCTGTTCTGAACAGGCATTTGAGCACATTTACATCCCACTGCAAGGCATCTCAAGCAATTTGTTCCTCCTAGCTTGTTACACAACTCTACTTTTGGGGGGTCCACTTTAGGTCAGCCGTCTTCCCAAGCCTCTGACGGGGAGTGGAAGGGGACCCGCCCCTGCCAACAGAATTGTAGTGCCCCAACGAACCACTTGTTCCTTAAATTAGTTTGTCTTGAACTGTTTGTACTAAATGTGCACTTACAATACAAGTTTGGGATACATTGCAACCGTGCAGAAAATTTATATTTAGATCATTTCAGTCTCTAATTCCAGCTTAGACCCTAAGCATTGTAATACGACACTTACACAATTATTTTCAAAGAATGAGACAAACCTTTAGCTAATAATTCCCTGCGCTGCTCGCAAAGAAGTGAAAACCTGATTTATCCATACATAGAAGATCAGGAAACTAATGCATTTTATTTCAGTTTCATTCCATCACTGGCCTCAAAGGATCCAAATAGAAAAGATTAATAAACTGTAAATTTCTGTCATAATAGCGATATTGTTAGAATTAATAAAAGTCCCTGAAAACTCATTTCTCAGAATTGCATTGTGCAGACCTTGGCTGCTTGTCTGAGATGCTCGTGGCTTCACATCTCTTGAGGGTGCTCTGCATAGTTTTGAAATAAAGTGGGGCACAGCCTCCTGGCCCAACCACCCAGTTTTTCCATGTTAAACCACACAGTTTGGGGGGCAGAAAAGGGCACGGCTGCTGCCGGAGCACAGGAGCGATCAGAAGTTGCAAAGTTAGGACAAGAGCCCTTGTTATTTAGCTGCTGAAGGGAATGTGAAGCTGTCAGCGCTGAGATTATGTGCAGGCCTTCCCCCCAAAAAAACAACCCTGAAGCTGTACTTTGGGATGTTCATCCCACCTTTATCCAGCCTGCATTGAGACAAAGCTAGACCTTGTGGAGTCTCACCTAGATTTCAATGGTAGGAGTCTTGGAATATTGCGGGTGAAGGATTTCACAGGCAAACCCCATGCTAGGCTAGATGGAGGCACTGCTTGGGAGTACCTACATGGGCTAGTAACACCATGTTTCTCTAGCAGTCGGGTAACGAGATGGCTTTGCTGACCAGACATCGTCCTTTCAAAAGTGCAGTCTTCAGCTGCGGATTTTGCCCGAAGTACAGCTGAGCCCCCAGGACGAACTGTATTTCAAAACACAGTCAGTACTACAACAGAATACAGGCGTCATCTATTTTAAGACTATACACAAGTTACAAATAGCTTAAGAAGCTTTTGGCATCTGCAAAATTTATAATCCGTGTACCACTTTCCAAAAAATGAGCAGAAACAAAGCATCCAGCTACACTTCAACGTAAGTCTGCCAGAGCCTTAGCTGCACCCTGCGGCTTTTTTCATTTCAGAGGATATTTTGATGTTAGAATTCTCTCTTTGAATCTATTTTTTATTTTGTTAAAGGAAACTTAGATACAAATACTTGGATATTTTCAAGTATAGTTTTGTGTTTTCTTTCTGCTCCTATTGAAGTCTCCAAAATATTATAGCCATGAGTTAACAGCCTGTGTTGTGGGTAAGGAAGAAAATAAAGAAAAAGACCATAAAAGAAAGCAGAAATTTACAGGCCCAGTTAAGCAAAGAGGTACTTAAAACTGGCAGGTGCTTATTTTTATGCTTTTATCATCACTCTCATTTTAGTTATGTTATTTTATGATACCCAGTTAGGGACAATATCTCATTGTTCTAAGCATAGTTCTAATTTATACTGGTGGCATTCATTTCAGAAAGGTGTAAGTCTTTTTCCTGAGCACCTCTGCGGCTGAAATAAAATGTAACTTGTCTTTTCATATAATCCAGAATTGAGAGAGTTTACTGGAGAGAGAGCTTTATCTTCTGCAACTCACCCAGGCAAAGCTTGCCCTGAAACAAGTGCAATCACAGATGCAGTTCCAGATCCACGTGAGGTTTCTACACAAGGGTGCTGTGGATTTTAGCCTTGATTCTACAACTCTTACTTACCTCGGCAGCCCGCAGAAGCACCATTGCAGCCGGTGCTCAGGCTGGCTTGAGAAGATCCCTGTGGGCTTTGCGCACCCTCCTTTGCTTTAGGGATTTTCTTTTAATTTTTTTTTTTTTACATTGTAGTGAATTGCAATACAGTGCAATTTCCCGTCCTTTCACAGTGGCTTATGGGAAAATGTTATCTGTCCTTTCCCAACATATGCCAGTCTCAGAAATAAGTCACTAAGGGACTAGCAGAACTTGACTGGCACTAGCCCCTGCACTTCAGAGCAGGCAGATTAGCCACTGACATCTGCGGCAGACAAGCTGCACTAGCAGGAGTTTATCATATAAGCCCTATAACTAACCAGCAACTTGCTCGATCACTCTCAAAACTTTAGCTGTTGTTGTTGTTGTACTTTTCATAGGAAAAGGGAACAAGAAGAGCATGCGTCAAGTGGCTGCAGTGTTACAAAACATTTCTGTTTTTCTGAAAGTATCACACTTTTGACATCCTGTAATCTCAGTGATGCAAACCCTTCTCTGATTAGGGAAGAACATTAACAAACAGCCTAGCTAGGTTGTCAGAAATGCCCTTTATAACATAAAAATTGGTGAAAGAGTACCAAAAGCATGCACAGATGTTTCCAGCTGGGTAACACATGCTGAAAATACCCAGGAAATTTAGATGTCTCACCTGTGAAAAGACACTTCTTTTTGCTAAGGTGCCTTGTGGATCCTAGTAAATACACTAAGGCCTATGAAATTGTCAGATACAATCTACCCCTCTTACAAAAATAATTTGTGACTGAAGCCACCAAGGTTTCCAAACGCACAAGTTTGTTTTGCAGCAAGGTTGTCACTATAGCTTTTGGTTTCCATATTTCTATCATGAAGAGAGAAGCACGTGGCTGAAAATGATGGCCCAGGTGAAGGTACTAAACTTGCTTCCCAGGCAGGCAAAAGGGAGGCCACTGGGAGTGCTTCAGGGGAGCACAATCGCGGCGTTGGTGGGGATGGACCGAGATAACTGCCCTTCCCTGACAGTCCAATTCGTCAGCATCCAAAATATCTTCTTCCTCTTTCTCTGCAATTTAAAAAAAAATAAATTAAAATAGTCAAATGCGTGCCAAGCTGCCTTTGTATCACTCTAAAGTCTTAATTAAAATGTAATGTGGCATAAAGTCACATTTCCTGAACTTTAATTTGCCTTCGAAATCATTAATTGGGTGCACACCAGTGGGTGGCTATCTTGCTCTCAAGGGTAAGCAACAAGTTGTTAGCCAAACATGTCAAAAATAGTTGATGGGAATCTGACTGGCAAATACTACAACCTATGCAAAAAGACTGGAAGGGAAAAGATGAAAGGATATAGCCTTGTAGATACTAGCCATTAGAAATACCACATAAAAATGCAGCAAAGATACAAACCAGATCCAAGTCCTTTCCTCTTTTCCCTTCCAGTCTTTCTATCTAGGTTTATGTTTTCGCAAGGCATGAGTGAGCTGGACCAAGTCTACAGAATGGGGCAAAATAGCCAAATACGCAGGGCAGAATAAACCAGGAGAGCATGTTTGCAGCCCATGTGGTATCAGGAAGACTGAGAGTGGCAAACCTGGGAAGGAGATGGGGAAGAAATGGAAAGGAGGATAGCACATCCTTTATACACTAAAGCAATAAAAATACTGTTAAAAAGTGTGACTTTGCCTACTGTTGACTGAAGTTAAAGAAAAGCTGGGGCTGGACAATAGTAACAGCCTTAGGACCCGAGAAAACACAGACAGTCTTTGCCCATGCTGGCCCGATGGCTGATTATCCATTTTCCTATCACCAGACTAGACAAAGCCAAGGTGCCTGTGAGCACAGAGGAGATGCCTGGGTAGCCTCAATTTCTGGACTTTCATAACTGAAAGTATCTATATCAATTAGACACTATTACTAATGCTTGGAACTTCTGTCATTTTTTAATGGGGAAATCTTAAAAGCATTTGCAAGTCTCACCTCTGACACTTCTGTCTGGTAAGTGTTATCATGTATAGCTATGACATCATATTAAGGAATATCTCCTAGCAATATTGAATTACTCAGTCAGCAGTTTCATAAATCAGAGCTCCTCTTTATCTTCTCGTAGCTGCAATGTTGTAACTTGGCTTTGCTTCCCCCCCCCCACTGTTTTATGAAGAGCATAAACATACATTGCCAATAATAAGCAAGCAGTTCAGATTTTTAGTTAACTAAATCATTCAAGTGTTTTAAATCTATTAACAAGCTGGTCATTAAATGAGTCACTGACCTATTTCTCAGCTACTCAAGCTAAGAAACTATAACTGATGACCTATAAAAGCATCAGTGTGTTAAGAAAAATTATTAGCTGGAGAAGCAGAGCAACAATCGGTCACTTCAGCAGCTCCCACCAATCTAACAGAAAGATTCACCAATGCCAGCTTCAACTAATTCACCAGAAACCAGATTTTGACACAGAGTAATATCTAGGGGAAGTACCATGAAGCTGCTACACAGGCAGCATACGTCTCTTCTTCCTTAGCTTATTACTGGAAAATTCTACGCAAGTATTTAAAATGGCTCAAATCTGGATGCTCCAGAGTAAAATCTGGAGTGCAGACTCTTCTGGACTCAGAGGGATCAATTTTAGACCTAGCACTTATTTGTACAGTGGAACAAGCCAAACCTAAGGTCCAACCACCCTCCCTGCTTGGGGACAGGTGTGGTTTAGACCCAGGTCCAAATTCTGAGCCCTGGCTAGGCCCGCCCCATATAGCAAGAAGACTGAAGATGTTGGGTTTAGTGTTGAGTTCCTCCGTTGCTCTTATCCAGTGACAGGCGATACGTGAAAGCCCCTGCTCAGCCCTTGCATGTTCCTGAGTGAGTGGGCAGAGGAAGGGGCAGTGTGGGGGGGACACAGCCGTGCCCTGCCATCTGCATGCCCAGCCAGAGACCGCCGGGGGGGAGTGAAAATCAAGAGGAGGAAGGAAGGGAGGCAGGAGTTACCTGCCCCCTCGTTGCCTCCATCAACCGTGGCACCATGGACGCCCATGCCAAGGCACTGCATCCTGGTGGGGCTCTAGACCTTCTGTCCCCTGTCATCTACAGCCATCGTCACACCTGTGCCTAAGTGCTTTCCAGCTAAGCCGCCTGCTCCTAACGAAAAATGATGTGGTTTTCTGCTTTTTCCTCTTCCCTGGCTCAAACCAGCCCAAAACACTCACTTATAGGCTGCCAAGTGAACCAGCCATTTTTCCCATTTGCTGGAGACAGCCCTGCTTTGGGGTTGCCTGTTGGGGTCATAAGTGCACGTAGTGTCCCAGGGTGCTGGGGGGAGAATTACAGCTTGAAACCCAAGACGAGGGGGAGGCACTATTGAAATCTGCTTGCTCAAGCACCCTGAAAAGCAACCTAAAACCTTCCTGTTAACACACATAAATGAAATTTTGTGTCTGATTTGTATTTGTATGATGTTTGTCCCCATGACACTGCATGTAGATGAAGATAGATGGTAGTAAAGTCTGGAGTCGAAAAAGTAGAGGAGAGTCGGAGCTCGCTCACCTACAGCATAAAGGTGCCTCAGCCAAGTTAGTGCTTGAAAAGCAACTTTTTTTTTTTTTCTTCCTCCTTTTGCAATCATTGCTTGCTTGACAGGCCCAGACGGAATTACATCACTTCCTAAAACCCATCAAAGAGAGTCCATCTCCTGAAGAAATGCAGCTCAGATGCACCCCGGCAGGAAACAGGAAATGTAAATGTTCGGGTGAAGCGGGGAGCCTGCCAAAGAAGCACCCCTCGGGTGGCAGCGCCGCCAAGGTAACATGCGAAAGCAAAACCTCATCGCCCTGCTTTCTGCCCTGTCCCTGGCCAGAGGATCTGCCGGGAACCGTGAGTAATAAAGCGCCTTTCGCCTTCCGAGGTGGGACCGCGTTTTGTGCCTGCAGCCATGGGACCAAGTTGGAGGGCAACACCCTCCAAACTGAGCACTAGGAGAAGATCTGTGGGGACTTGCTCTCCACTTCTTTTAGCTGTGTTTACCCTCTCTGTTTTCAGCTGCCTGACTTTTTCAAAGCTTTGACTTTTTTTCCTTAGACCTAACCCCAAACAGCAGCCACTGAATCCTACAATTCCTATGTTTCCTAAATTGCAGGTGTGTAGGGAACTGGAGCTTCCATGCTGGCCCGCCAGGCATTTTGGTTCCAATTTTAGTTATTTGTTGTACTTTTTTACGCCCATACTATCAGCATTTAATAGTAAAGTTAAAGACGGAGCACCGCTTCCATTCAAAAGCTGACTGCCGATTTCCGTAGACCCAGTGCACTGAAACCGGTTTAACAAAAGAACAACCAGCTCTGGAGACAAATATTTTGAATTCTCAGCTGCAGAACAAAGTGGTCAGCACCACGGATTTAGGTCCTGACCTTCTGAAAGGAAGAACTGCGAGTGGAAAAGCCGCTTACGACAACATGCTGAAGCGTTGGGGTGTCGTTGCAGAGGCTCTCACCTGTTGACAGGGGGTAATTTGTTTTTGGCAGCCAGTCACTGCACGAGACAGGCAGCTCTTTGAGTAAAACCTTGCCAGGTGGTGCTTATATGCCTTTTGGTGTCAAACAAATCACTGCCGAAGTGCCTTGGTATGGACTAGAAGTGTTTGCTGCCTCTGTGCTGCTGTAGCAAGCGGGAACTCTCCAGAAAGCAGGGAGAGAGGGCGGTTGCTCTCAGCTATCACTGGACGACTTCTATTAAGGTTTTAAAATGCATTGGTGCAATAGGTCATTTGGTATGGGTATTTTTTTCCCTAAAAACCAGTACTATAAGTAGGGTGTAAAACTGGGCTGCTGGCTCTTGGTGTGCTCTCAAGCTGCTTGTGGTTAGGAGTCTTGCTTAGCTGTAAGAGTGAGCTGAGCAAGGTATAAAATAGTTTGGTTGTGTCTGCGTTACTACAGCCCTGCTGCATTACAGACACGTTAGGAGAATATGCTGCAAGCATTGAATGTAGCTCAGAATCAAAGCGGTCAGAGGAAAAAGTCCCACCATGGACGGAGCAAAACGGAGGTCGAAGGGAAACGGAGGGGCACAACACAAGCAGCCCAGAGTGATCAGGCTCCAGCTTCCTTAGCTCATTTGCAGTGTACTGATTGCTAGTATTTCATCACCACCTCCACAGGGTGGAGGGATGCCTTAGTCCCCGGTCTCCCCAGCCCATGGCTGGCCCCCCCTGCCCTTCTTTGTGATGAGCATTAGAGGCTACACAAAGCACCAGGCAGATGCCAAATACCAGCTGCCCCAACCCGCTCCCCACTGCCTTTAGAGGCTTCCTACAAGTAGGTCCACCTTTAAATTCTGGTTGATTTTGGAACGGTTCCCCCATGAGAGTGAGTCAGTCCTGCCAGAGCTCTCCCCAACCACTTTCAGCCCCGGCTCTCCTGAGCCAGTCCCCAGCTGCTGGGGAAAGGGAGGAGAGCACCCACCCAGAGAGGAGCAGGGCCCCTTGCTCCCCATACAAAGGCAGCTTTTGCTTGTGCAACCAGCCCCAAGATGTACCTGGGGCTTACTCTGACTGCAAGGGTGGGAGGGGGTAAGTTGTGAACTTGGGCCCTGGGGGGGGAAATTGAACTGGAGGGGGAAGAGTTTATGTAGGGGCTTATGTACCCCACAGGTACTGGTGGGTTGGGAGCCCCTCCGCCGAGGGTGGCCTCCTGGGGGGATCCTTTGCTCTCACCCCTCCTTGCTCACAGATCAACAGGGCAGGACCTTTAAAGGAGCTTTCACCTTTTTCCTCCAGTCCCAGACACAATCCTCAGCTTTAAAGTGGTCTGCTGGAGAAGGGGGGCAGAAGCTCTTGGGGATCTCCCAGGTTTCACCTCTACTGTCTAGAAACCATTTACAAAATAGGCAATAAGAGTATGATTAAATCTTGCAGCATAGACAGATTGAAGCCTTTATAAGTCCTGTTCCCATACCATGGTGGAGCCTTGCAAAACCCCAGCCTTGCCATTTGGATTATGATTAACAGATGGTTTTCTCCCAGCTATGCTACAATTACTCCAAGCCAGTGGCTCTAGGAGCATGCCTGAGGTCTCAGCTCTGGGTGCTGGCCCTCTCCCAGCTCCACACTGAGGGGACATTGGGTTTTGCACCAGTCCCCTTCCCCTTGCCCATGCCTTTGCTTTATGCAGGCAGAAAGCCCTGCCAGTGACCTGCTGAGGGCCAGCAGTGGCCCTCCCTGATCTGGGTGATGGTGCTCGCTGCTCAGCCTCGCAGCAGCCCTAAAGACCTACCTAGGTTTGTGCTGACCCTAGGAACAAGTATTAAGGCCTTTACTATAGCTTATAGGAAAAGGCTCTGACTCTCTGGGCATTTCCCAAGGTACACCATCTCCCTCTGTGTTTGGTGAAACACATGGGAAATTGCAGCATAAGTGGCCTGACATGGGGAGCAAGAAAATGCGTAAGGGAGAGGAGCAGTAAAGCGTGTAAGATCGTTAAGTGGAAGAGCTGGGATGGTTGCAGGCAATGCTTTATTTTGGCTGTGTCTCTGTGCTATTGTTTTGAACTGTTGTTCACAGAAACATTGCTATCAAATATCCAGATATTCAGCAGGTTGTACCATGAGCACAGGCAGCAGCTCTCTCTTTGGCAGAGAAGTGGCTTTGAGGTAAAGTCCCCTACAAAGCCAAGGTCTCTAAGGGAGTGATATTTTTGATGTGTTCTCCCTTAGAGTAATGATCTCGAGAATGGGTTTGAACCCATCAGAGTTGCCTGTTACAATTTTCTAGCAAAACAACAATATAAGAAATGAGGATTTGCTACATCCTTTCTGTCCAAAGTGCAGCCCCCTAAAAAGCAGATGAAAAACCCCTTCTACTGAACACATCAATTCCTTGTACATATTTACTCCTATTCCTTTTATCCATGCACACAAACTTCCGCTGTGTTTTAAAGTGCTTTAGGGAAGTTTCAGAAAAATCTCTCCTTTACATCAGCAAGATTGTATGCTAAATTTCAGTCAATGACCCCAGTCTGTTTTCTCTCAAGGGATATTATATAATAGCGGCAAAGCCTCCGGAGCTTCTGAATCTTTAATTTCACGGTCCTCCTGAGAGCAAGGAGCACCAAGAGATTTCCATCACAGTGAGGTTGCACGGGTATCACTGAGGCAGAGCTAGAAGGCCATGAGATTAAGTAGATGCAACTAAATGCATAAATTAGTCTGGAAAACCTTTAGTACTGGGGGTGAGAAATGAGACTATAGGTTCACAGTTTGGCTCTAAGACGTGTGACTGAATTTGCAACACCGGCAGTTAATGCAGCACTTCAGCTGGATGGAAGTACAGTGAGGAGAAAGCAGCTTCCATCGTCTATAAATGAACTTAAACAGTTCTTTCCTCTTTCAGGTTATACCTAGATAACACTTTCTAAGCATGCCGTTTTAATAGGATCTTGTCTACAGATTAGCCATCCTGAAATGTTTGTGCTCCCTCATCAGAAGAGCGTACGTGCCCAACAGCTAGCCTGCAGGCTTTTAAGGATTCCTCTTCCAGCCAGACTGACAGGCGGGACCTGCCGCAGCAGGCAGTCGGGCAAGCCCTGGCCATGGCAAGGAACGGCCCTTCTTAACGCAACGCGAAATGCAGGGAGAGGAACAGAACAGGGATTAGTCAAGCAATAGGAGAGAGGATCATACGGACCATGTGGAGTGGGATGACTACATGACCAGAAGGAATGTGTGCATGGAGCAGAGTGATACAGGATGTGGTAACTTTACGCCAGCGTACACAGCTTTACAGCCTTTTCTTGGTTTATCACCCTCTCGTGAGCCTTCCCTCCACTGCATTTTTATAGCTTATAGGAAAGTATGGAGATACAAAATATTTCCTTTCAAACTAATAAGCTTGACTATCCCATTGACTTAGCTCTTGCTTTTCCTGTATCCCATCCCTTTTTTTTCTGTAAGTAGGTACTATAGTGTAATTTGAAAAATTCCCTTCAGAGACCCCAGTCCTCGAGTCTGATGAGAAGGCAGCAGGGAGACTGATGATTTTACAGCAGAACCCAATGTGCTGACTGCCGGCTATTTTCCTTTGCCTGGCATCCAACTGAAATGAGAAACCTGTTTGCCCACTGACTTCATCAAGAAGCTTATATCGCCACCTCTGAGTGCTACAGCATAAACCTCAGAGGAAGAAATGCTGCAACAACAGAAATGTTGTTTGTTTGTTTGAGATGCAGTTGTTTGGACTCCAGTCTGTCAAGCTGCTTGGTACATTCAGCTCCTTCTGTCTCCCTTGAAAGGCAGGCTTGGGAGCACCTCCAAAACTCACACAAAGTCCATTGGTAATCCAAGCAAATTTTTCCATAGAAAATATTGAAGAATACCTTATACCACGGTATCTGCACACAGGGACATAGCATTTTTGTAATCTCTAAGAACAGCTATGGAACCTTTTTTGAGCCGTTGCTAGTGCCTGCTCAGGCATTTTGGTCCCCTGAGGACTAGATCCTCTAATACCTCAGTGGTGGGAACCTGAGGACTTCTTGGCTTCCAGCTCCAACCTCTTAGCTTCCAGTTCCAGCTGTGCCCAGCTCCCCATCTGGGTGGGATGCAGCTGCATGCCAGCCCCTCTCCCTTCTGCTCTTGAAAGCAGGGGAAGTGGCAGTATGGGCCGGGCTGAAGCTGTAGCGTGCTCCCATCCAGTTCCCTCAACATGGGGACAAGTCACCAGCGCTCATACTCCAGGCGGTCCAGACAAAGCTGAAGCCGATGCGGTTGTTTTGTGAGCACCTGCTCCTTGGCTGAGCTGTGCGGAGGGCCGAGTACGGATGTCAGACCATAGCCAACAGCATGAGTCTGAGCTCAGCAAAAGAAAGGGCACAGGCTTTGCAAAGTCAAGGAGGTATCTACATGGTCAGATGTGACTGCTCCTTGTTCCACTCCATTGGCCTTGGTTTTCTATCCTGAATGTATGTGTTGTGTTTTGTTATGTTATGTTACGGTCAGACTTCCTTTTGGAGGGAGCTGGTAAATCTCTGCAAGATGAAAACCCAAGCACAGCTGACAAGACAGTTCATGGTATGAATGACCACTGCAAATCTGGCTCCCTCCAGGCATGGAGAAAATGTTTGAATAGCATCTCACAAAAGCTGCACATTTCAGGTGCTCTCCTGCCCTGCTCCAAACCTTGCAACATCCAGCTTTCATTCACCCTACAAAACAGTCACTAGGGCCAGCTGCAACACAGCCCACTCACTATTTTGAGCACTTTAAACTGAAACCCTGTGAAAAACATGACTACCTTGGGGCCAACCACGTGGGGCTCATGTGGCCCGGGCAGCTGGCTGTGGCGAGCACTGCGCCTGCACCGGGAAGCCTGAGTCTGTCCCTCCCTGCTGGGCTGGAGGTACAAATCCTTCCTTGGTGCAAGCCAGCAAGCCCACGCAGGTGCAGGTTGTGATTTTCCTACTGCATAAAAAATGTGATGTGTGGGTGGCCTGAGAGCGAGAGCAGCCCCTGTGTGACAGGTAGGGCATCCCTTGGGTCCTCAGAGGTGACGGGCAGAAGAGCTGGAGGGAGGTGTGGCGAGGCAGCAGGTGAAATGTGGGAAATAAGAGCAATATCCTTGCGAGAACATTGTGCAACTGGCTGCCCTTCTGCTGAAAGACGTATTTAATTCACTCAGAGAAAAGATGTCTGTAAGAGGAAATGGTGTTCACAGAAGAGATGCTGTTTTGTCCCTGGAATTATGCAAAGTGAACAAAAATACGTGGCAGCAAGGTCACTCCCTGTGATTTGCCATTTTCTTTGCCTAGAGACTAGAAAAGGTAATTCTATTTCACGTGGAGACAAATGATTTGAAATCTGCTTCAGAGCTCAAAACCAGGCAAATAAAAAGTACCAGCGACACTGGAAAAGTCTCTCTTGGAAATCAAGCGCAGCATACGCTGCAGCTGAAAGTTTAGCACTGCAGTTAATGAGGTGTGACCGGTTGCTTTTGCTTTAAAGTCACACCATGCTTTAAACATTTGAAAAATCCATTTTAGCTCTAAGCATAATGAAAAATAAGCTATTTTCCCCACACCCTTTCCCATTTGTACTATTTTAAGCAACAGGCTTGTCCTTGTCAATATATCATATGTGGCAGACGATGGGTTTCAAGGGCGATGGCTAGAGGAGGAAAATGAAGCAAGGTCACTGAAGCGGTTCGGAGAGGCTGTGGTGGTCCAGCAGCTCTGCCAGTGGCACAGTCCATCACGCTGCAGTCTGCGGTGTGGACATCTCTAGCGATACCTCGCTGCTCTGTGCAACAGCAATTGAAATGGAGCAGCTGCAGGCACCAGGGGCTATAAACTACCATGGGAAAGAAAAGTCAAGCGGCCAAACTATTAAGAGAAGAGCTCTCCCCCCCATCCTCTGTGACAGGATTAAGGACAGCCAGCAGATCACGGGAAGGGATGGAGAAGCACACGCATAAGGGGTCATTACCTGCAAGGGAGGCAGAGATCTTGTTTTGCTCTTGACTGAAATACTAAATAAACAAGAAAGTGACAGAGAGGCTATCCATACAAAGTGCTTTGCCACTGAGGAGCTAACATTTTCATTGTTGTATTGTGGTGAAAACGTCTGGTGACCTTTCCAGTATTAAATACTATATTCAAGTATTAGGTATTAGGTATTAAAATTCTCTCCCAGTTTCTAGGAAAGGATGAAACAATCAGGTGCCTGAGTGATAAGCGTGGCATAAAAATCCAGATAAATCACTGCTGTCACACTCAAATAATTTTATTCATTTGAAATTGGGTTTCCTGGAATACAGTCTTATGAGATACTCATCTCCTCTTTGAGACAGGAGAGGAGATGCTGCAGAGTGGATTAAGCAAGAGATAGCGCTCTAATCCCAGTTTTCCTCTCTCACTTGGCATCCCTGGGAAGGACAGCATCCCTGTCCTTCTGATTTCTCATTTGTAAAATGGAGATGATAACTGCTCATCTCTCAGGGCCATTATGAAGATTAATGTGTTTACAAAAGCATTTAAAATGCTAAGTACTTTTGGTTCCAGTCCTGTGAGATTGGAAATGCCAGCACTGAGGTGCTGAAAACCTTAAGCTCTTGCTAGCTCTAGTGGAAACTGTGGCTGCCCAGCACTTTACAGGAATGGGGAGAAACATGTCATTGCAAAAGTCATGAAATCCCATCCTGCTTTATTGCATAAAATGAGACGTGCACCATGCCGGCATTGTATCTGAAAGGGCAGATAACACATACAAAAAATCATCATTTAATTTCATGCCTAGAAAATTATTGAAGGCTTTGCATTTGGAAACATGTTGGTGTAATTTATCTAGGAACTGATTCCTGCACCTTTAGCTACAACAGGATTTTTGGCATCAGTATAGAATACAGCATCAGCCCATAATCTACTGTACTTCTGTTAAGCTTTAAACTCTGTGACAGTCAACATAGACTCCTAATTAGCCTCAAAAAAAAGCTTGTTTCACTATTACCAATATAGCCAATTTTAGCCACTTTTCTTGCAAATTGCTTGATAAATGAAACCAAAACCCAAATCAAGGTTCAAAACCCCCAGTCTTAGCATTTGTGAAGAACAACCCGCACTGACTCTTTACCATACGCTCCTTCAGCCAGCCCGTAGGATCAGATGGAGGAGCAGCTAATTGCACCTGTATCCAGTAAAGTCCCTGTGTTACTACTACCTCTTCTAGTCCGTGCAGAAGTGAAAGTCAGCAGCTTCTGCAGGCTTCAAACTTTCTTTCACCAGTTCTGTTTTTCACAGTGAAAGAAATTTAACAAATTTGAGAAAGGCACAGAAACAGGGAGATGAGTGAGCTGGGGGAACCAGGGATAATGGTTTCCCCAAAGGGAGTACTAGTTCATTGGCTAAGGGGAGGGATGAAAGGGGTTGTGGCCGTATGCACCAAGGCTGAGAAGCAAGGCAGGATGGTGTGGTTTACTCAGAAGCAGAAGAATTTACATGAGAGTGAGACCGGATGCCAACCTGCAGGAAAAAAAAGTCTGTTTGTGCAAGACAGCTGCGTGCAGACAGACCACGCATGCTGACGTGTCCCAGTAAAAGCCAGCTGAAGAACATGGTCAGGGCTGGTAAGATTTTGTGATGGATTCGTGATCTAATTTTACATCTGATGCCCAAGACTTCAAATCTGTGTGTACGGGGCATCTGCTGATTTTTTTTTAAATGTCAAATGAAAAGTAAATACTAAAGCTGTAGGCTTTGACTCACTGATAATACCAATAAAACCCATAAAACGTTAAATTGTCCTCATATATTTGGCAGGCTCTGAAATTGATGGTTCAGGAGATGGATTACTGATATTATCCACCGTTACAGCAACGCCGCCTCCTGCTACGCGTTCTTCGACCGCAGATGATCACGAGCCAGTACTTGTCACTACAAGCGCTACTGAAAGCAGCTTTGAAACAAAAAGTACTGAACTGAATTCCACGAACAATCAGGACAGCCTAGAAGCAGCAGAACAGTCTATCTTGATATATATTGTCCCTGCCGTGCTGCTGGTCCTACTGATTTTGCTGATCACATTTTTTGTAATACATCATAAAAGGAAAAAGTCTAAGCAAGGTAAATTTGTCTTCTCGTGCATCAGAAGTATATTTTTAGGGCAGAGTCGACATTAACAAAACATTATTTGGAGGCCTGGGATGCCACATACAGGATGTACTTCTCTGGTTGTAGTTGCCCATTTGACAGATAGGAAAGGGATCTGGCCCTGGCCAGTGGAATCTGGGCACACACCTCTCCTCGGGTGGGAGCTAGTTCTGCTTCTCAGCACCTCCTGCTCACACTGCACACCCACGGGAGCCACGGCACCGAGCTCCGGCTCCAGGCAATGCCGGGAACGGTGTACGGGTGTAACCGTGCAGCTGCAAACACTTATTCTGTCTTTAAGCTCAATAACTTAATGCAAGATGAATTTAATGCTTCTATTGCCTGTACTGCCCACAAGGTAAAGCTACTAGGAGCTTTGATAAAATAAGAACAAGCAAAACCGTTTTAAGGAACACTTTTAAGGGATCCTGTAGGGTGGTGCCAGCTCTGAAGATATCACAGTAAATGAGCTAGAAATCCCATAGTCAGACTGCCTGGGTGCTGTGATAGGCAGAGCAGTACTTCAGGAAGGTACCTTGATCTGTTAGCACAGAAATCAGTAACTTGGAGTGTCAAGCCACAGAAAACAAACTGAGGTGTCATATTAAAACCACAAGGTTGGTAAGTGAAGTCCTGAAATGGTCATATCAGTGTCCCTACAGAACAAGAATGCAGCTGTAAGCTCCTCAGCCTGCAGACAGTGACATATGTTCAACATAGATTTTAAGTCCATTTTTCAGGGCAGTTTTAGGCTGCACCTGGCCTTATCACTGGGTCATCCTCGTAGCAAACTCTGAATTCACAACCAGGCACCTAGTTAACCTGCCTGTTTCTGGGTGACCTGAAATGCAGGTGCACTCTTCCAAGGGACGGGAAACGTGGTGCCTTGCAGGAGCACAATCCTGGGATCTCTTGCCCCGTACCTATTGCGTGGGGCTGGGATTTTGGGCATCCTCAAGGCGGGGGCGGGCAGCTCTGTGGCCCTGGGGTGACTCTGCAGTCAGGGAATGTACTGGAACAAGCAAGACATGTCAGCACCCATTGGCAACAATGAATTAAAAATAAGCTAATTTAAGACAGTATACAATGTGAATCCTACAGGTAGTTCATTCTTTTTTGAGGGCTGAGGCTTTTCAGTCACTTGATTCCTGGAGGGGAAGTTATTTTTCTGAACAATGGCTGTTACACTATATTTTTTCCCCATCTTTACTTTGTCTTGGGGTCATAACTAGCCTTGGATCCCTTTTGACATCTGGCTAGTTCAGCTTCATTTGCCTAACTGAGATTTAATCTGCCATGCGAGTCCCTCCCCCACTTCTCTCCATGAGTGGCTCCCAGGGTCTCCAGGCAGAGCCAAATTGCCTGCATGTAGTCTGCAGCAAAATGTCCCAACGCTTCCAGTAAACAGTTTTTTTGCAGCAGTGGTTCCTTTTCAGGATACCATTTCTCTCACGACATCTGTTTTGCTCAGGGAAGCTTGCATCTGCCATGTCCTGCCCACCGCGGCGCTAACAGTCGGTTTCCTGCCAGCATGGCTGAGCTAATAATGAACTGCTTTTAGTGTGTTCAAGATTAAAAATAATGGGTTCCTCTGAAAACTATAAACAGGACGTTTTGTCCTTCATCTACAAGTTAACTATAAAGCCTTTTGAAAATGCAACCTGTTTTACGTGACCCTATTCAAGGTTTGCTTGTAGTCTGGACCCTGTATATACAAAGAGCAGAACTATGAACACCAACTTTTTTCTTTTCCAGATGAGCTCGGAAGTGAAAATGTGAAAAGGTAAAGTTTATGAATGTGACTTTTATTTTTTTTTTTATGCTTTTACTCTAACAGGATATTATGATTTTGGGCTCTTTTACCGCCTGTTTTAATTTAACTGTGCACTAAGCACCATTACCTTTTACCATCAGTTGTTCCAGTTAACTATCTCTAGAGGTGGCTAAAGTGTGACTTCAGTATCTATCTGAAGGTGTAAGACTAGAGCAGAAGAACAGAGGTTACACTGGCCAAGGCGAGCGCTGCCCCACAGGCACCCACCACCCGCAGCCACCCACCCCTATGCCCAGTCCAGGCACCCCCGGCTCCACCAGATGCCAGAAGACATGCAAGGTGCCCCGCAAGCAGAGGGGATCTGTTCCCAGGCTCATCACTGGCTTTCAGCTATTCAGAATAAGCTCTGTGTCTTGCTCCCCTGTTTTTCAAGTTTGTCTTCTCACTCTGAGGTGAGGCAGAAAGGCTCGCCCAGCCACCGTGGAAGCAGTGCCTTAGCTGCTGGGAAAATGAGCCAAAAGCTGCATGGGTCTTATCAGAGTGATAATTTTTATCATTACCTTTTATTGAGCTCCATCTTGCTAATCAATGCTGGAAGTTATTAAATTGGCTTCACAGGGGAAAAAAGGGGGTTTTGCTCAAAATATTTTTTCTACCATGTGCCTCCAGGAACTATCAGGAAAGGGAAGCTAAATGGAGGCATTTAAATAAATGCAGAGTTACTCTACTCATGACTTTTCCTTTTGAGGTTGCTGCCAATGTCAGTCACAGCTAGAATGAAACTGTGGGCCCTCTGCTTTTATCACTGGGGCAACGGGACTTTTGCCACGTGTTCCAGAAGGGCAGAGACAAACTATTTTATTTTTCAGTTTTCTATTTAGAGTAGGGACAGTTCTCAAATAGCTGCAGTGGCCCTGTGCTCTGGCATAGCCCCGACTGCACCGTCTGGGTCCCTCTGCACGCCGTGTCCCAGCCAGCCCTACCTCTGCCCAGGACGGGCATCTCGCCGCCGCTCCTTCGCATCTGTTTGTGGCCGTTTCATTCACACCCATGGGGCTGACATCTTCTCAGATTGCTAGGCTAGGGTGGCTTTCCAGAATTTATACACGCGTCTGGAATTACTAAAGACTCATACGAAATTACTACGTTGTAAGTTGTTTGAATTGAGTGTTTTGTGTAATGCCTTTTTTTCCCCTCCTCTCTCCTCTCAAGTCCTATTTTTGAAGAAGACACACCCTCTGTTATGGAGATAGAAATGGAAGAGCTTGATAAATGGATGAACAGCATGAACAAAAATGGTACACGGTAACCCCTCTACTCCATCATCCCTCTCTTTCTAGCTGACGTAGATCCCATGCGTAGAAAATCAATGTAAGGCATTTTGCATGTGTCTCACTGTGTTTCCTACAACATTTTTAGTTGTGTTCTTGACTCCCTGCTACTAAAATAGCAGCACAAATGTCAGGGGTAGAATTGTTCATAGGAGTATTTTAGTTTGTGTGGGAGCTTATTTTTAACATATGATAGAATATCATAAATGTTTTGAGTTTCTAGTAGATACTTCTATTAAACACATGTGTAGCTGTGAACGGTATTTATATTTCTAAATACACATTTTTAATGCTAAGTACTAGTTTCTCTGAAGCACCTAGTCCTTTCAGTCCTCAGAGTTTCCACAGTTCTGTGCTCCGCATTGTGCTGTTGTAGGAGAAACACACATTTACTCATAGTTTAGACCACCGTTTACTTAAAATTGCTGCCAGGATCCTATGAATACATCCCTCCCCTCTTTGTGTGTCCTTTACCTCATTTGCCATCTTTACTGCATGGAACATAAGCTGCTCTTTGCTGCCAGCACCATTCGCCATCTACATCCTCTCTGGGAAGTCTGTCAGCCCATAGAGCAATTAATACCTGTGGTAACTACCACCAGCAGCATCTTCAGCTCCTTCTTAGGTACTTCTAAGTATCTTGTATTTTTTCCCCCATTTTTCTCCCAGCTGAAATCTCCTGGTTAAAGTCTCTAAGGGCCCTGCATCCTCCTTCAAGGCTTTCCTTAAAAAATGCAGATCTTTGGTAAGGTGTGAATTAACCGAGGCCTGATTTTGAACTGCTAACAGCTTTTCACTGGCTAGGAAATGCTGAAACCCTGATATTTTTTTCATTCCTGGTCCCTTGCCTTGTATCCAAATGGCTCATTTGCCTGACCTCCTAGGGATGCTATGTTTTTCAGGACATAAAAATCTTTGGAGCATTTCTTTGCATTAGCAGAGTGCTCCACATGATGGGGTTTTGACCTTCGCGGTCCGTAAGCTCTAGCAGAAAACATGTGCTAAGCAGCAGTAGTGAAATAGAGACATTAAATATAGTACATGGGGAAATAGTGCTGTAAAACATTTTTTTAAAATTCTGTGGACAGAAGGGAGCAAATAGTTTACATACAGGTCTTTTTTTGTTAGTGTTCCCTAAACCCCAGCTCCAAATTCCCAGCTGGACTATAAAGCATAGGTGCAACTATAAGCAGTGGAAGACTAACAAATGGTCCTCCCCATGGTAGTTTATAGGAAACAGTCCTCAGAAGTAGTTCATTTGTATAGGTATAAATAAACAACTGAAATATATATATAATAAAGAAATTATGGCAACACCTATCAAAGGGAAAGAGGATTTAAAATATGTAACATTTGTGCTATGGGGACCATGCAGATTATACAGATAAAAGGGTGCAGAAGAGCATCTGCAGTTTTATATTCTAGAGAAACTCGTGATAAAAATCGATGCAATTTTGAAATAAATGTAGAAGAACTGCCAGGAGTAACTATAGTCTTGTTTCTTACCCTTTTTCAGCTGACTGTGAATGTTTGCCTACTGTAAGAGAAGAAGAAAAAGAATCAATTGCCAGCCCAAGGTACTTTTAATTCATTGTATTATTTGAAGAAATGTGGTCAATATCATTCCAAAATAATCAAGTTTTTTTTATATGTAATCACAGAGTGATTCTTTGGTCTGTTTAAGTTTTGAAGTTTTTACATATAAGGACTTTGATTTCAACTTAAAAAAAAGGTTTGATGCTCTTAGTTCTAAACTGGTCTCTGCCTGTAAATTGCACTGCTAAATAATCCTACAGTTGTAAACCTGTGCGAGACAGACAACCAGCTGGCACAGATGGAGTTTCACTCACTGATCAGACTTTAATCACAGTTTCCCAAGGTGTTAATACAAGCATTCAGCACAACCTTCTCGGCACTCCTCACTGGCGCAGACACCCAGCTCCCCTCTGCTGCCAGGTGCCTATAGGTCCCTAAGAACCACTGCCAGATGTTTTGGCTGGAGCTGTGACCTGCCAGATGGGGGCTTGTCTGACCCCAAAAGAAACTCAAAGGATCTTCCCAGTGCCCCCATGCAGCGCTCCCCCAGTGCTGGCGCTAGCTCGTGGTCCAAGCAGAGATCCCAGAGGGATGCAAAACCACAATCCTGACAGCTTGTAAACTTAAGAACTTTCTGGCTGGTTTCCTCAGAATTTTGGCTAGAACCCCTAAACCCCTCTCAAACTCCCATTTTCCCTAATTAGAAATTCTGGTTCCAGCTGGAGGCAAGGGGCTGTACGTGACACTTGCCTGCACACTTGTGGTGCAGCTGCATTTTGGCGAGTAGGCAAAGCAGCTCCTCTGTGCCAGGTTATGATAACAAACAATTAAACCATCCTGCGTGCCAAGAAAATCCCTGGTGCTGCGGAAGCAGCAGACACAAGCAGGCAAGAGTGGGAGCAGGGAGGGACGGCAGGAGAAGGACCTAGGTCTTCCCTTTCCCATGGCACCAGCTAACTCAGCTCAACATGCCTCTCTGACAGAGCTGCACCTCCCACTGTAGACCACCATATTATCCCACTCCCCCTCTTTTTTGAGTTTCCTTGCTCAGGAGTGAAATAGCGGTGATGATACTAAGTCATCACTGCTGGAGAGTTTGCAACTCAGTTGCTCCAAAGCTGCAGTTTCAGGATAGCTCTTGGATGGGGCTGCTCCACTGCAGCTATTTGTATTTAAACGGTTTCTGCTTGTGCCTATTGCAAGAGAAATCATTCTTGTTATGTTATGGGGTTTTGGAGGGTTTTTTTGTTGGGTTTTTTTGTTGGTTTTTTTTTTTTTAAAAGACTTAAATCCTAGGTTCCAGGTGCAAGCAAGAGCAATAGTTTTACCCTGAATAGCTGGAAAAGATGCTGGGTTTGCTAGCCATCTGGGTCTTCCCTTCCAGCCTCTAAATGATAACGGAGAGTGGGAAAATTGCTAAGGAGAGGCAGCTACACAGTGGTTCTCTAAAAACAGATTTGCTGAGCATACCACTGACTATAGTAGGGAATATAGCACAAAGCATGCTTGAGCCATATGCTAACACCAGCACAAGTTAGACTATAAACGTCTTTTTAGGTACGACACCCTGAGCATTAAGTTTACTTTCCAAAACTTAAACAGTTCATTTTCAGAAAAAAAATTATCATGACCTACCAGCTTGAGCTGGCGTTTTAAATACCATCCTTACTACGGTGCTTTTTTACTGGATTTGCATTAACCCCATCAGAAGGTGGGGTATTTGCTCCTGACTGGCAAAGAGTACCTTTGGGCTACAACCTACCTCAAGTTCTCCACCTGTAAAACAGAGATATTGTCACTTCAAAGGACTATAGTGACCTTAAGCCTTGATGCAAAAAAGCAGCCCTGTTCAGATAAGTATGCTTCAGTCAGAGTGAAGGTACACGTTATTTAAGCATATTTCCTTATGACTGCTATCTTAGGATCAGACTGTAGAGAAACTTATGCCTCTAAATTGCAGGAAGGCAAACAAATGCAAATGAAAAGAGGAGATTTATCTCTAAAAACATTCAGAGCTGCTCAGGCAAAGGATATTAGTTGAATACAAAGTGCAAGATTATTAGGTTCAATTTCAGATTCTGAAAGACTGCTTTGTTTGGGCAAATTTCTTCTCAAATTATGGTAATTCTTCTTTTAGATTTTATTGATGATATTTCAATATGGGAAACATCTCAAGGCCTCACTGAACACAGCTGGCTGAGTGTTGTTTTCCTGCTTCATAAAGATGCTGGGGGGAGTTCATCAAGACCCAAATGTTTTGAACTACAAATTGCGTTTGATAACATATCATTTTGAAAACATCTGAGACTAAATGTTTCAGGAACGACATTTTGACATTTTCAGAATGAAAGTTGTTCCAAAACTACTTTTTAGAGTAAGTTACTTTTTAATATAAAATTTTTAAAAGGTTTAAAGAACAAACCCCTGTGGTGGTAAAATATTTCTAAGTTAAGCGTTTCCCTTAACTCAAAACTACTTTTTCAAATTTCATTTTACATGAAATTTTGAAACCTGCTTCATTTGAAAGTGAAAAGGTATCTGAAGTGGTGGGATTTCCTCGTAAACAAAAAAAACTCGTTCCGTTTATTTCTGCAGTTGAACCTTATCAGACCAAGATCTGCTGCTTTTCCTGACCAACCTCTTAGCTGAATAAATGATGTAATGTAAATGATGTAATGAATAAATGAAAGACAACTATGTACAGATAAATAGATGTTTTCAGCAGCTCTTTTGACGAAGAAAAGTGAAAGGCTATGAAGTAAAAGGAAACAAAGCTATTATTATGGCAAAAATTGGTACTCATGAGCATCAAGGCTGCAGATTTGTGCACCAGAGGCAAGACATGACAGCTCAGGCACCTTTGTAGGTGGAGGTCATCTGCCTGGTGCATAAGCTAAGTTAAAAATATGTGTGTGTATATACATTTAAAAAAATATATATTTAAAATAATATATCTTGCCTTTGAAACCTAGCATTTAAACCCTGATCGTGCCTGAGCAGAGAACCACGAAACCTCCCCAGCCTCGCTGAGGCCGGGGTTCCTGTCCCATGCACACAGGAGGGAGCGGGTGGGCAGGTGAAGGCTGATGCTCCTGTGGTGCACAAGTGGATGCGAGGCCGATCTCTTCTCTGGGGACCTTTACTCCCTCAGCAAAACAGAAGCGCAGCCTGTCCCCTTCACAGTATGGGTCTTTGTAGGCAGCCGAGTTTAGTAACACCTCCAGAGGGGGTTTGGTTTTTCTTGGGCACTGCTGGGCACTGTCCTAGTCTTTCTGTCTGAAAAAGGGTGACTATTCCTTACGGAGAGGTGTTCTGGGTGGGGAATAAGTCGGTACAGAAAGAAATACTCCTTTCCCAGACCGTGCCTCAGTTTGACAAGGTACTTAAAAAACCACATGAAATATTAAGATTACGAGTGGCCCTTTTAACTTCAGGGTTGGTTTAAACCCCTGCTGTTAATGCTGGCTGAAATCTAACCAGCCGATAAAAAATGTCACATTTTTAATCTTGGCATGAACCAAACATTTTTAAGAAAGTGCTAGGGAGCAAGCTAGCTAGGCAGAAACCAGTGGGACAAAGAGAAAATTCACCTGTTACAAGGCCAGGTGTAATACAAACATTCCATCTGTAAAAAGTTATCCTCACCTGTGGAAAGAGGGCAATTTGATTGCTCAGCCCTCACCTGGGAGCAGGACAAAAGGTGCACTGGATAGCCACTAACCAGCAGAGAAATCAGAGCAGCCCTTGCTGCCAGCACCTAGCACCAGATAGGGTCAGTTCATGCATTGCATGGCTGACATTTGTTTTCTGATAACACCTTCTCATGGACTCCGGTGATACTCTTGTGTATTACTTCCTGCTGAGACAACTAACCCAACAGCATGACACTGGTATGTTTTTTTCTCTTCCATGTATACGCAGTGATGGTGAATCATGAAGTCAGAACAGCAAAGAACTGGTTGAAGGGAAGCAGCACACAAGCTAATGATCCTCCAGATATTGGATGAACTGGATTTAAATATAATTAATCTCAAAAGGCCAGAGAAGCAAATGCTTTTGTTGTGTCCAGCTACATACAGTCTTCAGAAAGGAAACATCACAAGGGGAAGAAAAAAAGAAAAGAAAAAAAAAAGGAAAAGCACTATAGTAAGATTAGGGCTTGATTTAAATTTGTTCTGCAATGAGATTCATCACAAATCAACAGAAACTTTTTTTTTTCCTCTAAAAGTTCTCAAGATAGTCCATGTTTCTGTCTAGTTCTTCAGCTGTGTATCATGCAGAACCACTTCTGTTCCAAGTTTGGTGGGTTTCTTTGTATTTTTTGTGGTTTTCTTTTTAAATATAAACAGCATCCATAATTCTGGACTACCCTGGTTTGGTGGACGTGCAGCTCGTGCCTACGCCATGTTTGCTTTTCAATTTGCTTTTTGGTAACAGTGCACTGATTTGCACAGGACTTCTGCTGGGGAGGTACCAGACTAGGACCGACAGACCAGCTCTGAGGACAGACAGAGCGGCTGAAAAGGCTCCCAAAGGATTTGACAGAAGCGACTGCAGCCCCACGAGGGAATGGTCTTTGTAGCATGCTTTCTGGTTTTCAAATTAAAGGCATTGTAGAAGTGAAAAATATTATTTTGAGATTGCCTGTGAGTTTGTTATGTCCACAGATTAGTACTCTGGGCTAGCTCTCACCTTTTAACCCTCCTCCCTGCCCAGTACTGTTCTCTAACGACCACCTACTTCAGGAATATTCAACATGAAAACATTTCTTTCTTAAAAATAAGAGAGCTTGAAAAATTGAACAATTCAGCACCCAGACCAACCACAAGTTTAGATAGGTATGTGTTATGCATAACTACTTGGTCCAGGTTTTCAGATGCAGTAAGATTGCTGCTGCTTCCGTTTTTGAATATTGAGCTGGGAATACCTGAAAGACACTGACTTCTAAATGTGCCTGCTCACCTTTAATTACACTGAAAAAAAAAAAATCAGAGATTTTTATCCTGAGATACCTCAAGGTGGGAATATAAATATTGTAATCACATCTGTTGATTTGAGGTGGCATATCTCTTATGGTTGTAGTTTAAATATGTAACACAGACATGAAAGTGGCTCCTCGTCTGTGCAAAGCTTCCCCTGCCTTATTTAAAATATTAAATTCACATCCTACCATATCTTATATCCTACCCTATCATATCCTACCTATCTTCATCTTTACTCAAATACATAATTTCTTTGCACTTAATACATGTTTAATATGATGTTTTGTTTTGCCTGCAAATACGTCACTAATATGTTATCATGCATAACTTGGTTAAAGAGAGCAAACAAACACCCCAAGCCTCTGAGATGATGGCTAAGAGTCACTAACAGCTGACAAATACAGGCCAGGAGAGTTCAGCTTTGAGTAATTGAAGATGTGTCAAAATATAACAGGAAAAAAATGTTTACAGCTAACTGTATTCATTCATTTCTGAATATGATTTGACTAGTAATTTCCCTGAAGAGTAAAAGATTTCTTCATTGTTCCAAAACAATTTATTGGAAATGTTGGATTTAATATGAGTGATAGTAAATTAAATTTCCCTGCTTGGATGATTTTTAACTTTGGAGAAACGTGTTTTAAGTTCATCTTTCAAAAAAAAAAATTTTTTTTAAACATTTCCACAAGTTCCTGACAGTAAACTCATTCTCTAGAATATTGATTTAAAATAATGCAATCACAAGGGGAAAAGAATAAAAGACTGAAATTCAGAAAATTAAAAAAAAAAGGAAGTGGGTATTTGCTGGTAGCAGCTTTGTTAGCAACTTCTCTCCAACAGACAAAGATGTTGTGCTCAGACTTCCTACAAAGTCTGCAAAGCAGTAACCCAAAACAGAGAATGTTTTCTTTTAAGGGTACAAGACCAAAAGATGTATTTTGGGACCATTACCACCTGCATGGTTGGAGGGCAGTCAGTGGTGACCCAGCAGTTTGCAACACCGGTGTCCAGCAGTGACTCTTACCCCACCTTGCTCCAGCCCATGCAGCTCCGCATCCAGCGGCCACCGCCTTCGCCCCAAAGAGAGCTGAAGCATAGCTGGGACATGAAGAATGGGAGTCCTTGCCTTTTTTTATTTTACTTTACACTTGTCATCGGTTCCTGGTCATTTCCTTTTACACACAGTTTATCTCAATATTTTAATCTTGTAGGTGGATTGAATTACAGGGGATTTAGGTCACTTTACTCCTACATTAGTACAGCTAAAACGTGGTAATATTCCAGTTTATGAGTATTACTTTTACACCTTCTGTTGATGCATCTTAATTTTCCCTAAATGATGCACGCAGTCAGGTCCTCTAACCCACAAAACAAAAAGAACAACCAGACAGCAGATAAGATACTAGCAGATTTTAAAAATTATTTTAATATTGCCATGCACTACGCAGTATTTATGCCTCTGCTGTAATAGCCTCATCATCAGCCTTATCTGAGCTGACCCATCTCACCATCATCTTGCAATATCTACCACCAACTGATAACTCAAGTTATTATCCCTCAGTAGAAATTGAGAAAAAGCATGCAAACAGAAAGCCACTTGCACTATGTATCATTCTAAAATGTTTAGCAAATGTGATGATCCCTAAGGAACTGTTACCCCCTCTTCCATTTTCTTCAACTATTTCACTAGTTATCCAGCACTTCTCAAGACAATTCATCATCTAATTTACAACGTGCGAAGTGTGAGCACCTTTTGTCCTACAGAAGGCAGAAAAGCTATGGATCCAAAGGAGGAATTGTTTGAGAAATATGTGGATAAAAAGAAGAGTAATTAAGAACCAACATGTCTCCTACATTGCTAAAGATCAGTATCTCAGAGAATTTTTCAACAAAATAGAAATAACTTCTCCGTAAAGTTACAAACATAAGGTTACTGGCGTTGCCAGCAGTTAATTAATACCATAACAGTCCTGCACTTGTAAAGCACATAACCCTAACATTAACCTCAGCAAAAAACCCCGTTGGTTTTAGTTTCTAGGTTGTCATAAATCATGGATCCATAGATAACTATTAATCTGAGATTAAAAAAGTAAATTGTTTTGCAGTGCTAAACCTGATCAAGGCCTATAAAAACAATTTTTGTTTACTTTCTGTATATGAAATTACTGTATGTGCAGCTGTTTTATCAAATAGCTGTTTCAAATGATTTTGTAATGTAAAGATTTCAACATCATAATAACGCTTAATTGTATTTTTTAAAATTGTATTTTTAAAATTGAGATTTTAAAGAACTTTTTCTAATAAAGGTTTATAGCAGTTTTTACTGTCTATAGGTTCTCTTTTTCCCATAGTTGTGCTAATCCATTCAAGTCAATGGGTGCTAATTATTTGTTATGTCAAGATCACTCAGGCCTTACAAGATACACAAAGATATATGCAGAAATAGATATGTTACTCATCAGCTCTCTAAAATTCAGGCAAAAAAAGCCTAGAGGCTAGTGCACTAGCCTCTTGAAATTACAGAAGTGCTTTGAAATTAATTTTACCTAAGAAAAAAAAGCTGCTTTATATTTCATTATATTGTTGTTGGGATATTCCAGATTGTCTTTATGAGTAGTCAAATTCTGCCTGCAGTGAAATTGGTGAATACCCCCATGATTTCTCCTTGGGTGACTGTAGCCATCTTTCTTTAATGATCAATCACTTCTGAGGTTATTCCAGTTAAGCACCAAAATGATAAAGCTGCTAAAATAATTTTCAGTGGATTTAAGGGAAAAGAAAAAAAAAACCCAAAACAAAAAGATGAAAAAAAAGAGAGATGTATTTCTAGATGGAGATTTAGAGAAGATTAATAAAGCAGCGCATTGCTTTCATCCATTTTTGCAACAGTTGCATTACAGGGGAGCAGAATGCCCTGGGGGTATCCAGAAAGCCCAAGTCAGTCTTGATGATATTTAATGCTTTTAATGTTCAAACCACCTCAATATGAGAGCATCATAGCAATGACCAGGCAGAAACTAGTTCTCTCCTGCCCTCTCTCACCTAAATGTTGCATCAGCAAGAAATTTGTCTTTGGTACAGGTACAGACCCTTAAAATCTGTATTTTGAGGCAACACTTGTCTGGTTCTCTAGGGAGGTGCAAAAGAAGACTTGACCAGAGAGCCCCAGGAAGTATTTTGACACCCTGGGGAGTAACACAGAGTTACTCCCCCATCCCCAGGCACTTGCTTATGTCCCGCTCTGCCCCCATTAGTGCCATTGTGCCACCCTATGGACCAGGGGCCCCTCCAATGTGCACTAAAAGGAGGCTGGAAGGGGTCACAGGGGAACTGGTTTGTCAAGGGGAAACAAGATGAGGGATGAGCAAAGGACAAATCCTGCACTAATATTATTATCAATATACATAGAAATGCATCCTGAGCACTAACTCTCTGCTTCGGTATTAAGAAGGGCTTAATCCATGCTTTCTGTGAATATTAGTGAAAAGAAAATAGTAGAGGCATGGCCCAACATGACAGCAAGGGGCAGCACCAGCTGCTCTCCCACAGGCTGCCATGCCCTTCCAGCCTGTGGTTGCTTCAGGTCTGGTTTTGCACTGGATCAGTTCCCTGGCCTGATTTTGGGTGGGATCCCACATGCTGAGGGCTGGGAGTGCTTCCCTGCTACTACACAACACCCCAAGCAGCCATTGCAGAGGGGCACACAGGGGGTGACAGGCAGCAGCATCACCCCCCTCCACAATGCAGGACACAGCCCAGGGGCAGCTGGTTTGTGCAATAACATAAACAATCATGAACACAGAGTAGTTTACATGTATGTTAGTGCTATTGCTATCATCTCCTCTATGGGAAGTCATCTTTTTCTGCTAACGAAGGCTAAAAGCATACCTGAAGCATAACACTAAAAGAAGAATGGTTATAAACACAGCATGGCTCTGGAAGCAAACTGCACCTCATCTCCACACCCAGGGCCCCAAGCAGCAGCAACACACTGGTAAAGAGCCACAATCACACCAACACACTCAAAATTGAGGATTATTTTAGTAGTGCTTTATTACAGCCCAGTTTGCATTCTCCTACAGGTTTTTATTTGTATATTAAATTGTCTTCTTTTATTACCAGATTTTCAATGGTTATTTTTATACCAGCAATGCATTAACTGTAGTTTGAGAATTGTCAGATTGGTTCTGGCAACTGGAAGAAAAAAAACCACTAATTTGGGCACCTGAATGACACAGAAAGCCATTTGATATATACTAAGATTTTGGCACAGAGATGAGTTCTCTTCCCTTCCCCCATTTTTTAAAAGAGATTAGGTGTGCTATAACCTTCAAAGAGAAGGGGAACAAAAAAATACATCTAGCTCTCATATCCAGCTAATTTTGATTGCAATATATATATCAATAGAAGGATTGGGACATCTTTTGACTAGCTGCCCTTTCATGAGAACAAAGACTTTCCTCAAAACCAAACATTTCTAAATATAGATGTTGTGGTGGTTTTCAACTTCTGCAAAATTTTTAAGATTACTGAAAAGGGACTTCTCAACACATTTTGGAAGTTTTGAAACAAAAGTATTTTTCCATATAGAATGCCAAAATTAAGTCCAGAAGTGGAGTGAAAGTCATTAGTTCAATTAACCACCCCACACCCTCAGTCAACTCAAATTTTATTTATTCTTACTTCAATTCACAGGAGAGGCTAATGTTTGAGACTTATGCTTTTTAAAACAGAAGAAAACCTACTATGAAAATACTCACCCAGATATTGCTGCTAAAAATAACAGCATAGAAAACTAAACCCAAGTCTGAGCTTGAATTTACATATTTAATTTTGGGAAGCAATACCCAATAAAGATGCATACACTACTGTCAGCACCAGGAAGGCAGCAGTATCTCAATTTTTATTTTCTTCACAAGCTGAAGAGATCTATACACTTATATAATGTGCACACACATGGAGTAGTAGTTGAAGATAGATTATAATCTCTGATGTTTACCAGATTTGACAGGTTTCATTACAACAAGAAAATCCCAAGTATATTCATCAGACTTCTGTTCTATATTACAGCCTGAAATAAGGAGCAAATGGCATATGCTCTGCTGCTGTCATTGGAATTTGTATGACAAAGCATGAAAACTAGCAGGTTTCTCCAATAGAAGCAGCAGTTTTGTTAACTCCTTATTCATGTAATTCTAGTAGATTCACTCCCACTCCCCCCCCCCCTTTTTTTTTTTTTTAAACAAACCAGTAGTTTAGTTTCATTGGCTTTCTACTCTCAGGGATGCTAGTTGGGCTTTTTGTTGAAACATTTTGTTTCTTTTATAACAGGTCCAACTAATACCTGAAAAAAAAAATCTCCACAGTCTCTCTAACTCTGTAGCAAATCCATTCAGGCTGTAGATGTAATTGTAGCAATCATTTATCTGCCTCAGACCTCCAAGGTTACCATTTGCCACAGATTAGCTGTAACTTTTATTATTCAGTTTACTGTAGTCAGATTGTAGCTATCAAAAATAAGCATACTGGATTAAAGTACCCGCATGCTTGTCCTGCTTTACATTTTTCTTGCAGAATAGAGTAAGCAGCACTCACTGCAGGGAAAAAGTCCAGTAAACTATTAGAAATGAGTGAACTATGCACAAGGTGGAGCAATATTATCAAAAAGCCCTTGTCCAGATCTCCTTAAAATATATATTTATATATTTGGTTCATTTTAATGCCATGCCCAAAGTGCCTTCTTTTCAGCAAGTGGCTGGAGGCTTGCTGCATAGCCCCCCAGCTGTCAGAAAAAGGAGCGTTTTTTGTTCTAGTCATGCTGCTGGGGACTCTCCCAGCCATACCTTGGCTTAGGGCACCTGCTTTGGTCTGACTTAGATGCCTCCAGATCTGGTTCAGAATGATACTCTGACTGCCACCCCCAGGAGGGAATCCCGACCTGCAACTGCAGATGTGCTTTTTACTGCAGTGCATGTTCTACATGAAACCATAATTCATACTAGGGAAAGAAGGAGCCCGGGGTTTGGAGGCAGTTTGCCCTGGCAGCAGTACCTGCAGCACGGGGACAGGAGAGGGGGGGAAGTGTTCTTTCCCCAGGACACACTGGCTTGCCAGTTTTGTTCCCCAGGGTTTGGCCCAGGTTAGTTACAAGCCGATTGCTCTCTCCCCAGCAAAGGGGTGCCAACACTTCCTGGGGAGCACCACTGACCTTAGTTATCTGCCCATCACCCTGAGGGCTTGCTGCAGCTGTGGGGCTGTGAGACAGCTCACTGTGCTGGTGGGATCAGCTGGGGATGAAGCTGTGCCAGTCAATGCCACAGCCAGAGGAACACTCTCCTCAAGAGAGGGTCACCCACAGCCCAGACTTCTTCCATGCGAACATGTGGGTTTGACTCCCACAGCACACCAGAGTGGTAAGATCTTCAGCCAGACCTTTCTGGTCTTACCCAATGCTAATCATGCAGACCAGTCCAAATGATACAAAAATATTCTTGTTAAAGAACTGAAAGTTACAGCCTGAATTTTGGCCATTTTCCTCAAACAGGACTTCTCTCAAGTAAGGACTGCAAGGTTGGCCCCAATTGTTTAAGAGCAGCATTTACTTTCCCAAGTATCAAATGATGTTAAATAAATCTCAAGAATATTTAAGAACAAAACCACAGAACATTCCCCCCCCCCCCGCAAATAAGTACAAGCATTTTCTTTGGGGAAAATAGATACTTCTTATCCACTAGGCTGTATGGTGTTCATATACAAAGTTAATGCAGAAGAAATCAGACACTAATTTCCAGGAGCAAGTTGATTTAAGAAGTCTAGTTTCTTTCAGCTGCTATATAGCCAGACCTGCCAAAGGGTTTAATGGTTTATTCACAAACAGCAGATGGGAAAATAGGACTCATGGATACAATAAAGTGGAAGTCTTTCTGAAGATGGTTCATCCAGTGTTTGGATGACAATTGCTATAGGGATATGTGCAAAGAGCACCACTGTTCATGGAGGAGTGACTGTCAGAGTACACAGATAAAAGGGGTAACCAAGGAGAAATAATTGAGTGGATATGAAATAAGGAGCCTATAACCCTAGAGGAAAAACAAGAATTTGTATAGCCATGCATTAGCTGGATTCACAGAAGAGATTTCTTTTCAGAAAACACATGAACAGTGAAAGGCCTCTTTGCTGTAATTTAAATACTTAAGGTTAAACATACTGCTAGCACTTAATTTAACTGTAAATTCTTTTGGTTTTAGTGTTGTGAACAGTGTTGTAGGTAAACTTGTATTTTTAAAGAGCAGAACTAGTCAACTCAAAGACCATAGTCTAAAAAGGACAGATCCTTGCATTACCTCGCTTGAGCCAAATTACTGAACTGAAAGCAAAAACCAGGAGGCATGAATCCAAGTATTATCCTTGTGCATTCCAGGAACACGGGAAGAGCTGAGGTCTGGGGGAGGACTTGTAGGTCCAGGCAGACAGCACACTAAACTGGCTCCTTTCTTCTATTTATTTTGCACAGAGTGCATCTATTCTGTGAACAGAAGATTAGTCCCAGGAGACTCAAGTTAATAGTATTTATGGATATACATATTAGCATAAAATAACACCAGCCCTAAACTGCTCCCTTAGTTTTTGATCAAGTGTTATTTATTTGTTAATAATTAGGTTTAATGCTTCCAATGCTTATACTAGACCTCAGAACTTGTTTACACCACTTCATGCCAAAGCTTCAAATGCGTTAAAGGGGAAGTTCATTATTTTTGATTTATAATTATCCATGACAAGAAAGATCTTAGACAAGAGCAGAAGAGAGCAGGAAATGATCTACCCATCTTCTGTTCATGCAACTACTACAAAGAGGCACGTGATGGTTTTGGCCTCAGTCCAGCTACCATTTGTCTCTATAGGACTCTTTCTATGACTCTTACACAAGTATCACAAAGCCCTTTTTAATCTTGAAAAAACTCAGGTGTAGAGAGGCCATTGCTCTCAGTCTACAAAGATCCCAAGCTGGTACCTTATGGCTGATGTGCTGTCAAGTGACAGAACAAAAGATTTGTTGATATATGGTATTATTTCTCTCCTGCAAATAAGTTTCCTGTAGCCTCAGTGATCCACTTCCCTCACATCCCCATGTCATTAACTATCAACTGGGAAAGTCAGCTACACTTGTGTAGTTCTGGGAAACCTCAGCCGAAAAAACCTACCAGCCAAAACTGTTGTTTAAAACCATTAACACTTGACAGTTAGGTTATGCCAGCTCTGGAGCCACACTGTTCCCTGATGCAGCCCCCATGCACCAAGCAGCAGTGCCCCAGCAGCAGCCTGCCTTGTCCCCTCCTCATGCCCAAGCAGGGCCACTCCAAGGGCTCAGCAGCTTGGGGGGCTTTGGCAAGCGCCTCTACACCAAAGTCAGTCCCAGTCCCCGCCTCGGGCTCCATCCCTGCAGCACTGTGGCAAATACAACTTGACAAGCAAGGCTTGGCAAGTTCCCTGCCCAGCTCACTGCATCCCATTCCTGCCTGCCCCCTACTCATTAAACCTCACAAAGGCATGGAGCAGTGGGGAGTTTGTCCCCACAGGGGACACACTCACTGGAGATCTACAGTTTTATTATTAGGGTCTTTTCCACTTTCCATTGGGGAATTAAATCAAAGCAATTTGTAATTTTATAGCCATCAGCTCTTTTCCTCCTACCAGTCTATTCAAAATGCCAAATACAAAAACCTAGTATTTCTTCCTTTCTTCTAGAAATCCTTTTCAGAGTTTTGACCACATCCATGCACATAAGCATTTTATTCCCAGTAGCTCCTCATATTACCCTTGTCTTACCTTGGACCCCAAATTTATGGTTTCGTTTGCTCTTTTCTTGCATGCAATTCTGTGCTTTACCTGTTTTCCTGATGTTTTTCTGCCCGCCTTAACACAGTCCTTGATCCTAGACAGACATGGCCTGCATCATCATCATCAAAAAAATCACTTCCCCTAGTGATTCTTCCAGCAATAAACCTCTAACCTCTTTCTGATTAAGATGAAAATTCACATATATTGTTTTTACTTTCAGTCTGCATATTCTTGCATTTGTTGTACACTTGAATATAAAGCTGAAATTAAAAATAATAAAACAAATTAATTGCTTGCATCCCCCCATCCATTCTAAACTGCATTTATAGAATTTATGCCATTACCACATAAGCATCTCACTCCTTGGCCCCCTACCTGGCTGCCTTATAAATATAACAGGGAGTTCCTCCTGGCATAATTTGCTGCCCTGTTTTGCTTCCCCTGTCACCTCACTCTGCACCCAGGTTCCCCATAGAGGAGTGGCACAGGGCTGCAGCAGGGAGCTTTGGCTGTCTCTGCTGGCAGCAGGACTGAGTCTGTGTCAGGTCATACTGGGGCCTGGTTTTATACTTCCTAGGTTTGAACTGGGGAGAAGCAGAAATATGGCTTAAAGCTATCTTTCACTCCACCCATACCAAGGATGCTGCAACCACTATCCAGCTGCACATTCAATTCTTTACTTTTCCAGAGGCAAAGGCAATAGAGGCATTACACCCCCCCCTTCCCCAAGGCAGGCTCCCCTCCCATCACTGCAGCATGATGGCCCCCCAGCTACAACCCTGCCCTCCTGGGCAGCCCTGCAGCTTGCTGAGGAGAGGTACACACCTCCTCTCACTCAGCCCAACAGCTTCAGCACCTGAGCTGTCAGTGCTGTGAATTACTGAGGAGATTTGCACTTAGCAGGACTGCTAAGAGCAGCTGAGAGAGCATTTCAGCTTTGCAGCATCAGCAGCATCTGAAAGACAGAGCCACTGGATGCCTATAAGCAGAGAGGAGAAGATGATTTTTATATGCAGATTGCACAAGCATGTTTAGGCCTGTATTCATCATTAACTTTGAGATAAAGCCAACAGGGTTGTTATTCTTTTCCCAGTTACATACATACATTCTCAAACCTGAGATCATGCCTAAACTAATGTGCTTTAGAAGGGGCAAATATGTCCACTTGTACTGTTGGAGGCAGTTAACCCAAGGGAAATACTGGGATCAGGAGGGGTGGGAAGCCAAGGCTGACTGAGTACACATCCAAAAGAGAGTGTGCAAGAAAGACCCTGGTGTAACAGCCCAGGAGAAGAGGCAGGGCAAGAGCCAAAGAATCCAACTGCTGTCTCATGAAATCCTTATTCCATAAAAAGGCACTGAAGTTAGATGTCATCTACACATCATGATAGCTTCCTTTATCTAGATGGATGTAGTTTCTAGTGACTGATAGAAGGAAGCAAGCAGAGCAGTTACTAATGTTATTGTAAAAGAAAACCAGAATACCACAGTGACTTCAAATTGTCCAGTCTGCAAGTGATGAACAGAGAAAGGGAAAAGGGCTTCCAATTACAGCACCTGCAAGAAGCCCTTCAGCCTCCTCACTCCTGTGTATGTTCTTTCAGCATCACATGTGCCTACAGCTCTAGAGTGCTTTGTTTGGGTGCCATTAGAAGAGATTTCCAGGCAGATGCCCTATGCAAAGTCTGCATGTGACACGTTCCAGTCGAAATTGTAGCATTTTATATGTCTCAACACTGGGAGATTTTTACCCTAAAGAATCTATAGTCTATATTAAAAGATTCAGTGGATGAAAGCTGGAGCTAGACAAATACAAAGCAGAAATAAGAAACATTTCTAATAAAAAGGATAACTAAACTAGGACCAGGATGCATTTGCTATTCTAAGACTTCTTCTGAAGAAATCTCACTTTCCCTTCCATGACATGGGAACTCTGAACTACCATCAGCAGTTGGCTGAAACAGAGACATCTGTCAGCTGAGACATGGTTAGAAGAGTTTCTAACATCCCTAGGGTCCTGCAATTATGAAGATGCCTCCTGTGCACCATCTTCAGTACACTTGGAAAACAGCCTGGCTTTTTGAGGACACATGGGTATGGCTGGAGAATATCAGCACAGGTGAAAGTCCAAGATCTGAGAGTTATAGGCCAAGCTCATTCATTGTCTTCTACTTAACCTTTAGACTATCTAGAAGTCAGTAGATTAAGAGGATTTGAATTGTGGACCAGAATTTTTTTGAATGCATGTTTCTCAGGCTTGTGATCCTTCAGCAAACATCACTCTAGATTAAAGTTCACAACAAACCTCTTTGCTGAGGCACCCCACATCACCAAGCTCCCTCCCAACCACCCGTTGGGTCATACTCTGGCACATTCCACCCTGCAGCAACTTCTCAAAAGCCCACGCCACAACAAGCTCCCACTGTACTTCTTACATGTCCGTTGGGAGTAAGTGCTGTAAAGGGTTTTATCTGGTTCCTAGCTGTGCAAAGGCAAGTTCCATCTTTGCTTCTCTGACCACAGACACATGCCAAAACACAAACCTAAACGTTTCCAGAGTTTGCTGCCTTCAGCCTCCTTCCTACATAGGCAGGAGAAACTGCCCAAATTTGAACCCATACCCTGTTGCTTGCCAACATGTCTAATTGAACCATCACATTGCTGTTAGACATTTCAGCTGTGCTATTCATTTACTGCCACTGTGTTACTTTACAAAAAAAACCCCACAAAGATCAGTTTGAAACATCTCTTGTTTTTTTTACATTACCAAAATATTCCTTCCAGTTATTTCTTAATCTTCAGCAGTTCTGAGTTTTTTGCTAGCCTACTGCATGTGGTTGTTCCTCAGTTACCATGACACCCACTAATGTGTGGAAGACTAGAGCCTAAGAACAGAAAACAGCCAAGTCACATGAGAAGATGGACAAGTTGTCAAGCAGATAAGGCTAAAAAGCACACAGAGGCTCCTTGGCTGATGTAAATCATTGTAGTGCCATTGAAGTCAGAATTATAAATCTCCCCCCGCCCCGACTCAGTAAATACCTTCAGGGATCAGGGAGCCATACCTGCAATTTACCTGCAGCACTGGAACAAATATTTTGCTACAGATACCTTTTTGCCAATATATAACTATTTCAAGCTACACAAATCAGAGCACAACTGATTCTAGATATATATTTAAAATTGTTCTTCTTTCCCCCGCTCCTGTTGCTGCTCCAGACATATTGAAAGACTTCAAAATACCCAATTGCAAGCAATACCAGGCAGCTAGAAACATTTAGTAACAACAATGAATAATAACAATGTGATGCACTCACTATTTGTCATGTTACAAGCCTGACTTCAGGCTTCAAAGCACTAGTGACCTAGCCAATAGGACATCTGTTGCCTGATGTCTTCTCTTTTTGGTTTCCCTTTCATAACATTACAGACTGCCTGACTCCCAAAGAAGTCTCTGAACAACAGTCCAGAAAAACCCCATACTGAGCCAGGAACTGCTGAGAACACACCAACAGAAACACTCAGCACAGGGGTATATTCAATTCCTTAACTAGCTCTTCATTAGACTAACACAAAAGCAGGCCAACTGCAAACAGCTTCAAGAACCCAGGGAAAAAAAGAGACTTCTTAAAAGCCCTCTGTCTTCAGCATTCACATGTAATAGCTGCTTTCTAATCCAACATGCTGTCTATTAAGAGTAGCCTCCAAGATATCTGTTGTTTTCCTGGCACCACACAAGATCAACACATCTAACGCAGGGCTCTGATACAAGTTTCAACAGGTTCATAAAAAAAATCCATTATTTAGGGCCCGGTCAGCCCAAGCCTCCCTAACATACATCTTACCTTGGAGCCACAGGAACTAACACCATGCTACCTACTTCCCCCAACAGAAGCCCTCAGGCAATCAGCCTTGCTTTTATTTCCATCCTTATCTCAAATCTCAAGCCACAGCTGTGAGTCAGGAACACAAAGTGGCACTACTGCTTCAAGTCTACAGCATAAGAGGACCACGCCAAAGCAAACTGGTGGGCAAGGTCACTCCAGGTGATACCTGTTTCCTGATGCTGGGCTGAATTGTTCCCAAGGGCTGAGATATAAGGACTTCCAGTGCAGGTGGTTGCTGGTTGGTTCAGGTGGGGGAAGGTTTGAAGGGTAGGCTTTGAAGTCAGTGCAGATAAAGGTTGGTCGCTGCTTTATCCAGATTTCAGGCACCTGAATTCTTTAGTATCTAAGATTATATAGAAAGCTTGTCACTGATGAGAAAGTAGAAAGAGAGAGAGGCTTCAAGCACTCAGTGTTGTCAGATATTGGTTCTCTTTGTATTTGGTTTGGTAGAAATCTTTTCTTTCCTTTTGCAACCTAAAAGGCAGAAATGCCTGATACTTCAGTGCTGGTCTTCCCTTAAACAGAGACTACTAATTGTGGCCGTTAGAAACCAGATTTAAATAATGAAATTCATATCAGATGGGAGCTATTCTGAAACAGAATTTAGGACTTCATCAGTGAAAGCCTAATGCATTAACCCTACTATGCTTCCAAAGCTAGAATTGCTATAGATGGATCTTAATGAAACATGCTGTAGTTAATTTTCATTTTAAAAATGATAGACAAGATTGTAACGTATTTTAGGTAAAGAGAGACAAAGGAAAAAAAGGTAGGAAAATATGTCATTAAGTAATTTGTTCATCAAGTTCAGTATCTCGATGCTGCCCATGACAAATACCTACTGCTTTGAAGAGCAAATCCTCCTGCAGTACATGTAGATTCCATGGGTGTATAACAATAAAAATTCCTCCTTGGTTCCTGTAGTTATTATAAAGCATTGGATTTAATTATCTAACTACAAACTTAGGGCTGTTACTTAAGAATTTCAGCTTATTCTATACCTTTTAAACAATTACCAGCTGTTCTTACGCAACAAGATTTTAAAGGGGGGCTATTTTTAGTGTAACAATTTAAACAACAAAATGTTTGTAGTCCATGCATCATAATAATGCACACCAAAGCTGAGCTCTGCAGCCGGTTTGCTGAAATCCTTTGTAATCCTCAGTGTGTTAATTCACCTGGATCACCTGATGAATTTTATGAAGCAGAGAGAGATAGGATGAAGAAAGTGAATGCTGTGGGTTCTGATGATGTAGTTGAACTTTTAGGAACTACAGTTACAGATTTCAGAAATAAGCACACAGATGTAAGTATGTAATTCACCATTTATCAGAAGATATTCAATGGCTTTCCTGGAAGTGTAACAACAAAAAGCAGCTAACACTGAAAGAAAAGCGGAGGTGAAACTAAAACTCAGATCCAAACGACATGGAACAGATTCGAATTTCATGGCACAAACTTTCTCTGCCCAGCTCACAGACTCAGCCCTGAATATCAAGTGTTTAAAATCCCAGTGACCAACAGGAGAAAATGAACCAAGTTTCACACTTTCCTTCCTGCTGGAAAGTGAAAGCTAAGAAATGCATGGTCTTTCATGTTCTGCATTAGAAGATCAGGCCATATCCAGCTTGCTGCTTGCTTTATGGCAGCCACAGGACAGGTAAGTTTACGATGACACCACAAGAAATATTTCATTGCCCTTTTAATTAAATGGGTGAAGTTCTAGCCCTTAGTAAGGTCAATGTGACTTCCACCAACTGTTTGGGAGCCTCTCTTTTATGTTTGCTTTAACAACCATTTAACAGAAATGGGTGAAGCTTTTGGGAGGCTGTATGAAACACAACCTGCCATACACTAGGTTTGATAGCAGGCTGGATTTGGGAAGTTAATGCTTCCTTGGCCCCCAGCATCACCATGTCATAGAAAACAAAGGAGCAGTTAGCTGACTGAGCTTCAAAATAAACCTCCTAAGAAAGGGTTATTTCTGATCTGGTTTTCATTAAGGCTGTACAAAAAGCTGGTATGGCAGTTGGGGTGGGGACAGTGCTGTGCAGCGTGGAGTTAAGAGGGGCCCCCAGAGCCGGCACGTGCTGAAACTATGGTGTGACACTCGGTGCCCTGTCCTCTGCAAGCACGCAGGGGAAAGCCAAGTCCGTGCTTCTGAAGCCGCTGCCAAGTCCGGGGGCAAAACTAAGAAAGACCTGACTTTTTATAAAGACATCCCAAGGAGAGTCTGAGATTTCAAAGCATTTTTTGACTCCTCCTCAATTCTCGAGTGAAAAGCCAACCCCCTGTGACTGTTTTTACCTTTTCAGAGTGGCTAACCTGGCCGATCAGACAGTAAAATGATGGCTTTTTTTATTGGTAGCAGCATTAACAAAAATCCAGACGGCCACAGCCTGTCTAGCAGCAGTTGCTAGGGAGCATCAGGTTTTGCGCGCAGCATCATTAACACACCACGTTGGAGGCTGCAGGAGTGGTTCCTGCTGCAGCCTGGGCTCCCCGGGGGAAGGCAGGGATGCAGTCTGCTGGCATGCACCTGGCCAGGCTTTGCCTGCTGAGCCTTAGCATGCTGCTTTTCCTCTACAGCCTTGTGTGTGGGAGTTTGTGGTTGTTCCTAACCCCCCTTCCCAAACTCTGCTGCTAAAGCGTGCACAGTAGCACCGCAAGCAGCATCAGAAACTGGTATGAGCTTTTCCTCAGCTCCAGCAACCGTTTTCAGCTCTGTGACATTGAGGCATGTTCCCAGGAGGCCTGATGAGCATAATGCTGAACAAGTCTGCAAAGTTTGAGAACTATCTAGATTAAAGCTCTCAGCACTATTAATATTCATGCAACTGATTGAGTATTATAACTCTAGGCATTTTTTTCTACAAATAACGTGAGTCTTGAGGTTTCCTGCTGAATTAGGATAAGTTTTATTGCATGGTAGCCTTCTGAGCAACACTGAAGATGATAACTGAGGAGACATTCTGGCTGAGGAATTTTTGTTTGTTAAGTTGTTTTCTAGTGTTGCTTCTGCTAAGGGGGTAGGCTCATTGCTTTGCTTAATAGAAACAGCGAAGAACCTGACCTAAGCAGAGCTGCAGAAGAGATATTATCTTGCTTTTGTTCAAGCTTATGACATGGGTCAAGCCCATTATACAAGCTAAGCTACAATAAATACTCAACCTGTGAGTGCTAGAAGGGAATTCATCCTTATTTCCTCCCCCATTACATAAATCTGAATGACAAGCTATTTAATCTGGGTAATAGTTAACAGCCTCTGATTGCAGCTGTTAATATTACCCAAAGGAATACCAACTACTAGTCAAGAAAGCTGTGGTAACACCTTGCTAATGAGAACCATATTTGAGGTTACTCAGACTAACAGGTTGATTCCCATAAACACATTCATTTAAAAAAAATAATAAATTTTGCTTTTATAATGACAGGGTCAGTAAGAGGGTCCAACTATACAAGAATCCTGTAAATTTTTGGAAATTTAGTTGGACTGCCTCCGAACATCCTGGAATTACCTTCAGCTTTCCCTCTCAGACAGCTGAGACTACTTCTTACTTCTAACAAGCAACTGCATTCAGGCTGGCTTCTTTAATTAAAACGTTAAAGCACTTTACATTGCATGATATGGCCTGCACAGAAGCACCATCTCTGAAAGTGATGATGACCCTCAGAATAACCCTTGAAAGCACTACAGAATCAAAAATGTTTTTTCTCTTCCCCTCCCCATTGTATTTCAGGGTGATCCTTCCTGCTGGTGCTTGGAGATCTCTAGCTTTTCCTTTCTGTAAAGGGACTTTATGCTGCACTGCTAACTTTTATATCTGAGATAGATGGGACATAATAATCTGAAGGGATTGCTCACCATAGCAATTGTCAGGGCTGTAACACCTCCTCTCTTCAGGGTTTCCTTTTTCAGGGGAAAAAGACAGTATTCAACACAATTTTATGGTATCATTTTTTCCCCCTTCTCTGAACCAGGGTTTTCCCTAGGAGCCTATTTAGCTCTCTATGCTACTGTCTTCTGGAAAATTTTGTGTCATCTGCCTACAGCAAAAGTATGTTCTGAAGAAAGAACAACTCCGCAGCCGTCCGCTTGGTTCCTTGGGTAACATCTGTTGGTTCTGCCTCTGAAAAGCAAGTCTGGGAATTCTCTCTGTGAAGCTGAGCACTTGGATGCAGATACTTTCAATGTTTAGTGTTCCCTATGTGCTGAATGCTTCTATTTCTCAATGCATTCGGTTGCCTTTGGACTTAATGTGATACGGATTTACGAGAAAAGGCATTTCCTAAAGGAAGCCAGAGAGTGTAGCACCGCGCTTTAAACCTGCTATGCAGAAGCCGCTCTTCATTATATAATTTAATAACTTCCTGTTAAATTGTTGCTAATTTACTGAAAAATTATCCCAAAGAGCACTGAGGAAGTGTAAAATGTTAAACCATACTGTCTCTCCATTCTTCCTAGGGGCCTGGATTTATTTAGCTGAAGCTAAATAAAAAAGGGTAGCAGCATGACTGGCTAACCAAAACTATTATTTTCGATTGCACCATTAAGAGATAGCAATATTATTCATTATTCATAAGGCTTGCCAAATCTGTATAGTTTTCAGGTTGTATTGTACAATTCTGTGTAACAGCTATGTCTTTATTATTTTAGTACAGAGCTAAGTAATCTAAAAGTTGTTCTTGCTCTCTCTCTTTCTGTATGTATAAATGTAATTAAAATATCATTACTGAAATAGAAGTAGTTAAATTAAAGTCTGTTGATTCTGGAGCAGCACAACTACAGAAACTTGATCATATTTTATTCATTCACAGGAGAGTTTGATTTGCTTAGATATGGGAGAAGTAAGAATGTACTCCCAAGTAAAAGACAGTGACACAGGAAACAAGTTACTAACTGGAGAGCATGCAAAGTAATTGAAATGAAGTTCTAGGCTTATATTCGTTTGTCAGTATTTTTGATTGCAAAATGTAATCTCAGAAAAGCTTCAAAGCCTAGAATTTGATGAGATACTGTTGCCACTCCATTGCAAGACTAACAGCCTAATTCAGATAAATTGAGAGCTGTCTCTCTCAGATAGGCTTTGGCAAAGTGCCTTTACCCCCATTCCACTGACTTTATTAGTTTGGATGACCAGGTACTGATTGCCTAAAACTTCAGTGTCCCATTTTATAGCCACATAATTAAAATCAAAAGTAGAAATGTCTTCAGAAACTTTAACTGATGAGAATGCTGTGTTGACTGTTACAGTTAGTGATAGTTCTCCAAGTTAGCTGAATACCTGAGTCTAATGTCTTTTTCTCCCCAAGATTGTCTTTTTTACATCTATGCAAACCTTTTTGCAGGAGCTGATGTTGATGGCCAAAGAAAGATGGCTGAACAAAATGTTAATCATGGAGAGCAGGACAGTGTCAGATAGTACTTGAAATTCAAATTTAAGTCAAAACATGAATCTTAAATTCTGTAGAACTACCTATCTCTGGAGACATGGACAAGAAATTAATGAAATTTCTGGAAAAAAAGGGGGGCTCTGCTATGGCTTGGGGTTATTCAGCACTAAGATCAAGCTGTAGCAGAAAACAGCAATGTTACTGAAAACAGGTTTCCACAGTGGTTTCCTATGAACTGTTGTTTAAGGATATTATAAATAGTTTAAATATTACAACTGTGACTCAGTTATTTTCAGTACTAGGGTATACGTTATTAGGATTTGCTCCCACCAAACCTGCTTTGCTTACCATGACAGACTACCGTGGCTAAATACAGATTATAGAAGAAAGGTGCTAACACTTTCAACTTCAAGTACACACTTAGGCAAATACTATAAATAGGCTGATGTTTTGTAAACTAGTACTTGACAGAGGCACAGAATAGATGCTCTCCCATGGGAATTTTCTGTGTTCCTTCTGTGGCTTTTATGGGAACAAATAGCTGCTCTTAGATATATCTTTTTAGTAGTCTTAATTTCAGGTCCAATAGCAGCAAGAGGCTGACAAAGTGGGCTAGCAGTGAGCTTTCAGGCAGACTGCCCAATGTAGTTTTGCCAGTACATTGATCCGCACTACCCTTGCTATGTCTGCCCTGACTTTTCCAGGGTACAGTTAATTTTAGACAAGGTTCTGGTGCTGGTTTAGTCCTGCTGTCATCATGGCCTTGGTGGACCTGACAAACTTTGTGTTTTGGTGCAGATTTGGAGAATATTCAGGAATCGCTTCACTCGAGTGCATTATCAGGTGTGTTAGTAGTAGGGATGGAGTTAAATACCTGCCCATAAGGTGTCTGAGATCGGAGATTTGAGCCTGCAATGTTGCACAGGTCAGGGCAAACTGGGGGTCAGTTCCAAACATTTCACAGACCCCAGTGTTTTTGTTTAAAGCTCTGTCTTTTAAAAGTACAATTTTGCATGCAGTGTTCAACAGTACTGTAAAGAAAAGCCCCAGCAACATTCTTGTATTATAAGCAAACTAAAATATCAGTATGTAGCACACTTAGGCCAGACCTGTTTTAACTCGAGTTGTATTTGCATTAAGCTATAGCCAGACATGCGAAGGTAATTAACTCTACCATTAAAACTAGTCTATTTATACAGACAATCTTTAGCTAACCTTCTCACTGATTGCACCGTTTCTTTTATTTTATAAGTTACTCCTGCCAAAACCATTACAGCACCTGTAACAGAATGAGCAGAAATGGAGAAACGGAATAGGGGAACCCCCCCCCCCCCCGAAGGTCTTGTACTGCATCATCTCTGTAAGTATCAAAAATAAGGCCATTTTCCTGAGTCAGGGTAAGAGTTCACAAACCCTGTCTGATATGACATTACTGCTATGAAATTTATAAGTAGATGTCCATGGCAAAGGATGGTGTTGTCACCAAGACCTATGGTTTGAGATTGAAGCTCCCCGTTGATGAGATCATCTGCGCTATCAGCTTCCAGAGCTGGTGCTGTCACAGCATCATCCTTTATCTTGCAGCCTGATCCTGGCTCTGCTGTAGTCATGTCTGGCTAAACTCTCATGGATGTTGGCTGCAGTAAATTTTCTCCCTTTGTCTCCCAAGCAGGGAGGAGGCTTGGGAAACAAGCTCCAGTTACTTGACTGCATCCATGAAAATTGCCCACATCTACCTTGGAAATTTCTTCTCTCTTTCCCAGACTTTCTATCTGCAACTGGGAAGTGTTAGGCTGTTACATCTCTTGAAAATGAGATCTTGGCTAGCTTTTATTTTCTTTATGTGTTCCTTTTATTGGAACAGAAAATTCACGTTATAACTCTGCTGGAGGTCAGTACATCCGTGAGGCCCTGTTTCCCATAGGAATGAAGATGAAAGAAAATTTTAATTCTTGTTTTCATGTTGTCACTTCTGTTGTATCTTCTATATTTTGTTTTAATGCAATAGGTTCTATCTACAACCATGATTTTATTGTCTGAGTCCAGTGCAACTTGCTTGTACACAGTTTTACAGTACTCAGTAAAACTGAGAGAAATGTGAATTATGCCTTACCAGTGAGTCTAAAAACATTCCTGAAAAGAATAGCAAGGAAACAGAAGTGAAAAAAAGTCTAGCTGTTGGGAGGGAGGAGGTTTCAGTTCCATCATGCAGGGTATTTAAAATGACCTTCCCAAGGTCAGCTACAACAGCAGTTTCATTTGTTGGGAATTAAAGGTAGAACTAACCGCGACTTTGCCAAGAAGGCTGCCTATTAAAAAAGGAGCTTTTTGCTTCTTTACTTGCAGCCTGTCATATACTTACATGTAGCAGATAGATAGGATGTTTCATACCATTTAGGAAGTGGCAGCAGGCGGTCTGAATTAGTAGATTTAGTATGAAGGTTTTGACAGTCTATGTGCAACATACACTCTACAGCTAGTAGGGTGAAGTTTGAGACAGATGAACCAATCTATATTTCACTAACAATGTGGCTCTACTCCCTTATCACTTGCTTATCTTGCTCATTTTGCTACCTTTTGTCTGCTCCTCAGATTTTTTTTCCTCAACCCAGCAGAACATGCTGTGATTAAGACAGCTGCTGATCCTGTGTCCCCTGGCTCCGTTGCCTGCCTCCTCCTACACCTGCAGTGCAACAGCACAGCTTCCCCACAGCTCTGGCCTGCCTTTGGCAGGGGGGATCCGAAACGTGGGTAAACACTATGCTGCAAGCCAGGACTTTGTGTCTAGTGGGACCCCCTCCTCACAGGAGTCTTGCTAAAGGGTCAGTTTCTCAGGCAGCAACCCTCCCTGGCCCAGGACCCCTGCATGTGTGACCCCAATATGTGGGCTGTCTGCCTCTCCCATCCCAAATCCTGACATGTGGAGCCTCGGATATGTGCAGGTTAGAGAAGCTGAAACATCCACCTGAGACAGCACTCACTTTCCATTCTCATTCCTGCAGGCAGTGTGATGTAGAGCACTGCAAGCCCTTAGGATAGATCTGTCTGTAAACACTCTGTGCAAATAGTCTTAAAAAAGTAAGGATGTGAATTTCAACTGCGTTAGTCAAAAAGGACTAAACCTTGTACAGAATGCCTCCTTCAGCATTAATTTCACTTGGGTGCATGTTTTTCCACAAAAATAAATCCTTTATGCTTCCCTTTATCTGCAAACAGCACTTCAAACTTACAAAATTTACCATAGACATCTGATAAAACCAGAAAAATGGGCAAATTAATCAGATTTAAAAATGGTGGTTTAGTATTTGAATTTGCTCCTTTGGTTTGGTTATTTCACCTTATTATTTATGTCATTTTAAAGATGACATAGTACAGTACAGGGTCAGCTTTCCTCTATAATAACAATTTTATTGTAGATTTGTTACTAGTGTGTGTGCTCTCTCTCTCTCCTGGCTAACTCCCATTTTCAACTCATCATCTAATTTTTCTATGCCTTTTAGCATGTAATCTTTTCTGTTACCAAGGTCGTGGGGGAGTTTTAATGTATTTCAGTGCAGTTTTTCTTATACGTGCATTTTAAACGTAATAAAAAAATGATAGATTGCAGTCTTGCCATTAAGCTTAATACCAGCTTCTGGTACAGATGTCAGTCTATCAAGATTAAAAACACCACGAGAAGAAAACACATCCAGACAGTCAGCAGGTATCCCTTCAGACAGAGTGCTTGAAAACTGTTTCTCTAGCTCTGTCACTATTTCATGCACAGTAATAACCTCGGGCAAGTTTGGGGTTTTTTTGTGTGTTCTCAGTGGATTGTATGTTGAAAACAATACGGTTCCGCTTAAAACTGTTCTATGTTTTATTTTTAAAATAAGTTCTATTGAAACTGTATGTGTGGTGGCATTAGAGTCTGGCATACGACTGTTAATCTCCCTGCTTAGTTCTGCCAATGCATTCATCTGCAGTATGATTCCTATTTTTATCCCTACTGTTTGAAGTACAGTCAGTCATGACCACATTTCCATTAAAGACTAGGTGCTGAACCATTTTAATCTGTGACTAATAAAAAATCGTAACATTTTCATTAAATCCACATAGAGTCTCGGCACTATCATCGGTACTGGCAAAGTAGTGATTTTCCGTTTCCTGAGCGATGCATCTGCCATTGTCAGTGATCTACACTGATTAGGCAGCCAACTTTTTCCTTCACTCCCAAGTAGTAATATGTACTCAGTATTAGCGTCCCAGATATGTTTGATCTATGTGCAAATCTATTATTCAACTGGCAGAGGGAGAACACCGCAATGAAATGGAAAGCCAGAAGAATAAAGAATAGGTCCAAGAAATAGGAACTAGTAACCCCTTGACGTGGACAAGGTCTGAGGGAGAGACCTCCATTCTCTTAGCTCAAGGGGCAGAGATCCATACTGTAGATGTAGAAGTTTTAGCACTGCTATTTCCTTTGTAGAGGGCAAAAAAATGCACACGTGTTTTTGTAAACTTAAGAAATTGTGCCCCCCCCAGATGTTAAAATAACACTGTCATTCTTTTAGTCTAACTCTCCAAAAATGAAAATATTAGATTACTCATGCAGACTTAATTCCTGCCTGCTCCAGGAATAGAAAGTTTAAATTAATTACCTGTTTACATATTTATCTATGTATTTATCACAGGGCTGCTTTGTCATTCTGTGGGAAAGGTGAGTGATGCTCTTGTGAGGAAGCAGAGCTCGCTGGTGAAGGAGGCTGCTGTCTGCAAAAGCACCCCCTGCCAATTTGTGACAAAAAGCCTAAGTTGGGCAGCAGCTGAGGTGCGAAGCTTCAGCTGCTGAGGAAGGGACCTGGCTGTAGCTCCAAAGCCTGTGAGTTCTCCTCTGCTCCGTTGTCCCAGTGGGGACAGGGGAGAGGTTTGGAGACTCAGGTAAGCTCTAACATCTGTTTTTAATACACAGGAAGAGAAAAGTCAGGTAAACGAGGTTATGGGAAAGGGTAAAGAAACATGAAGCATAAGGTGACGGAGTATAAGAAGTGGTATTAAAACTGAATAGCAGACGGGAAAAAGCTAGTGGGCACTCAGAAGGCTTTTAAGGTGATTTAGATTTTGACGGCCTCCGGCCCAGAGCTGGCATGGGGTCCGGGCAGGGGCAGCTACCGCCTGTCTGTGGTCTGCCCGGGAGATGCGTTAACACGGCAAAGATTAGCACTCAAAAGGTAGGAAATGGCAGACATAAGTTACAAGAGTAATCTTGATTTTGCTCTCGCGTATGCCTTTTATGATAGCAACATGATCGAATACCGCTTTTTTTTTTTGTTCCCCCCACAGGGCCTAAGCTTTTCTCGGTGCACGGGCTGGATGCTGTGAGCCGGCATCCCACGCGCTTAATGAGCAGCAATTAAGTATTTTATTTTTTCCTTGCGTTCAGCGAAGAGTGTCAGACCTTCTGCATCGCATACTAAAGGAACCCTGGCAGAGCTCTCGTGTAACGGCCGCAACGCCGTAATAAATGTTAGAGGCTCCTGTAATTACTATTTTTTTTTTTTTTAATCTTTAGGAGAGCAGGGCCTGCATAACCATTATCCCGGTTACCGAGTCGGAGGCGCCCAGGGCTCGGCGGCGTCATGGAGAAGGCCAGGCAGAGAGGGGACAGGGACCTCCCTGGGCTCCGGGAGCACCTGCGCGGCCGAGGCACAGCGCTGGCCGCTGCAGGACCAGCACACTTCGCCCCCGGCCCTCAAAGCCGAGCAGGTTTGCGGGTACAAAGCGGTACAAGGCAGGGGCCGCCGAGAAGCGGCGCGGCCCGCCGGACTCCCACCGGTCGTTCCCATGGCAGCGCCAACGCCCGGGGGGCACGCGCACGTGCGGGCGGGCGGGCAACGGCTGCGCCCCGTCCCCGCGCCCCTGACGTCACGGGGAGGGGGTGGAGTTGGGGTTGAGCGAGCGTTGGCCGACCCCCTTCCCAGGCTGAGCTCACGAGCTGCCCCGCCCCGCGCCGCGAGAGGGGGCGGGGCGCGCCGAGGTCGCCAACCGCGGCTGCGCGCGGGCTGCGTGACACCGCCCCCTTGTCCCGGTCTGAACCGTGCAGCCGCGGCGGTACCTGCTCGGCTCCACCTTGCCCTCCGTCGGCGTCATCGTCCCGCGCCGGCACGGGGGCGGGGCGGGGCCTGTTGCTGGGTTACGGTTGTCATCCGCGCGCGCCGCCGCCGCGCTCGCTCTCTCGCCCGCTCTCTCGCCCGCCCTCCCCGCCCCCTCCCGGCGCCGCAGGAAACCAGCGGATCCCGGGGCACTGCTGCCCGCCGCTCCCCCCCCTCCCCCGCCCGGCCCCCCGGCCTGGCCCTGCTCCGCCGCGCCGCCCAGCGCCCCCGCTCCCACATGCCGGAGAGCGGAGCGGCCGCGGCGCCGAGCCCCGCCGCCCGGCTGCCCCGCGCCGCCCGGCTGGGGCCCTAGCGGCTCCCCCCTTCTCCCCCAGCCCCCCTCCCGCCGGCGGCGCCCGCGGTGCATGAGAGGTAGAGCGGGACGGGGGCCGCGGCCCGAGCCACTCGCCTCCCGGCCGGCGGCGACGCAGGGACCGGCCCGGGGGGTAGCGAGGGGCGGCGAGGCGGCGGCTCCATGTGAGAGGACGCGGCGGCGCACCTGAGCCGCCGGGACAGCCGCAGCCGGGGCGGGGGGAGCGGGCCCGGGGCCCGGCCCCGAGGACCACCTGCCCGCAGCCCGCCCGAGGTGGGGGGCTGGACCCGCCTGCCCCCCCGAAGCCGCCCGGCCCCCGGCGGCAGCCCCGGGGCAGGGGGCAGCGGGCCCCCTCCCGCCGGGGGAGGGGGGCTCTGCCTCGCCGCCGGCATCGCCCCGCCGGCGGGAAGGCGTGCGCGCCGGGAGCGGAGGGAGAGCCCAGCGGAGCCCGCCCCGAAAAGTGAGTGTGAGCGGGAGGAGCCGCCGGGGGAGGGGGCCTGGGTGCCCGGGGCCGCCGCCGGTGGAGCACGCCGGGCCGGGCCGGGGGGCGCGACGCCGCCGCTTCCCATGCGGCTCACGTTGCCGGCGGCGCACGGTCTGGTGCCCGGCGGGCGGGCGAGCGAGCGAGCGGCTCCCGCCCGCCGCAGGCTGAGGAGACGGGGGAAGCTCCGCCGCCGCCACGGCGGCCCCCGGGAAGGGCTGAGGTCTTCTCGGCAACTTCTGCCGCCCCCTTTGTACCCGCCGCGGCGCGGGCCGGGAGTGCCGGCCCTTGCGAACAAAGGCGGCGGGCGGCTAAAGGGCTCGGGACCCGCTCCCTCCCCGGGGCCCGTCAGAGCCGAGCGGAACCGCCGGGGCGGAAGGTTGTGCAAGGCTGGGAGCGACGGGCACGGCCGCCGTGCCGTAAGCCGGGACGTTTTCAAACCTCCCCCCTCGCCCCGTGTGGTTTTGTTTTTGGTTTTTGGTTGGGTTTTTTTTGTTTTGTTTTGTTTTTTTCCTTAAAGGGTCGAGTGGCTCCTAGTAGACCCTGTGGCTGCCTCCTGCCTGCTCTTTTGCATAACACTTGGGTGGAAAATGCTGCTGGCGTTGTCACAGGAAAACGTTATTAAGGAGTTGCTTTTTCACGTAAAGCATTTTTTAATGCAATTTAAAAGCCAGAAGTAGCGTTGGCTCTTCCTGTTTATCGGAGAAATTGCTTCTTCACGAAGCACGGGCAAATGCTCTTGCTCTCGCTCCAAACCTTACTCTGAGGCTGGGGAACGATGGGTCTCATTGGGAATGGGACTGTGTTTGCTTGGGGTTTGTTTTGCTTTGCTTTTTAGTATTTCTGCAGCGTGCAGAATTTCCCTCTGAGCCAAAACTACAGCAAAACTTAGATTGTTTTTAATAGAATATCTTAACTTGCTCTTAACTGAAGAAAAACACCACAGTAGTTGGGGAAGGAGCATGTATGTCTGTCAGTGTTAACTTGTACTATTCAGGAGTTAAAATTTATACGACAGTTCATATATGAAGTGGATGTACTAAAAAGTGAAGAGTGTAGGTTGAATGTTGCTTATTTGATGAGGCAGTGTTCAGACATAGATCCAGAAATCATAACTCTGTGCGAAAACTGTTGTCTGCATGAGTCCTCTCCACATCTCCCTGGAAGGAGTCTAGAAAGACTTTGAAGGGAAAGCTAATAGAATTTCCCTGGTTCTTCATTAAAAGAAGAATAAACAGCTCGTGAACATCCTGT